>NW_011967239.1:2334305-2433453 GCF_000949405.1 Vollenhovia emeryi | reverse complement strand
TTTAATACGGCCTACACGCGTGCAGAGCTGTGAAGTTATCAAATATTTGTTTTTGCGTTTATTTATTGAAAGCGCTTGGAACTTTAAAGATACCCGACTTTGATATTAGTGTGGACCAATTCAATATTTACTTTTAAATACACACCATCACGTACATTCATTTTTTATTTTGTAACTCGAAAGTGTATTCAATAAATTCTGTGTCACACATGTTGATGTTATTGAAACGTACAGTAAATTTCTCCTGAAAATTTCGCATAAAATATTAAAAATGAAACTTTTTTAATAAAACATTGCCGTTCTTTTTAAATTGAGTGCACTAATTAGTTACACTTGCAGTTAATATGTTAACTAGATTAAATTGCATATTTCCGCAGATTTAATTGGGAGGTTTTTACAAACGTTATCATCGCTAATGTAACGCTGTAGCGACTGTAATTATTTTGTTACAAATTACAACAAAATTGAAACTGAGACGCGAGGCTGTGCCGCTGCACGCCAAAAAACTACACTTTATTTCGCGCGGACATCCCAATACAATCGAACGTCTCTTAATGCATCGCGAGTAAGAACAGCCGATAGCAATGCAACTAGCTGCCTACGCGGTATGCGATAATTACATGCTCGGCAGCAGGACGGCCGCAGACGTCACGTGCTTGTCAAGAGCTATCACAGCTTCCTGTCGGCGCGTACGTGCACATAAGAGAGACGAGGAAGTTGAGAGATAGAACCAAACATGCAGAGAGAAAACACAATAGGTCCGCTTACTTTGCAATACATAGAAAATTTATCTGAACTTGCAACGTCACTTGCCGATATTGATTGACCTGGAGACAAGAGATGAAGAAAATTAATTAGTAAGCGTAGACACACAACAAGAATATGAAATAAACACAAACGGACTATGTGAGTGAAAAGAGAAATAAGAGAATTTCCTTAAAAGCCTTACACGAATTGTCGCAAAACTTGTTATATTAAATAAGGTACAAAAATTGCTCTACTTGGAAAGTTGACGTACGACGAGTTGCGAGTATTAATACTCACATCTAAAATAAAATACGCAACAAGAGGAAAGATGAAATTGTACATAACTGCGCCTTTCATAGCCGACTCTTTCTCTCTTCAAATATAAATATCGATAAAATCCAAATGTACTTGAACTTTTAACGTGGAATGTGAACGGAAACGCGAGTAAGAATGGGAACTGATCTCTTATTTCGAGCGAGATGCAGAGGTGCATTCTGCCGACGTCTCGAGCGCGGCAGCCGAAAATCGATCCGGTTCACTCGAGCGTATCGCGACGGCGACGTCGGTGGTCCAGGATGATCCTTAATAACGCGAAATACGAGGCGGAGAGATGCTGGCAATGCGAAAAGAGAAAGAGGATGAAGATCGACGATCGGACGGAGCGCACGAAGGTCGGGAACGCCGGGGAGAGGTGGATATATCGGATACGCGGATCGAAGAAAAGGGACGAGCTGATGAAATAATAGGTCTCTCGCGCGCGCAATAGCGAGTGGCCCGGCATTGTGCGAGGGCTGCACGGCAGCCAGGTCGGCTCAATGGAAATGAATGAAATGCTGGCCAGCGCGAGTGATACAAGAGAGCGCTCGTCCTCTCTCGCCCCGGCGGCTCTCCGCCTTTCTCTCTCTCCTCGGGATTCGCGCCGAAAAGCCAAGTCCGTCCGGCTTTTAATACTATGCCCGGTGTCCACTACTTTGCGATACGTTCCTATTTGTAATTGAAATCCGCCCGCCTCCCGCTCGTCGCCACCGCTGCTCGTTTTCTCGTTAGATCCTCTTTTTTCCTCGGCCGATCACCCTGCTGGAACTGTACGTTGATTCCCTCCCCCCGCGTGGCCGCTTGCCGATGTCGTTTTCGGTTTGTAACGGTGATTGAAAGAAGTAAAGGTCTTTCGTTCGGCTACCGCGTCTGATTGACCACCAGTTCGCTTATTAAATGTTGTTACGGCTTACAATTTGGATTATAACAGAGCGTTCGCGAATTTAACTTAACTATCGGTGATTATTTCTCGCCGAGAGACAAACTGCGACTCCAGACATTTCGTATGCCGTCGTACCGTGAATTTATCTCTCGTGAATTTATCTCTTATCGCAACGTGTTGAAAATTGCAACGTTACAATTGAAACAAGTTACAATTGAATACTGTGTTATATGCAAATTTCGTTATATTTCTCATACGTCTCAGGTTGTTATTCTTTCGGTTCCATCTACTGTACTGTATATATATTTAGAAAAATTTAATCTATTACATTCAAAACAAGGCATACAATTAATGCAACTGATATCTTGCATTTCGCATGCTCGACAGCTGTGAAATTATTAAACCGTCATATATTTTTAAAGAGTTAATCTTTTGCCAATTTCATCTTAAACGATACATTTGCAATCAATCGAGAGCTTCTATAAAGATTTTACCGAAATGTACATGCGACTCAATATCATGCATTTAATTTCACTGCTTTTGCGTAATTTGCGAAAATTCTGAATTCTTTAGTAGGTAACGAGCACATATCGCTTCATTCTCTTTACCGAGATAGAAATCAAACACAAATTGCCCTGAAACTCCATTCTGAAACTCCATCAAACAAAGTGCGGGTAATCTGGGCTATCGGTCTTTGACGATATCAGGTTACTTGCGACGATTTTGACACTTTGGCTCCGTTTTTGTGCCAAAACGATTGCGCTTTGTGACGCACGAGAGTGACCGGCGGTCGTCGGCGCGCAAAAATCCTCGGCCGCTATTTGGCGCGGCGATTTCGCCGGGCAGGTGCATGCCATTTGTGACGCGTTTAAACGAGTCCCGGGCGTGCATCGCGAATTCGCGCGGCGCTGTCCGATTTCGCATCGCTATTCATACGTGAGTATTGAACGGCGCCCGTGCGGAAGGGCCACCTGGAGAGCGAGAGAGAGAGAGAGTTAGAGTTAGAGTAGCGATGGCCCTCGAACCAATGCTTGCTCGCAATTTTCGAGCAAACCGAATATGAATGCTCGATCGACAGGGGCTCGGGCCGGAGAGCAAAAATGCACCGTACCCACATTTTATCAACTCTATTTTAAGTTGTATCGTCTGTAAAATTTATAGACTCGATAAATTTTCTACCTGATTCGTGTTTGTTTTCGAGACTGTTGACTGCGGACATTCATACCCACATATTGACGCCTGCGTTATTATTTTATTTTTAGCGCCGATTGGGCAGTTCGTTTCGTTGGAGAGACCGACGTTGGACCATTGGCTCGGCTTGAAAACCTCACACTTTGCATCGATGCCATCGCTACACACGGGTCGCGCTCGTCCATCCACAGGTAATAGACAATCGTCATTACGGACCGGTCCTCGTTATTATGCTGGGTGCGCGACGATACGTTATGATTTCCGATGGCTCTCGTAACCAGGCGATGGTCATTTCGGGCGTCAAACGTCACCGGTACGTGCGAAAAAGACACCTGCGTCTGTCGCCGCCGTTAATGGCTAATACGTGATGCGTTTCTAATTAACGTGGCCGAGAAACGAGCAGAAACGACGAGAAGAGAAAAACGGCCGCGTCGCGCGACAGACATGTGCGTATGCAAATAGCGGGAAGTGGAGAACGTAAAATATTGCGGGATTCTTGGGGGCAGGTTGTATAAGTCGTTTGCGGGTACAGCGGCGATTTGTTGCCAGAAAACTTTATTATAATGACGAATACAAATGCATTTTCGAATCTTTAGTACGGAATTGTGCAGGAATATAAGAAAATGTGTAAGTTTTCTCATTAATGGCATAAATTAAACAGCGTAAAAAGTAAGCTTCTTAACTAGAGCAGAATTTTCCTGAAATTTTTTTTAATTCTTTGTGAGAGGAAGGAGATAATTTTGGTACTAGAAAATATTTTAATATTCTTCAGAGCTTGCATAGAGATATAGGTATTTATCAGATGCAGCTCGTGCGTAAAAATTTTATATTAATATATTTTTTATCCGTGTATAAACAAGGCAAAGGTAGTCGACGTAGAAAATTTTGCGAAATTGTGTGTGCGAAGAACGGCGTTCAAGTTGTCCGTCCGTGGCTAGTGGCGGATTTTTACCGGCAAAAAAATTTATTACGACTATGATTATATAACGAATTAATAAAATGCACGGTTGAATAGCTCACAAACATTTATGTCCGATGAGCGACAGAATTTCATCGCGTAATATCTCTTTATAATATACAAAGCAAATAATCTCTCTCTTCTCCTATTCTAAAAAAAGACTATCTTGTATGTTGTAATACTAAAATCCTACAAAGAAAAAGGGAGTATAGGAATTGTGAGTAGCGGTATGAATGAATATTTCATATTAATCTCACGTAAATACTTGACTTCTCCTATATTCATAATAAAAGAGCTGGGCGTAGAAAGGACGAAAAGGGTCGCATGTTGAACGTTGAAACGGGATCCTCCTCGCTGAAACCTTTTATAATTGTCGGCTGAAAAGTTGTTATTCTACATACCAGCTGAACAACACCGGAGGTAGCAGGAAGACGCAATCTACGATAATGCCTCGAGCGTTGTGGAAAGGCCACGCGCAACTGCATCGCTTTATAGTAATACCGCTTTATCCTGGCGTTCGCTGTAAAACAGCGACGTCACATGAAATCCCGAAAAGTCGTCCTTCACGCGGGGTATATCATTAAGGGAAATACGATAACCTCGGGAGCCATTTACGAGGTGGAGAGCTGTTCCGTGCTCTTCGAGGCACGTTAATGTAACGCGTATAAATTCCTGCGTACATACATGAGCGCGTGCAGATTGGCGCACGCGACACGGTGCGTCGGTATCGAGTAAACTGGTAATACTAATCCGAGTAGTAATACTTAATAGGCAGCCCGGAGCAGTGCCCGGGCCAAGTCCTCCTAAGTGAATTAACCTCGAGTTAATCTCAAGTTAAGGAAACCCCTAAGCAGACCTCGAGTGATCCTCTCGCTACTTCGTTAGATCAGCTGCTCCGCCCTTCTTGAACATCCGTTTCGCCTACGTTTGCGTCGTACGAACTAACGAGAGCCAACCGTCGAGGATCCTGCGGGATTCCCGGCGATCTTTGACGAGGGACTTGGCGTTCGCTAAAAACCTCCAACGATGTTAGAACGTAAGTAAGACTCTAGAAATTGCAGCGGCGATTCGGGGAGGGGCGCGGGCATTATTTTTTTCAGGAAAATGCATTTCAACTTGTTATTTTATCTTTAGAGAATACCTGGAGGGACCACTAAAACTCTGTTAATAGTTAATGGAGTTGTGGCTCTCTCTAAGTATTTTATAAGATAAAATAAAAACTTGAAATGCATTTTGCTTAAAGCAGCGTTTTGGCTCGCGCGCCCTTTTTTAATTCAATAAGTTCGGCTCGGTAACAAGAGTTAACATTTATTTAATTTAAGAGCTTACCCAGTTTCGAGAAGAAGCTGCATATATTAATCTGCTCTCGAGATCCTAAAATCAGGATTCTCGAGTATCTCTAAAGTGGTATTATCGAACAAGTTATGAGCCGCATAAAGCGTTTAGTATGGCATAATTACGACGATAATGGGGATATCGTATAAATACGTTACATTCTTGAAAAATATGTCTAATTATGATTAAAAAGTATAAAACTCATTTCTTCCGATCCAAGTGGGATGGAATACTCCACTCGCCGATTGCAGACGAAAATAGTTAAAACCTGCTATCATCGATGTTACGAAGCTATTATTTTTATAGCCACGTTATCCTATTATCCCGGAGAGGGACGTTCTCTTTATCCGCCCCAAGTACACTGTAAATTTATATATTTACGGAAAGGACGTAAAGGAACGTAATTTCGCGTAAAGCTAATTGTCGAAGAATATTGCGGTTATATACAGTTTCATGTCGAAAATAAATAATGGTCTCGTTAAAAGAATGTCGCGTATATGAAAGAAAACATTATTTTCGATTGTATTCGAAATAATGCGTTACCTTTAATCGTATATTCTTTCATTCGAGAGAATATTTATTACGTATTTCGTTTCCTCTTTGTTAGTCCACGCGTTCCATATTTCCCCCCCCCCCCCCCACGCGTACAGAGACACGGGGTATCGTGGCACGTTTACACGATGCTCGCGCGTATTCCGGTTCATTTTATTCGCGATACGGTGTATTACTCGCGGCCGCTTCGCATGACGGACGCGCGCGTCGATGTTTCACGCGCGTTCGCGAGTTTGTTTGAGGTCCCGCGGTTTTCCGCGCCGTGTGTTATTTCCGACACGCGCGCGGGCGAGCGGGAAATCCGAGGCATCTCCACCGCCGACGTGGTTGCAGATCGTGCAGGTTTCGTCGACAACGAACCAAGTTTTATAAACGGCTCGCCTGTCACGAAACCCGGACGTCTGCGTCCATGCTTGGTCCTCTTCCTGACGCCTCCTGATGCTCCTTCCGCACTGATCCCCGCGCGATAACACTGATAACACGTTACATGGGATGATTCTTTATTTAATTTTTACCTAGTCAGAATTTTGTCGCTATAAATATTTCCCTCCTGCTTGTCTAAAAAACTTTTAACGTGACATGAGGTGTCAAGATAAAATTATTTCTTGCGCAGCACAGAATTTCTTTACGAAACTGCTGCTGCGAAAGCGCGCAGCGTGGTAAAATGTATGATTCGAGGAAGCTAATATTAAAATGCGAGCATTAAGCTTGCAGCGTAACCTTGTTTTAAGAATAGACGAGAAAGTATAGAAAGCTGATGCAAGAAAAAAAAGTATAATCCGGCGCTTTATGAATTTAAAGCCGCGACAGATACTCGCCGCTCTTGAGGTTAACGGCGTTTCTCTTTTTACGTATAAGCTGAATTACGAATAAGTGGAGTAACATCTCATTTTATATGTGAGATTGATACGTGCTTGTGACACTGGAAATCGGATCAAAAGTGCAACGCAGGTGATGGGCGCAGTTGTTGACTCCCGCGTAATCATTCAGATTCGATTCAGTTGCAGAGAATATACAGCGCACAGTCTCCTTTCCATTTAATTTCGAGAGTAATTTAATTTAATTTTAATGAAGCCTCTCTCTGTACACCCAATGCCTTTATCGATCGTTAATTTCTTCCGATGTCCCCGCTAAGGAAGAAACGAGCGCGGAATTCGTCAAAGATTTTGCCGTTAACGGTTAATCCGATAAAAATGGGCCGTCCGGTATAAAAGAAATCACGGTTCGGTTTTAACATCCTGCACGTGCAGTCCGTCAATCCGGGGGATAAAGCCGACGGGGCAGCCTTTGAAAGAAGGCTCTCTCTCCAGAGGACAACGGCGCGTTGCGCTGCTCTCACGGCCGTGTAATTATTATCGATTCCATTACTGCGCTCGTAATACTCCCGGCGAAATTACCGCGGTCGCCGTATCGCATCGCGATCGTTACGGCCGGCTCGCGTTTAATCAGTGCTTACGATGATATTACGAGAGTGCAACGTGCGACACGAAATTATTGTAAGCCGCGCGTCCGCTAAATATTCCGTCAGCGTCCGCTAATCGTCCGCGTTAACCGAGTTAATAAGCACATCCGATTTATTCGCCGTTTATCGAGGTTGGGTTACGGGGAAGGATGGTCGACAAGACGGCCCACGAAGGTGGTTCGAGGAAAGAGTGAAAGGGAGGAGAGGAGGAAGGACGTTGAGAGATTGGCAGGCATTGTTTGCACGTCTGTGCGCACATGAGAGAGATAGAGAGAGATAGATAGATACATAGATAGATAGAGAGATAGAGAGAGAGAGAGAGAGAGAGGGAGGGGGTGAGCAAGGGACAAGCGGGAGCGAATGAGTCAGTGAGTGGGATACCTAATGAAATTACGATGTTACTTCCCTGAAAGACGCCCCGTGGAGGCGGGCACGGGCACACGCGGCGATCAGAGCGTAAAGTCCATCCCCGTATCACGAGCTGCCGCGCGTGAATGCGTGTCCGTGCGTGCGTGTTTTTCCACGTGTATACACGTGCATACGTACAAACGCGCGTGTCGTTTGCGTACGTGTCGCGGGTGTCCTTCCTGTGCAATGTGCAAGCACGCGTGTGGACACACGTGCATGCGGCGCGTCGCTTCGCGCCGCGTGCATCCGCGCTCTTTCGCCGCGGAAAAGCTCTTTGTAAAGCGCCGAACGAGAGCTTTGTGAAAAGCGCAATTGACAGGTCTTCCTATTAGTAGACGACAAAATATCGGAGGGAGAGGGAGAAAAAACGTCAGCGTCAAGCGGTGGAGGAATATAGCGCGTTGCGGAGTCGGAGCGAGAGAGACGCTCGGTAAAGTACCTTGTCCCTTTCTTCCTCTCTCTTTCTCTCTCTCTCTCTCTCTTTTTTCGTTGCATTAACCGGCTAAACTTCCATACGCGTAAAGCTAACGCCATGGACCCAGGTTGCCGCGATATTCCCTGAAAATCCGGCCGATCGCTTCCCCGACGTCCTTTGACAAAGTCCGGTTCATCTCCCTGATCGTCGATGAAAAGCGCGATCGATTTCGGGTGAACCCGTGCGTCTGCCTGTAAAGAGCCGACCCCGTCTTTCGTTCGAGGCGTTATCTGCTGTTATAACGATTAAAATTATAAAAGGGAGGGACAGAGATGGGGGGGACGCGTCAAAGAGACACGGCGGCTTTGTGCTTCATTTGCGAACTTAGGCCACGACGATGCGCAGCGTCTAAGTGTGTCGTAGTAACGAACGATCGGAAACAACGATTTCGGAATAAAGGACGGATAAAGCTGTATTGATTTATTTCACGTAAAATAGATACCAACTTTAAACATTTCGCTCACGAAACTCGCTGTGTAATTCCGATATCGAATCGAAACTGCGATAAAAGCAGCGATTTGTAATAATTTAAGTGTGCAGCCAAATCCGTTTTATCTTTGCATCAAACGCTGCGAATGTGTGGCTAATCTAGTTTCGAAGGAGAAATTAGGTCATTAACCTTAGTGTGTAGAGAGAGAGGGAGAGAGAGAGAGCGAGCGAGAGGAGAAGGCTGCGTGCCGATTGCAGGCAGGTAGATTAAACTGGAAATCGGTGGGTGGTTTGGTGACCAAAGTTGAACCTTTATTATCGTTTGTCCCGAAGGCATCGCTGATGTGAAACAATGCTACAGCATCCTGTAATTATGTTAAGTACGCCGTCGCGTAGCGCACGCGAAAGCCATATAGTGCACGTATACCGAACTACCGTCGCTTCCAATAGTTGGTTGCCTCGAGATTCACCCTTGCAGACGAGTCGAGAGGAAGCGGGAGGACGCGCGGGGGAGGAACGGTAGATAGGGAAGTGTATTGCGAGCCAGCCTATAACGTAACGCTGTTATAGAGTAGCGCAACCGACCGCTCTTGTGATCAGACACTAACTAACTGTACTTTGCTGCTGCACGTGCTTAATACATAGATACCGTTCGAGTATCTGCCGGTGTCGCGATGGAAATTTTTACGCGAGTGCGCATCGAGCCTTCGATATATTCTCACGTGACTGCGATTATCACTAGAATTTATTAAAACTTAAGAGTCGGAAAATGATCGGAGATGCGGGAGATTCTCTCGGAAATTTCTTTCTTTTATCTGACCACGAGCAGTAAAGAATGTTTTGCCTGAGGTTATCGCGTTAGGAATCCATTTAACTCGTTCCTCTCGCGTTTAAGCATTTTTCGCGGATCCTTCGTGACTATCTTTATCATCTTTATTATCTATATCAAGAGCACGTTGGCGCACCTTGGGCAATTTGTTGCTCATGTGCAGCTATGGCCGCATCATGTACTAGGTAGCCAGGAAGCGGGTGGTCGTAGCGAGAGTGACGACAGGGGAGTTGGGGAGCGAGAGAGCGAGAGAAAGAGAGAGTCAACGAGAGGAGCGCCGTTGATGGTTGACGTATCTGTATGCCGCAGTGACGGCAGACAAGCACGTATATCAAATAATTAGATTTCGGCCTGAAACGTCAATAACCATGTCAAACCATTACCCGTGCGAGACCCCGTCGACCGGTTCGGTGCTGGTTGGTCGGTCGACCGACGACCGGCCGGGAAGAGCTGCATGCCTGTCTGACTGCTAGACTGCTGCCTCCTGCCTAGATAGCTCGTTGGCTGGCTAGCTGGCTGGTTGGCTGGCTGCTCACGAATTTAACCGAGTTAGCAAACAACTCATTTAACGAAATTAGGGCCCCGAGCGTCGCTTAAAATCGGAGAAATAAAATTACGCTGCGAAGCGGCGGGAGGGGCGACCGGCACTGGCAAACAGGAAGGAAAGGGAGATGTCGGCTTCGAGTTGAGATTTTGGATGTTGCTGTCGTTGTTACCGCTGATGCCGGCCGCGACGGCGTAAGGAATTTTTTAATGGAAACTCGTTAATAGGCTAAACTCGTGGCTTCGCTCGGCGAATCGGCAATGTACAATACATAGATATTCGCGAGAATTTAATACAAACCTGCGGAACGGTAGTTTTCCTAAAACGCGAAATATGTTTTTGTCTCAAAGATATTTCCTATATTAAAACATTATCTTTGTAACATTAAATGAGCCATTGTTGAGACCGACAGTTGAAAGAAAGCTAAGATTTTATCCCTTTTTTTTGTTACGAACCGGGGAAAAATTCGCCTAAATCCTTCAAGTTCCTACAACGACTCAAATTTTACCTCGGCAGCGAGATAATTGACATTCTTCGCTCCCGGTATTTTCAAAAAGGCAGCGTAGCGAAAAACGCTCAGGGACACCCTGTATACGCGGAATGAAGAGGAGAGAGAGAGACAGGGGGGGAGAAGACGGAGAGAGCAATGCGGGTGTTTAAAGCGCGAAGGAAATGTCGTCGGCGACGTCAGGCGTTGCCGCTCGGGCGAAACAATGCGCGCCTTCCGTTTGAGATACGATTCGAGTGTGCCATGCTCGACGTTTCGCGCTGTGCTTGCTTCGCTCGTGCGCTTCGAGCGAGCGAGAACCCGTGCACGCCGCGTATTTGTGTCGCAGGCAATCGCCTGCATTGTGCACGTGGGGTGCATTGTACGCAGTGAGAGGGAGAGAGGGAGAGAGAGAGAGAGAATATGTGTGTGTGTAAATATATATATATTTACATATATAGATATATAGATATATATAGAGTAACAGGTTCATAGTGAATCGGTCTGGCTATCGCGGCTTTGCTATCTGACAGCTTTCCCTCGTCTTCTCCCTTACGTTCTAACGTCATTGTCCCCCGCTGACACGCATCCAGCAATTCACGCAACTCGCGCGGCATGCCGCAAATTCAGAAAGTGACGCTGACTCGCGACCTCACTTTTTTAATCGGCTGTCGTCGCTCGGCAAAAAGTGGAGCAGAATGCCCGAAGGAATCGAATTATCCAGGACGGACGGAGGATATCTTGATGCTCCGTTTTCAATGAGCCATCTTGCGAAATGTGCGTGCACGAAGAAATCGAGTTGCAAGCTTAACCGGTGTCACTCTTGACATATTCAATTTCTACGAATGGTTTTGTCATTCCTGAAAATTGAGTCCGACGATGTCACTCGGCCCGATTGACTGTCATAAATCTGATCTGATGGAAGATAGAAATCGCGATTGATATGCGTTTTAATTACATTTGGCTACGATACCGCGGGCAAGCATGGAAATCGAGCGCGCAAATGAGATGCATCTCGAGGCAAAAGAACTT
Organism: Vollenhovia emeryi; assembly: GCF_000949405.1. NCBI lineage: Eukaryota > Metazoa > Arthropoda > Insecta > Hymenoptera > Formicidae > Vollenhovia > Vollenhovia emeryi. The sequence goes on along the minus strand of NW_011967239.1, from coordinate 2,421,806 downwards.
CCCTGATTTCGGCGGGAAAGTGCCGTGTTCTTTTCCCCCCCCCCCCTCCCCCCTTTTTTTCGCACAGCTTTCGCGAACGTGTCTTGCCCGCCGGCTTTTGGACTACGTAAATCGATAAATTTGTAATTTCATCTCGCACTCCTGTTAGCCACGCTAAAGAGAACTCGCGTCGCATGGCGCGGGCAATAAGAGTTTGCGCCGGTCGAAATCGAGTTATTTACCTGATTGCGAGTTTTGTGAAAAATCGTAATGAACTTGGGTCGCGAGTATCGCTCAACTTTCGCAATTTAAACGTCGAGCTCGGCCGGATAATTGCGGAGGTCGCAGACGCAACGGGACGACGTTTTCCACTGCGTGGAATTAATACGCTCGGCTCTCCTAAATTCGCACGCGATCACCGTTGCGATTTTATCGCGCGCGAATTACGCGTGAAACTTTTTCATTCTAAGCTCGTTAGCGATTCCTTTTTCCTAAGTGAGAACCGCCGCTCTCGCGTCGTTCGACATAAGTTTCCTCCTCCAGAAATTTAATTACCGAATTGCGCGAGAAGCGCGTTTGTCCGCGTGAAATATTTGCATAGACACTTATTAATTTCCTGACTCGGCAATCTTTATCTCGCCCCGTTCCCCGCGGGGTATCCCGTATTAATGTCCCTACCTGCCATTGTCTTCGGGTTTACGGAGAGCCCCCCGCCGCGCCTCCCGTTCAATTAAACTTGGCGAAACAAACGGTAATGAATTTAGATATCCCGATGCGTTTAACTTACAGAAAAAGGTGCATCTTCCATCTTCACTCGGGAGATTCCTTTTTCAGTTCATCGACACTACGTGAAATGAGTTCGGGATTAAGCTGACTGCAGTAGTATAAATCATTTTCAGACAGACGCCGCGATTGTGGTCGATTCTTATAGCGTATTCCACTTTAAGTAGAAACAGTCAATCATGGCGAGACCGCTTTGCCGTATCGCGTGTCTATTGCTCGTTTTTAAAAGGATATTTATAACACTTAATCACTAGCACTAATGAGAATATTAAATGGTATTCCATTTAATATAATTAAAATCATTGACGTAATGGCTATATTCCCGGTTTCAGATCGATAAGATCGAAATGGTTCAAGTTTCCGTGTCGCGGTCCGAGTGCAAAGGTCGCTAACAATGATCCTCCGAGCAAGTCTCAAACGAGTTATCTAACGGCAATAAAGGCACGTATCGTACAGCCGATGGGCGGTACTCGTTGTCGCCGATAGTGGCAACTTCCTATCGGCTTTTCAAACGATTGCTGCCGCTTGCACCCAGATTGGCCCTATAGATAAGAAAACAGCCGAAGGCGCGAGGTGATATTGTCGATTCTCGCATGATATCTGCGCGCCGTTTCCTCGTATGTCGTTCGATCGACGTGACCCGCTTTTCTTGTTTCTCACTCGCGAAAAATCATTCGTTCTCGTCCTCCTTCCCGTTCCTTCTGTTTTTCCTCTCTCGTTTTCTCTTTTTATGCAAAATATGGATGCAACATTTTTGCCTTTGCGGAATAATGCAGCGTCAATTCCATGCAAGGAAAACGAACGAAGCCTCTGACTGAATTTCACTTTGATGGAATGAGCTTGTTAAGCGTAAAACAATAAGCCTCATCGTCGCGTAGTTGCGATCGTGTACGTCATTGATTCTTGATAAACATTAAAATTAGGCCGCAAAATGTAGGCGCGAAATGTTTAGTTGAAACATTGCGTCAAACAGCTTGAAGTAACAACATGATATAGAGTATATTTTCATTTAGAATTTATTTTAACACACATGAAAACTCGTGTCACATAACTGATAATTCGGTTAAATATATGTTCTATAGATAGACACATACTCATTCTGTTATATAAATTGGTGGTAAAATATTTGCTCCTTTCGCCCGAACAAAAACATATGTAACAGGGATTTTTTTTAATGCATGGTAATCAAGCTCGCCCGCTTCCCGATAGGTTCCGAATATAGCGTCACTTCCGCCTTTGTAAAAGTACCGATCCCATTCTATTCGCACACCGGCGCGACGGCCGAACGTGGAAGAAGGAGGACTAGTGGAAATCGGGACAAGAAACGAGAGAGGACGAATAAATTTGCGGCAAACCGTCCCCTCAAAACGTGGCATGCAAATGGCCCCCGGGGCAATTTCAAATTTTACGATTCTGAAAGTCGTAGGTGCGACATTCTTCGCCTTCCACTGCCTGCTGCTACTTCTACCCCGCGGAAGTTACCCCTGCGGCTTTTCACCCGTTTTCTCGTTCTCCCCCCCACCCCCCCTCCCCCCTTACCGACGAATCGTATTCACCCCCGCCGTTAATGTTCCGCTAAAAAGTTCTCGTTCTCGCGGAAATCGTTTTCGCTACGTAGCGTTCGAGAGGATTCCCGTCACGTTCACTCAATTATTATATCTAAACGAAAATGCGCAAATCCTACTGCCGCGAAGGCATTCGGGCCGGAATGCCGCAAAAAGAGCTCATTAAACGCTCCTTGGAGAAGTGCACCTTACGTGCGATAATTTTCTACATCGCCACCTTTATTTGAAATTCTGCTGAATCATTAGATTACATTTTATATCGTCATTACAGATGATTTGACTTCAAGCCCGCGATTAATCGCAGAGATAAGTCACATATTCACAGTAATTATAAAGATATATGTTTGGATATATCACTACAAGTAACCTCCGAAATAAAACACTTTCTCAATACGTTTAATTCTTGATCGATGTAAATACTTTTTCCTCTGACGGAGATATCAGTAGGACATTCTTTCCAAGTTAAATTGGAAATAAAAGATACATAAACCGTGGTGGCCGGTGCGTAAAAGAAAACGTATAGACAGTTGTAAGAACTCGATCTGTCCATCGATCTTCGTTAATCTCCGCCTACGTTTTCGAGTGGAAGCCAGAACGACGTTATATTCTCAGACAGTGGGCGAGAAATGGGTTCCGGCGCGACTGACGGACACGAAGCTGCGGTTTTCCTTTCAGCGCTTTAACGAAATTTTAAGCATATCCGCGGCTCTCAAGGTCGATTTCCATTTCCGGCATCTCGCGCAGCGTCCCTCCCAATTAAAGAGCCCGCCGAAGTTTCTCTGCAGCTGCAAGCACCAATTTCCTCGCGCGCTCACCAAAGAGTGGATGCGCAATTCTCGCCAATCTAAGTTCGCGACGACTTTAATTATGCGTAGGCTACATCGGGCATTCGGAACAGCGAAACAGAAAAAGAGAGACTGTGTCAGAGCGAGAGAGAGAGAGAGAGAGAGAGAGAGAGAGAGAGAGGGGGGTGGGGAGGGCAGGGGGGAAGATAGAGACGGAAAGGAAAAGTACGAACAGTGCTAGATCCAGAGCGATCTTCCGCGACATTAAGAGAGAATATCGGACGACGTTCTTTTGATCGGTGAATTTCTTTCGCGTTAAATCCCTTGCCAATCGCATGTTCCGTCTTATTATCGAGACGTGGAACAATCATGTATTTCTCTTGCCTCGATACTGATAACTCCCCGTATTTTTTGCTCTTAATCTATTGTCCTGCGTTACAATAGACATCAGTAGAACATTTCCAATCTGAGCTATTATGTCTTTGTTCCTTGTTATCAGCGAAGATATTGTAGCAAAACCTCAATCAGCCCGAGTTCTCGAATCGATCTTTTTGGATAATTATTTATTGCGCAACATTACGTCACATTTACTAATGATTACGAGAGGGAGAGAGAGAGAGAGAGAGATACATTTTATAGATTTTATATAATTTTCTTTCAGCAGAGATTTAACGATAATGCTATTATTATCTTGATTGCGTTATCAGAAATAATACGCGACATTGTCAATGAAATTATTTCTGCCTGCAAATTCAATTTGTCTCTCAGCTTCCATCTAAAACCGCTAAACGAATCTTTTCTGCAGCCTTCTCTCTCCCGTTCGATGGTAATCGCCAATAACAATATCTCGAAAAATGGCACCAACGACGACATACTTTGTACCTTCACGCCGCAATCCCCGCTAACTACCGCGATTTAAAATCGTTAAGCGCGCACAAACGGATCTTTCTTTATGGTCGTGAAATTTATACGATTGCGCTCGATTTTTGCTTTGCACATGCAGGAGCGCTTTCGTTCCGCTCGCTAACTGAAATATCGCGCCGATAACGAGAACGTACGCGGCCGTACGGGAGTCACGGCCTGGAATAAAGGGAGAAACTACCAATTGCGTATACAGGATTATCTAAAACTACGATCCAAGGTTTTAGAATTTAATACATGAAGCTCAGACGAATGTCGAGTCAACGTAGCCTCGCAAATCAGCTTTGAGATACAAGTAATTCATTTTTCGTGTTTCGAAGCTGATTACAAACAGGTTGATATGATTGAGTGATTTGATCAGGACAGGCGACTGATGAAGCGCGCAAGAATACCGAACTAGATTGTCCGTCCCGACGTGTCGTAGTATCCAATTGGCTCTGATAAATGATTTAAAGTCTCTATGTGTAATTTCAGTTGAAATTAATCCGCGCAACTAACTAGTCATTTTGCTATTTGTCTCCCTTACATTTTTCGATTCTCTTTTTTAAATCGCGTCGGGATCCACCCCGTCCAAGTGGCGAGCACGTAGCGTGGACGTAGGTGTAATCTCGCCGCATACACGCGCGATTCCGCGCCGGATATCAGGGAGCACGACTGGAGAGCTTACCGGGGGATCAATGGTCGTTCAGCGGCGTTTTATCCGGCCGGGCTTAAGCGTTAATTTTTGCGAATGAACTGGGTGACCGAGCCGCGCGGCTTTGGCCGGCCTGCGAGAGCGTGCGGCATTTATCGAATTTACAGCTTTCCGGTGTGCCGTGCGAATTTATCGGCGGTATTCGACGAATTCGCAAACGTGGTCGCCGTTTTGCGAGTTATGCGATGTCAGCTCGGCGCGAGAAGCAGGGTGGAATAAAATCCGCAATATTTCCGCTTTTCGATAATTAATTTCACTGCGCTGTGAGCTAAGGGTATCGTGCCCCTTAGAAATTTGGGTGAGAAACAAAAGCGAGCCGGTGCAAAACGTGCGATAGCACTCCGGCTGTGAAAATGAAATTATGATTTAACTGAGCGTAATGTGACTCGTGATCACGATAGCGATTAAGATATTATGCATCGCATTTTATTTCTCAGCAGATGTAGTCTGTCGCATTTTATAAACACAATAGTACGGAGTACAACGGGAAGATAATCTCCCATCGAATTAACAGGCAAGACTTTGCGTTACTTTGTCATAAAACTTTGTCAAGAATTTAAGAGTGATAATGAGATAGAATAATGATTCAACAACGCCTCTTTCCCTTTCACCAAGACGTTTATGAGTAACTGACGTTAATGTTAATAGCGTTCTGTTTCAGATTTGAATAATTCTCAAAGACTCATGAATATTTATCGGCGAGCAAATACAGTTTTAACCCACAGATTATTTTCGCATAAATTGGTTGTTACGATAACGCGCGTGATTATTTAATTTATTATAGGTTCCACAGTAAGTTTCAGGCGCGCGGAAATGTCTTTTTTATTGGAGTGACTTCTCATTCATTTTAACGCGTGCATTTCTGCATGTGGATTCAGCACACATTGATCTGTTAGTTAAACGTGTGTTTAAATTAATTGCTTTCTCCGTTTCGTGACAGGATACATTATTTCTGACGAAACATCCCACTCCACGTTTACTGCTGGAGATAAATTTTTGCAAAGATACTACCACTTTTACTTTGAGGGAAGGTTAATGATTTCCAAATATTTCTTTTTCCATTACAACAAATACAGCAAACATACATTTATCCAACTGACTGTACTTAACGGGTGACGCAGTTAATTGCTTATGGCTCGATGGTCGAATTCGTGCCTAATGATCCATCGTTTCGGTTGGATCGCGAAATTGGATGCGAGCGATAACGATACCGTTGCACGAAGCGTTCGATAGACAACGCGAACGATAGACAAAAGAATGAGCCCGGGTGACGCGACGATGCGCAAATGACAATTCGACAAATTTAGCGTATTCGAGTCTGCCAACCGTGTCGATATTCGGACGATTGAATAGCGTGTCCGCGATTTTTCATGCTCTCAGAATTAATCGCGCATCGGACATTAGCAATATATTGCATAAATTTTAAATGTAGACATTTTCAGTTCGCGCATTGTTTCCAGCAAGTTTTGAAAACTCTTTTTATTTTAATTGATTTGCCCGAGCGCTTCGGGCAACTTTTTCATACCTTGAATAGTTATTTACGTGAATTATATTATACGTCACGTACGTAGATGATATGTGTAGAGCGATTATGCTAGATAAACTTCGATTTCGTGACCGAATATTAAAATTCTCGCGATATACGAAATATGCTTTAATGATTGTGATAAAATTGCGAATGTTATCGACGAGTGAGTAATCTCTCATTTCACAGGATGCATATTTCGCTTTAGCTTTTAAAGGTTAATAAAATACACGATGTCGGCGCTCCTCATTAAAAGTTGCCGGCCTGACATTTATATCGCTGGTACACGAAATTGTGCCGGAAAACGTCCGTCCGCCGCGCGCGCGATTTCGCGATTCGTGTTTGGCGATTGTTCGCAACGGGGAGAAAGAGAGCTGAATCGTCGCGAGAATTGGGAGAAACGACTTGCCGGCGTGTCCCTGCAAAAAGATGATCCCGACAAAACTGAAAGACAATCCCCGACCGGCGCGGCGGCTTAAACTCAGGCGAAGGAGGCCGGAAAAAGCGACGGTGAAAGTCGCAGCGACTCGCGAACGGTCAGGAGAGCTTAGTATGCATTGCGTGATAGCTCGCGTATATCCATTATATTATGCCCACCCTCCCTCCCTGTCTACTATACCCTCTCGAACTATATTCAACGGAAGAGATTTTCTGCCGGATGGTTCCTCGCTATTACCCAGCCGCTATCTACAGCTTTTCTCCTTTCTCTCTCTCTCTCTCACTCTCCCTGCTTTTACTCCGTTCATATCTCATATATACGTTCTCCTTTATGCGCACCCGTTATACTGCCGGGTATTTACGTGAATGCGATTCCGGTTTCACGTACGCCGACGACGGGCACGTCCCGTACACGTTAGCGCGAAGACGTATTCGAACGGTCGCTATGGTGAGAAAGCGGGGGAACGAGCGAGGGTTGCGAGCAAGGGGGTTGCGCGCCTATGCAACGCTCCGACCGCAATCCGCGTGAGCGTGCGCGCGGACCGATCGTCTCCGCATGCACGCGCGTCGCGCGGACGTGATTTCCTCGTAAGGGGTTTGAGCCGCGCTCAGGGTGAACGTGCTAACGCGGCCCCCTTAACTCCCTTAACGACGTCGTAGGTACTTCCGGGAGGGGGAGAGGGGAGGGGGCGACCGGAAATCTTCCCTCATACAGCGCAATCGAAGACGCGCCGTTACAGAACGCCTCCCGTCTTTTCACAGATGTTCTATTTCAATTCCGGCCGCAATCGGTTCCCGATATGTGCCATGGTATCGGATCGTTTCATTTCTTCGCCGAGAGATAAGAGCCGCGAGCGCTCGGCGTTGATTCGCTTCGATATTCCTAGACAAAAGAGACCCGGCGTTAAAAAATTTACAAGATTTCAATCTCTCCGCGCCCCACGCACGAGATACGGGAGGGGAGGGAGGCAATGAGGCTACGTCGGGGTGGAAAAAGACTTTGAGATTATGTATTATCTGCAGGATAATTACCAGCGAATAATCCCGCGGTACTCGCGAATTGAAGCCAATCTCGCGTCTCTATTATGTGGTTTATATCAATTATTTTTATCCTGGTGGAAATATGTCTTTGTTGAAGGATTAATTATGCTTCGGTATTATAAATTTCTGTGTGTTGTCATAAATTACGATATTAAGTAAAAACGCGCCGCCGTTGCCTGCAAATCATACGCTATCAACGTGGATTCTCCATAAAACGGGCTCGTGATTTACAACATAGATGTAGATAATTAATATTTAGGAGTGTTTACGCTCGGTTTCCATGGATCCTATGCGCCGGAATGGCAAAGGAGGACGCTTAGAGAGAATGTTACAAGCAAGACACAGCTGGAGGAGTAGTCCGAGTTGAATTGCCGGCCTGCGAATAAAATAAAATTTTACAAGCGTTCGAGGCTTTGCCTTTAATTTTATCACCGGCTGTTTTCCGCGAGACTCGCCGTAACCTATTAAGAGGGAATTTAATTTTTTAGAGGCTTAAGTGTTAGTGGCGATTTCGTTCGCCTTTAAAGCCCTCATTGCGGATACTGGGCGCGGTCGGCATATTTTTCAGATGCTCTCGGGTATCGCGTCGTGCAATTGTCGCTAACTACTTCGAAAATTATTAAGCTATCAACAATCACGGTTGCTCGTCAGCAATTATCGTCTGTTTCCGCGTGAATTAGAAATTTAATAAAAAATATAGCAATTTAATTGTGTCTTCCATTTCTACATTAACGGAAGAAAAATCTGCAGTACGTGATACAAGTTTTAACGTTAAAGAAGTAAAATAGATCAGTGTTTTGATATGTTAACGTTAGAAAATCAATAGAGACCAGCACAGATTGGTTGCGATCGAGAATGCGATTCAAAGATCAATTGAATGCAATTGAAGCTGAAAATGAAGAAACCGAGGCTGTCGACATACGCAGCTATGTATTCTCTCATCTCGTCTGATTACGCTAGCCACGCGGTAATTTCTGTTTGCATACCGGCTGACCTTTGACCCAGGCGCCACGTGGAGAGAAATTGTCTGCCATGCGAGCTTGAAGCGGGAGGATTACTGAACCGACGATGAGTCGTTGCGGCAGTCCGCGTTTTTATTGCGAGCTATTTCATCTCGCGCACGTGGCACGCCCGCGTATTATCATCTCACCGACTTGGCGATGGAGCGTTAATGCTCATTATGAAAGCGATCTCGTTGAAAAGTCGAGGAAAAAAGAAATCGCGAACGGCGAAGAGCGGTCTCGCCGATTTCCGCGTATAATTGCGCGCTACGCACGCGTAGATAAGGAGATCTCTATCGCGAAATAGACGTTAGTTAATCGACTCGATCCGCTTCTGTTCAATTTGATTTTGCACAATTACAAGGATGAATCGGCAAAATCTCACGTCGCTGCGCGAACGGGCTCGGCCTCCTCCACGGGCGAGGAGATATACGTGTGCATATTGGCGCGGAATTTTTCCCGTGAAATCAATCAACCCGGTTGAATTCAGCGTTGCTGCATCTCGCATCCGAGCGCGATTCGTCGTCGTCGTCGTCGTCGTCGTCGACCCCTCTGCTCTTCACCGATTCCTTTCACGACGCCCTCAATCCCCTGCCTCAGGAAAGGAAAATACGTAAACGAAAGTAGACGTATGCGAGTAGATAGGATTGCTGCCTATACGCACAGACGCTGCACGAATCGTTGAGAGTTCATTGGCTATAGCTATACAGGTCCGATATTTTCTCTCCCGCCGAACTCTTCGACGGGTGTTCCACGCCAAACGACGTCCTCGTACGTTCTTATTATAGAACTATGCGTTACGCCGAAACAGTCGTCAGTCTTGATAGTCTGGAGTCTAGATAGATTAGATTTGCCCTGCCGGTGAAATGTCGCTTCGGATACGATCATACACGCCGTCGGGATCCTCTTACTTTTTTCATGAAGATACATGATTCTTTACGAGGAATTCTTGTTAGAAAATCGTTAGATTATTTATTTTTAAATTATTATTTCAAACACATATCTCGGTGTCTTCTAAAAGATGCATAAAAATTTTGTATAAACGTATTACAGTAGATTTTTGGTGTTACGAAAATTAAATAGATATCGCGCTCGGATGCGAGATGCAGCAACGCTGAATTCAACTCTAGACACAAACTCCATCTTATATCTTTTACTTTTTGACCTTATTTATACAATGTAATTTATCTATATACTTTATACATTCTCACCATTTTATACTATTAACCTAAATTTAGATAATTTTACTATTTTATATTATTAACTCTTTGCGCTGAAGAAGGTGCTGTGACACTGAAACGTTCGCAACAATCCTGTATACCCTCGAATTTTAACATATACTAAGTAAATGTTTTAAATTATTAACTAATTGACTTTCATCTTTTATTCGCTCGTAACATTGGCCTTTGTATTGATTCATTTGTTTTTACATCAAACGAGCTGATCATACTAAATTAAATAGATATTTATTAAGTAATTCCAATTTCTGTCTGTACTTTTTTCGCTAATACGTTTTCAAAAGACCTTTATTTCAATTGCTTTGACACCGAAATGATACAAAAGTATTTTATCATTTCGGCTAGATTTTATTAAACAATATATATTTTTATAAAACACATTGCATCCAAAGTGACCATGTCACATGTATTTTAAACAGTAAATATTGCAATCGATAATTTTAATAGCTATACATGCTTTAAAAAGTACCCTATAAAAGATAACGTTTGATGTCTTTTTAAAAAGCCCGGAAAACGTTTTCAAAGCGTCTTTTATTAAAGTTTTAAAGACATCTTGAAAGAGACGTCTTTAAAATACGCGTGTTGTGTGTGATTTATTTTCGCCTATATATTTTCTATCAGTATTTGTAAATTTACTTTTTACCAATTACTAAAATCCATACTTGACGTCAGACAAAAATGCCACAAATATATCATATAAGCATCTTTATTTTAATCTATAATTTAATGATGTAGGCGCGACACTGTGCGATGTACCTATTTAAATGTATATTTATTGGAGTAAAACTTATACGACTATTTGCTTGTGTCTAGTGCAGAGAGGATATATGGACCCCCCCCCTCTCTCTCTTGGCAGACAAACTTTTATAGAAATCCGATAGACCTGGCAAAGCAGTGAATGCGTTGCTTTTAACTACTGTATATTTATTTCATTGTCCATATCAATAATACACGCATCTCACACGCCATGTCACGCACGTATCTACATGCGCGTCAGCCTGGAATTTGGCCAGTTTCCTTCGAGTCAGCGCTAAAGAATGATTAGAGAGAAAATCGTCCAGTGACGTTCCTTCTCAAATGTGCAACGTATAAGACTGTTACTAAGTGTTTATCCTTAGATCCGCCCGCTCATTTAAACGCGGATATAATCCACGTTTAATTATTAAGAAAAGCCGCGAGGTTCGAAGTTACGACTCCGTATCCGTTTAACGTATTCCATTAGGGCGCGATTATATTTCACGCGTGTTATTTCACGCTCCGTGCGGCCGACAGGATACTAATTAGGTACGTTAGCGCGCGGAAAGGCCGCTCGTTACCCCTCTCGTTGCTCTATCCCTCCTTATTTCATAGACAGACGTCAAGATTAGGCGGAGTGGCTGCGAGATCGATCGTTATTCCGCTTGATTATCGGCCCGGCAACGAATTAGCGTGCTTCGCGCATCGCCGTCCTTCATTCTCGTTCGCTCTACGTACCCTCCCGTCTTTGTCGCTCTTCCTTTCTTTGTTCGCCTTATTTACCTCGGCCTCTCGTTGCATTCTCTTTTACGCCTGCGAACCGTCTCCAGCCTCCCCTTCTTCCCCCTCAATCCCCTTTTCTTCACGGTGACTCGTGACTAGTCAAGCGCGTAAGAGGCTCCTTACTTTTTCTAATCTAGCCGACAGGATAGAGAGTTGGGCACAATCGATGCTCTAAGCAGCAATTTACATGTAAGCTGTTATACCCCCGCACCCTTCGCGTCCGGCTGTAATTACGTTCGCATCGGGGGGTAGTCGGTGCCTATCTTTACCAGAAAACATATAACCGTGCTGTGCATTCGGCAAAACATATTTTATGCCTATTTCCTCGAATATCGCGTCGGTTATTAATTCTGTCAATCTATTAGTGACTGCTATTATTTACATTTAGAATATTTAAATTTTAAACTTTTACAATTTCCTGTCTATTTTACATACCAAGTATACATGTAATTAAAATATATAATCTGTGTTTATGTACAGTTTATAGTACAATGTGATGGTATGATATACCTTAATTATTAATTTCTAGCGCAATTTTGTGCTTTACGCGATTGGAATCATTCGTGTAAAAGAACAACATTCTCGAGCGTCGAATGGCTTCGTCAGGAAACGTTTATTAGGAGAAGCGTTATTAAAAAATCTAAAGTCCTTTCGCGAGAGAGAGAGAGAGAGAGAGAGAGAGAGAGAGAGAGAGAGAGAGAGAGACTATTAACGCGGTGATCGCCTTGCATGAGATTCACTGCAGGAAGAGGGCGAGGCTCGTTCATCCTCATTTCTCTTTCTATCCGCGTCCTCTCCCTCCCCCGCCCGTTTTAGCCCTTTCCTGTATATTCACCCGATAATCAGCCCCTGATAATTGGACGTCTTGGAATTGACGTCGTTCACGCCGACATCACCGACGGGCGTCCGCCGTCAAACTTTTTCCGCAGGACACTGATACGCTATCTAACTACAATTACGGCGTAATTAAGAACGGTGAGGGGCGATAATTAAAGATTAAGATACTTGCCAGCCGGGTAGGAGCCTGCAGAAGTGACAACATCGCCGCAAGCGAGCCAGCTCGGCGATATTAAACCCCGCCTGGTACGAACTACGCCGTGCCGGTGTAAAGTCGGCCATTGACTACTTGCGGATAATCGCTGCGCCTTGTACCCGCCTACATTAGCTCCGAGATGCAATCAAGTGTAAGATGAAATATGAGTGGCGAGCGATAAACAGAGGAACGCGATATACACGAGATCGTTTATATAAAATATGAATTTAAAAAAGGGAATAGTCAATTTATACCGACCGTCAATGAAGTGCTTACAGCTGTTTTGTTTTATCACAGTTATAATTTCTTCAAACACCTATATTCCCTTAATTGATGCTTCGCTGCATCGCGTTGCAAAAAAAAAAATTCGCAAGTTAATTCACAGCCTCACACCGTACAGCCGAGATTTAATTGAGCGCTGTTTTATTTAGTTCTTATCCGCGTATTATTCCGCTACGCGAGATGCGGAGGAGATAATTTGGACAGGTGAAGTAATACGAGTAGAACATATGGTTAGAAAATAATTACTGTTAAAACTAGCGCCTCTCTTATTATAACAGGAATATTTCGCTGATATTTTCGCTGCAATATTTGTTCGACCGGCCTGTACGACCGAGGTGCATAAAAGTGTTAAATTCAGATAAGAGCTAGCCGGCTATCCCGTCGAATCGAAAATGGATACGCTCCTCTTTCCATTTATTACCTCCCTCTTCTCCGCCTTTCGGCAGTTTATGATGGCTCGTCTGAATTTCGTTAAATAGCATCAAAACATGTTTTCTCAAACCGCAATGTTTTTTATATTATACGATGATCAGCGATAAAAATGAAATAAAATTAATATCGCGAAGCTAATTTACGTAACAAAGGTTAGTTTTGAATTGCAAATGGATCGCGAAACAATATATTGCTGTTACAATCGTCCGATATATACTTCCCCGATATATCTTGCTACTTTTTAAACAAGGTTAATCCGTTCCACGGAATTCCATGAAAAGGTGCTCCTACAAATGCCAGACGGGTAAATATTCGCTGGCGTTTATCAAAGTGCTGTTCTGTGCCAAAGAATCTTTTTATGGGATGAGTTTCAGCTCATGTTACACGCAAGTTGTACTACTTTTACACGTTAATGAGTAAGTTGCGAAGCAGCCATTTAATCGCTACGGCGCATAATACGAAGCATATAATCGGGACGAGGACGAAGAAACAAAACTCCGCTTGTGAACAATGGGTTCGTTAACGGCGGCGCTTCATTAACTGCGAAAACAAATTTTCTGGATGCTTTGCAATCATCGAGTCATTCAACTTCGCGCGACGTTTTGACGGCGCGACGGATGTCCGCGAATGCGAAGTTGTCGATACTTCTGTCGATATCATCGCGTCGCGATTTGTTAAAGTTACGCCGAAGGCTTGCGCGCGGTTTTAATCGCTATTCTCGCGCGCACGCGGTATCTCAGAGCTAACGACACTTATTGCGACTTAATATTAATATTCTGGAAGAGAATATTCACGCGCGGTGTTTATATAAATCTTGAAATTGCGAAAGATTTGATTGCAACTGCATGTAAAAATCGCGACCAACTTTTCCGTTTGGCAAATGTTGCGTTACGTGCATCGCGCAAAATTCCGACCCCGATGCGAGAAATAAAAACGTTTGTTAAGCAAACGTTATTTAGCTTTCGCGTAACTTGTCCCTTTATAACTCGGTCACCGACGGTGTTATTTTATTGGCCGGCGCGTCGCGCTCGTCCACTAACTTCCTAAAACGCCCCGGTTCGCGAAATTGGTACGTAGATGGACCGTGTCGACTCGCGTTCGCTAGAGAGGAAGAGAGAGAGAGAGAGAGAGAAAACGAAAGAGAAGGAGAGAGAAACCTGGAGAACCGAAAGTAGTGTAAATCGAGCTTACAATCCAATCAGACAGCCCCCCTGACTCTGTTTCTCTTTCGAGCTCTCGGAGGTTCGTCAGACGCTCGAGGGAAGGCATGACGAAAGCGAGAGAAAGAAGTCTCACCGAAGTGTATGTATATGTGTGTGTGTGTGTGCGCGTGCGAGCGCGCGAACGCGTTCGAGAGGAGAAGGGTAGTAGCTGCGAGGGTGACGATCAAGAAGAGGGTGGATAGTAAGGCAGAAGCGGCAGGGCCGCAGAAATAGCCTCGGGGGTGGTTTAAGTGAGGGGGTGGCATAGTTGTAGCGGAGGAGGTAGCTTGTGATCCTCGCGAGAGGGTGGCAGGGACACGCAGATATTTCCGAGTACATTTTTGATGGGATTTTTAAATGAGCTCCAATTGCGTTAAACGCTACGCCTCTCTCGACTTAAGGCAAGATTTCCTTAAACGACGTTTCAGCCTCTCAGAGCCTCGGCGCTGTCTCGTTCCGGAATGAAAATTACCGGAGGTCGGCCTCGTCCTCTCCGCGTCCTTATATCTGCACTCGTTTTTTTCCTTTCTTCCCTTTTCCCCCGCTTTTTTTTGCTCCCGTCGTCGCTTACGGCTATTTACCGTGTGCGACGGGATATCAGTGACGTCAATTAGCTCCCAAATAATTTCAAAGTTACCCGTGCAAACGCGGGCGAATATTCAATGAATATTCACGAATTCTTTCGATGACTGTGGCCTCGAACAAAAGATTTGCGACATTCTCTTCGATATTGAACTCGCGCGAAGAATCTGTTCTGACGGAAGAACGCGCGATGTTTGGGACACCGTGTATGTCAGATAAACTTGAGATTGCTCGAGAACCCGATAAACATCATGCTACATCATGCGCGTAGGGGTTGAGCATAAATTGCGTATAAATTACGAGGAGATTCGGGACAAATTGAAACACGATCGCGAGATTATTGCATCCGCAATTAACAAGTTGTTCGCGATAACTTGCTGTAATTTTTAGAGCTGTAAGTGTGTATCGTGTATCGAGAAAAAGTGTTAAATTGCAATTAATATGGAACATTTTTGTCGAATGCAATAACGAGGGCGGAAACAGAACAATAGCGATCCGGGTAGCGAATGATTTTGCGTAAAGTCAGTTGCTCGCGCGGGATATGCGAACGAGGATAAAGTTAGTTGGAGAGAGAGATAAGGTGAAATAAATTGCGCCGAGTTTAAGCGCACTTTTACGGCGACGATGGGACACGTCTTAAAACCAACAATGTAGAAACAAAGAAGGGTAGAAGCGTCGTATCTACAATGGAGATACAGCTGCACCTACCGAGAGAGAGAAGTAATTCAAGAAGAAAATCCGCACGCTCGCACACATATGCGCAAGCACGCGCGCGAACAAATACTCTTTATTTTTCTTTTTCAGATATTGAATCTTTTAATTATTAATTTCAATCACACGCGGAATGAATGAGTATATGTTCGTATCGTAAAATGTATTATTATATGACTTCGTGAATAAATGACGGAACGTAATTAATTTTTAAGAATTTAAATCCAAAATTTACGAAATTCGTTTTGAAATTAAGGTATGGAAAATATTCTAAACATTATATATTTTGCTATACTACGTACGATTTTAGTCGTCAAATTTTACATAACCGTTTACTTTTGTGACTTCTACGTTAAATGAAACTTCTTGTATATATAATGAAGTCGCTTCTTGGCGCAGATTGATCCTTTTGGTTTCTCCATGTAATCGTGGATACTTTAATCTCACGAGAGGTCGCCGCTAAATGCTCCAACGGAATGTACGATGCAAACAACGACTGGTGAATGCATCCAGTCGTCGGAGCACACCAGACACAGCTCGAGCGCAGTTAACTGCCACTTATCGAATTAGAAGTTTAACCGTGTCACGTAATTTCGCCGCGGTAAGAACGTAATTGGCACTTAATCCCTTTAACGGGACGTTAACACGTAGCGGCGACGAACCCTTGATGATCCCCGTTATATATCACGCGTAACGATGCATCCACCGGTGACGACCGCGGTCCCAAAGATTCATCGCCCGAAAGTATCGACGCGTACATATTTTCGTTGACATCACCGTCGCAGAGTTTATGCGTTTATCTCTTCGCCGTGCCGAAGGGCATACGATATTACAGCTGCGTCGATGAAAGAGAGAGTGAGAGAGAGGGGGGGAGGGAGGGAGAGAGAAGTCTGCAATATGCCGTGAAGATTCAATTTTGCAACGTTTGCCAGCACGTGCAGCGCGTTAATCTCACGGCGCTTAAGCGACGAATCGTCAGGCAAATTGTCGTGTACCCACCACCAGTCCGGCATAATATTGCGTCTGGTTGCACTTGTGTAACACGTCCGATCAGCTCGCGGCATAATGAGCTCGCTCGGCTACTTTGTTTCGCGATAATGGACGAGATCGAGCCGGAACTCTATCGCGTGATCCGATTGACACAATCGAAATCATCGTCATAAAGATCCGAGTTGTTATTCCGCATTGTATGAAATGCTTTTTCATACATTGCTAAGAAGGTTTTACTACTCATTCTTTTAAACCGTTGCAGATCGATTAATTTTTTCGAGACAGAATTTAATTAATTGGATGCATGTATTGCGATAACTCACTTACGTATACGTGAGCTACATATATACGTTCTAAAACTGATAAATACCGATAACTAAAAGTCCAATAATTGAAAAGTAATTACTAGATATTTTACAACATGCTTAAAAATTAAATTAGCCTCGTTGTTTTGTAATTATTGGATTTGTAATGATTTGAAATCGTAATAATGTATCCGTAGAATAAATTCGTTCGCGATGTTATTTCGCGGTTGGCGGAACTCCATGTCGCGATATGTTATTTTGTCCCGCCGCGGCGAGACACCGCTTAGGATTGAAATAAATTTCGCGGCAGGATTTTCCGAAAGTTTCCGCTAATCAGAAAGCGTTTGTGCCTTGCCGTTGCGAGAGTGCCGCTTAGAGCCTGGGGATAGGTCTCCCAGAATTTGTGTCGGACGAGACACTCTGGTAAATTAGACTACTTTCTCAGTAACGAGCGACACAAGCACT
Organism: Vollenhovia emeryi; assembly: GCF_000949405.1. NCBI lineage: Eukaryota > Metazoa > Arthropoda > Insecta > Hymenoptera > Formicidae > Vollenhovia > Vollenhovia emeryi. Next base: position 2,404,316 of record NW_011967239.1, on the reverse strand, counting down.
GAGGAAACGCGCCCAGCGTTTCTCTCGCTGGCGGACGGAGTCGCATCTGGCGTCGTTCGAAAACTTTTGCATTATGTCAGGCGCCAGTAACGCAAAATGCAACGCAGCTCGCGAGACGCGGACATAAACATCGCCGACAACGCGAAATACGCGGCGAGCACGATCGTCTCGTGTTCAGCTTCTAATGGCGAACGTACCGGTCCTCTCGGCAACGTTTCTCCAAACGGAGGACCGTTTTATAAAACAAAAATATATAATAATTTACCGTATATGGATTAGTAAATGGTTTATCAACCAGTAGTTATTTGTCAATGATTTTTTGGGGTTTTATAAATCTAATTTTGATTAAATCTAATTTGTAACAATCCGAATACAATCTTTTGGACAGGTAGGAATTTACCAGAGTATCCTCTTTGTAAAGAGGATCTTTTTTATAAATGTACTGCGCAACGCAAAAGCTCGTGCAATTTCCATTTCTTAATTAAATTGTTGTTTAAGCATTTCGCGCAGTAATTTCCCTCTTTTTAGGCGACATAATTAGCATGCATTTGTAATAGCGTCGTAGAAATAAAAATACTACTGAAACAAATACGTTTATACGACCGATAGATCGAACCCGAGAATTACACTTGTCAGACAGCTGACAACTAGATAAAGGTTCTCAAGCAGCTGTGCCATAGTATCCACCCGAGGTTGATGTCTTTGTTTACCAGTGACTAACATCTAATAATAGATTGCTGTTTACCTGCTAAATCCACCCTTCCACTTGAGTCGGCTCGAGCGTTCCAACCACGACGAGACTTTAGCCTTTTCAGGAGAAAAAACCCATGTCTCGAGTCACCGGCGCCAACGATAGTCACAGGTAGTATCAACCCCTTCGGGTGCACGAGGTGCGCGGCGACGGAGGTGGCGGGTCAGCGGCCCTAACCCTCGAACTCGTCGCCGTTGAAAAAAAAAGAAATCTGTCCGTCGACGTGGGGCGCAGGTTGCGCGAGAAAGCGTCCGAACCACTGGCTACGTGCTTTCCTACGGGAGTTTGGCGCGCGACTGTGCTACTGGGGCCAACCCCGGCCGCCATCAACCCTCTTATGGCTCTGTGTCCCTACGCGTTTCAACCCCTCCTCGCTACCCTCGTTCTGTCTCCGTTCTCACCCCTCGCTCTCTCCCTTTCTCTCCGTCTCGCCTGTTCCGCACTGCTCCACGTTGCCCCACCACCTTCATCCCCACCAGAATGACGAGCGTGACAATCCTTCTCTATTTTCCTTCCAACCCTCAGCATCCTTTCCTTTTTTCTCTCTCGGTGTCGTCCTACATCTTCTCTCTCTCTCTCTCTTTCTCTCTTTCTCTCCCTCTCCCTCTCCTTTCCTTCGGGACTGATTCCCCTTCTTTTTTCTACCGATAGTCGCTACCCTGTCTCTGTCGTTCTCTCTGCGCTACCCCTTCCACTCATGCGCTGTCTCACTTTATCCTTCATCCTCGCAGAGCTTCATTACGACACCTTTAGCCTCCGTGAGCTGTTTCATCCCCCTCGTCGCGAGCGTCTCGCTCCGACGCCTTTGACCACTCACGGGGTTATCCCATCGTTCGCCGGGTCTCTGCTTTCTCTCGTTTCTACGGCATCTCTCTCGTGTTCTCAGTTTCCCCTCAGTTTCCCTTCGCCTCGTCCACCGTCTATCTCTGTCTCCCAGAGTGCAACCCCTTCCCGCCGCGGAATCACCACCGACATGGACCGGCGCTTAGCGCCGGCGCGCCCGCCACGATTCAAAACTGCGGTTAGAAGGGGTCGTCGGAGATAAGGATGCGTTCTAAATATAGCGACGTGGTGCTTAAGACACCACCACCTATCCCCGACACCCTTGCTCGGTCTCATAAGCGCTTCTCTTAGTCGCGCTCGGAATTTCGCCAACTTCTTTCGCTAATATAATGAACGTGTATTGGCTCCTCCTGTTCGTCGGGGATAAAAAGAGATAGACGCACTCTTGAAAAATTTGTTTGACAACGTCTTATGGCAGGCGGACTTTGTCAGATTCTCGGGCAGTTGATCGCATAATTTTTCCCAGAAATTAGCTCAAACTAAAGCTTAAGAAATCTTAAAGCTTTAATTGAGTTTAACTCTTAATTAGTTTACTTCTGAAAGGTTTAACTCTTAATCGTACACGACATAATAGAAAAGCGTCGTGATTATACAGAATTCTCTTCGTCTCTTTTAGTATTAAAGTCTGAATACATCAAAGTGGCATTGTTTTCAATCTCCTTAGCTCAAACATACTGGATGCACTTGAACGAGCCTCAATCGCTTATCACCGATCAGACATGAGGACAATATCTGCCTGTTGGTGTGTAGTTAATAAGAAACGCATACGGGAGGCGTACGGGAGCAGCGGAATGAAGTATCAGCGTGCGCGTCGCGTCGCGTCCTAGCTTGCGTATAAATAAGGACAGGCTAAGCCCCGTTCTGGCCTGTAATTACGACGGAACTAAGCCGGGTATTCCCGTGGATCGGTGATCCTTCGTGCCTGGCGCGACGCCGAGGATCTCCGCTTGGCCGAAACCAATTTGGAATTAATGTAACGTCCTGCGGAATTAACGTGGCGGAGTCCCGCCGAACGGAAACGGCCCGATCCTTGACGCCAAACTTTATCGTAAAAAATTCGCACGAGCCGGTGCGTCGATACAGTCGAGATTTATTTTTTACTTGGTCTTACACGTCAGCACGACTGTTCCGTATCTAGAGAACTGATTTTTTTTTCTTATAACTCTCTGTGCGGTGCGATTTTTATAGGTATACGATATTTTTTATAGAATCTTTTTTTTTATAGAATATCACCTATCTTTTATGATATTTCTAGATGCAAAATTATTACCTCCTCGTCGATTTTAAAAAGGCAATAATTTCACAATAAAATACAGAACACCGAGTCTAATTTGCAATTAAAGCGACACAGCATGTCACTGTCAATATTATATTACTTTATTATATAATTACATAATGTTCTTCACTGACTAAAGTTTTATCGTTAAGAAACATATAAATCAAGGGCGAGTTCTATCCTATTGTGCTAACAAATGTGAATCACGTCATTGACCCGGTTTTACCGCACAGATTTGTGTACGCGGGCAGCAGGATATGTGGATTATTACCACGGGATTAGGTCCTGGACGAGGATACATTAAATGAAAGGCAACATCAAGGGACCATAACTATTACATCGTCGTTATACTAACGTCCAACATTCAATGGCCCGTTCTCGCATTTCGCAGTTCGTCTAGAACACGTTATACATTGCGGAAGCAGTGTAGATTGCAGGATAACGGCGATATTATTTTGTTCTCGCAATTTTGATCTCTTAATTTTTTTATGCCCTTCGGTAAAGTAATGCTATACATCAACTCGTCGTTGCTGGTAATATAAATTATACAATTTTTGTTGCAAAGGGAGAGAGAGAGAGAGAGAGAGAAAGAGAGACAGATGATTGATCGTCTTATGAAATTTAATGAAGGAATTGTTAGAAATAAAAGATTCTTTTTAGCAGTGTGTACTGAGGCATAAGAGATTAAAAGGGCAACTTAAAGAGACTAACTTGCCAAAATAATCTAAGGAGTTACAAATAATATTTTTTGTTTTATATCGTTGGTTAAAAGAATCTCAATTTATTAATACAAAAGCATCAAATCTTTTAGTAAGTTCGTTTAATTGAAGATAAGTAATAAAAAAAATTCAGTCCGTGTAAAACGTTCTAATACCTCAGTAATAGAATTTGCTAAAAAAAAAGCTATGGGGTAACAAGAAGGAATTACGAAGTGTACTTTAAGGTCGAATAGACAGTGCAGAAGGATGCGAGCAATTACAGAAGTATTTGTAAGTACAGCGTTTCCAGACAAAGGGTAACGAGAATGGCGTTAAACGGATCCAATCTGTTCTTCGTTAATTTCCGTCTTGTTAATTATTATCAGAATGAAAGCCCTTGGAAAGAGGTGTATGGATAGCCGGCTGTTGACCAGCCGCTGTATATTAAAGCGTCGTGAACATCAAACGACCATTGGGTTCGTCAGACAGCCGAATAAGACGTCACGAATTAAAGCCATATCGCGGTACGAGAGTACGAGAGGGTTTCTCTCCTTCGTGGCATTAGGCTACTATTGTCTCATCGACGAGAACGAGACGCTGACGACCGTATTTCACGAGACTAAAGATACATATTTAAATGGCCATTAGTCCAATAATGTCGCGTTTATATTATTTTTTTGGGCGTTAATAGGACAACTTGGAAAATTTTATCTTCCTGGAAGGATAGAATTTTGCGGGTATTTAGTAGCAGCATTTAATAGCAATATACTTAAATCAAGGACATTGAAATTGTCCAAGGCCCAGTTTCACCATACGTCGCTTAACTTTAATCTTAGTTTAATTCACGTTTGCCTCTGTCTAGAGTAACTTTCTAGAGTAAGTTGGAAAGAGACAAAGAACGAATTAAGCTAAGCCTAAAGTTAAACGACGTGGGTGAAACCGGGCCTAAATGATATATGAAGCTTATTAATTATCATTTCATCGTATTCTCTATATTAAGTTTTAGATTAATGTTTTTTTTTAATTATGAAAGCTCGAGTTTACAATTTTTGTCGTAAGAATACCATCGACAGGAACGTTAACAAAACTAAGAGCGTAATGATAAAACATTTCGCAACGTAAGAAAAATAAAGTGACGAACGTAATTAAATGGGCACGCGGGACTCCAATTAAAGTCTCGTCCCAAATTCGACGTTCGAAGTACCTCTGTCGAAGACGAGAAGTCACAGCGCGAGGCGATGGGGCGGCGCAGGGTGGCAGGAAGATTTAATTCGTTTTCGATTTAATTCGCCGCGAGGCAAACCGTTGTTTCGGCTGATCCGCGCGACAAAACGTGCGCACGCTCGGAACCGACGACCGATGAAAATGAAATTAGGAATGCGAAAAGAGGGAAAAAAAGAGGACACGCGCGAGCCACAACGCGCAAGAGGTGGCTGCGGGAAAAAGAAAGAGAGATAGAATAACGACGGAGGATAAAAGAGATAGAAAGAGATAGAGAGAGAGAGAGAGAAAACGAGAAGGGAAGAGGAAAAGAAAGAGAGAGCGAGAGAGCGAGAGAGAGTGAGAGAGAGAGTGAGTCGATGTACCAACCCCCTTATCCGATAGACCGACACGTACTAAACCCTTTCCCCCCCGTTGACAGTTTACTCGCGGTTCGCTTGTCATCGGCAAAGATACAAAGATAATTGGTCATTGGGGTATGTCATCGCGCGGGGCGAAGCGAGATAGACGAAACCAAGTACTTTGAAGAGGGCAGGCACTTTGAGCAGATTTGCTTTGGCCGTTGTTTCGGGCTTGTATTTTAGTTTAGATCAAAAGACTGACGCCACTGACCAATTCAGCCGTACCTAAGCTGTCGCCTCTCCGTCCTACCGTCGGCATCCTTTCTCGTTCTCTCTGTCTCGTCGCTCGTCGTGTGTCGTGTCTCGCGTTGTTTTACAACGAGTCCCTGTCCTTCTCTCTCAAGTTCGCCGCCTTTCCCTTTTAACGGTAGATTCTTTGACGGATTTGCAGTCTACTTGTCTTGGACGAGCTTTAATTATGATTAGCGATATTTAGCACCTAGTTCGAGCTGAATAAAATTTAAATATAACACTTTCTGGTTGTGCATGTGCTAGAAAGCATGTACCGTAAATAATTCACTATTTAGGGTTGCAGTTGTATTTTTATCTTTGCTTAAATCATACCTCAAGTACAATTTGATACAGCTGTTGAGATTTGTTGAATCGGTCAGTCTGTACGAATCTTTCTCCGTGAACTTATCGTTAAAATTACCAGGCGTTTTTCTCGAATAATATCAAGTATAGAAAAGTCGTACTAAAAAGTTTCTACATAATGTATTAAACGATGAATGAATCATGATGCCGCGATGCAAATTTAGCTGTACTAAATATATAATTTAACAGATTGAAAAGATCAGCACTCACGTTCTTCGAGACATGATTTGAAAATTTTAAGACTGAAGCGCACCTATTCTAAACGCAAATTTTATTTTTTTCCCCCGCAGAGACAATCTTACGAACTCCCGGACTCGAGCGCGAGGCGATGGCGAGAAAAAAGAAAAAACGGCGAGAGAGCTCCGACAAGCTGGAAACGATAGAATTGAAGTTCACACGGCAGGTGGCATAATGGGCATGCACGGTACGCGTGATTTGCATACCAATGGTGAGTAATATAAATTACACGTAATTACTCGGGCATTCGGGAGAGCCGCTAATTTTATTCCGCCCTATTTCCATTCGCGATTGCGCCGAGACCCGTATGTAATAACGACAAGGTAGGTTCAGCCATGAACTTATTTAAATTACGTGAGAGCGATTTGAGCCGTTTGATTGGCGACTCGCGGAATTCTATCAAGTCCTGATAAATTCGCCATTTACCGCCGCCTCCTCGATACACGATGCTGTCGGAGTTCCGAAAAGTCCAATTTTGCATTATGCACCCCATGTTACCTGGTAGGATTATCGTCTTGCGAAAGTGCGGCGCGCCCGTAAAATTGGACGGCGCCGTTTTCAAGCGGTTTATTCCGCCCTTTCCAATTAAAAAGTTAACCGCGCCGCGCTATTAGAATTGTATCGCGAGACGTGTACACGGTTATCAGGGACGAGCGCGAATACTTGGGAATCGGCGACGCCTCGGTACGTTACTGTTAAGCGTTTTGCCGCCGCTTTTTTCGCCTCGGCGTCGGACGATACGGACGGTGCCGTCTCGTGGCGTTTAATTTTCCAAGTTTTTCCTCGAAATGGGTCTTGGAAGTTTCTCAGTTTCGCGAGAGAGGAAGGAGATGGGGAGAGGAAAAAGAAGGAAGTGGATGAGACGCGGGAGGAGGCGGCGAACTAGGAGGGTGCTAACTTCGGCGCCTCGCGATCCTTTTTAATGTTTATAGTTTCGAGACGCGTCCTCCCCCCAGCACATGCCATAAACATGGTTGCAACTACACGGCGGAGGCTCGCGCCTTGCACGGCTCGGCGCGGAGATAATTAGAGAAATATCGTTTAATAAAGTTCAACCACTCGAGCGCCGAAAGCTCAGGCTCTACCACCGTTCTCTCTCTCTCTCTCGCGAGAGAGATTCGCGGCGCGCTGGCGAATGGAAAGCGAGTACGATCGAAACTTGGCTAATTGTTTGCCAACGAGGTCGGCTTAGTGGCTGCCGACGCCTTCCTGCAAATGGAACACGATGGTCGCGGATATCTTTGCGGATCAACGGGATGTTGGATAGCAATCGCGTATGAGCGTTTCACAACGGTTTTGCGATATTAGCGATTTTGATAGGAGAGACTAAAGGGGACAGCTTAAAGAAAATGACACGAGATAAATGATCTGAGGTAAAATTTTCTTTGAACGACAAACACTGGCGTTTGTCCCCTTAATTCTTTTTATTTGCCGAAAGGAAGAATGCAATTGTACATTATTTGAAAATTTTTAACGCTTATGACGATCGCGCGGCCCGTCCTATTATTTTTGGGCGATAAATCGATCATCGATGGGCATGTCCGGTGGACACGTAATCGAGCGGCGGTGAAACCGACCATCATTTTATCCCGAAAGTTTCGCAAAGGCTGTTTGGCACGAGGCGATGGCACAAGGGGTGAATCCGGCCGACACTGATTTAGAAGCTATAAGTCAGCACCGACGCGCAATTACCCCCCTTCGCCTGTCAGAGAGCCGGTTCGAGCACGGCTTTCGCCGCGGGATGCTTACCCTGATCCGACCCCACGGGCTTATAGCTTTTGAAAATGGCGAAAAATGTGAGCCGGGGGGGGCCGGCACTCCCGTCGCTGTTTGCCGGGCGACCTAGGCTTCTCTCGCCCGTCTAAATGCAAACGTTATCATCACGACAATTTTGTTGCCGCTCGTTAACCTACGCTACGACAAGCAATCGAGCGCCGAAGTTGCATGTGAAATTCGAGAAAGGAGACTGTATCGGCCGATAGATAGCTCGGGATAGAAAGGGAAAAATGAAATTTTCCGATGCACTAGAAACTCGCCGAGGAACCAATTTCTGCGAGGTGAAGTTCCATTTTGCTGTACGCGTCAGTTTTGCAGTAGAATGATGTGGCTTTAAGCAACATATATCTATACATAATGGCAGTGTTGTCATTTTTACTGCAAAGAAATACGTAATTTTCACATTACGTTTATTACTCCTGAACTTTCGACAATATATTTAGAATGGATTACTTGGTGCTTGGATAAACCAAATAATATTTAAATACTTTTTCACATTAAACGTAAATAGCGGTTCGATCGTATTTGTTAGAAATATTATATTTGTTACATCATAAAAATATTTGTTTTAAATCTCATGGTTTTGGAGTAATGTAACGCATACGTTACTAATTTGAATCAGTCGTCAATCAGTTCTGTGTTAATCATCGACTAGAACGAGTCTATTTTCATCAATCTAATCATCGATGGACAAGTTGTATAACTCTGTGCTTATCTTCTTGAGACTCTTCAATACGGTTTTTATATCGCAAACTTGTCATTAAACTCGGAAACAAATTTAAATCTACATTTTCGAAATTTATTCTCGCCGAAAGTAACCGCGCAATATTTCTTTAAATTAGAATTTTTCCGATTCTCCTCGGCACTCTCGTGTCGCGATATTTGAATGAAGAGAAATTGTGTTGCAAATTTGGCTTGATAACCATTATCGCGGTGGCGGGTTCTGGCGACGTGATGCGTCGAGCAGGACGAGCTCATTCTGAATTCGGTCGAATAAGAGCTCGAGGTGCGGCGAACGTCTCGGGTGCATGGTGGACGGCCGCGCAAAGTAAAGGCTTTGACCAAGGCTCGGTATGTAAATACACTTTGCGGCCTTCTCTGCGATGACGCCGGTCCGCGCTATCGTTCCTGCAGCGGTACGAGTTCCCTATGGATTCCCCGTAACACCCGCATTCCAATACGAAACAGGCGGAGAAGTACCTCGCGGAGCCCTGGTAGGATCGAACGGGGAGCCCAGGACCGTGCGCGCTACGTTATCCGGCTTTTCTACGACTGGATAACTGAGACGCTTGCGGTCCACGGCGACTCGCATGACACGATATTACAATGTAATCCGGCTCTCTACGAAGCCAAGTTTATTTATAAACCGATCCCGTACTTCACCGAGACCCGTACGCAGAAAATGAGTGTTATCTATAACGAGAGAAACGTTGGGATCCTTGCTGAAACGCAGCTTAGTTAGCAAAGCTATTTTAAATTGATATTGATGAAATGAGCCGCTGGAGAGGGTACTTGAATTTTTCGTAGGTAATCAACAAATTAAATTAGTCTGATAATATTTGGAATATTTGTCAGCGCTTGCAATTTTAATGCTCCGCAACATAGATCACAGATCCGCGCGGAGAGTCTTGCATACTTAGCAGACTTCGCGGGCTCTTGTAACCGCTTGCCTATAGAGAAGTAATCACGGCGCAAGTTTAATTGGGACTTCGTTTGTAATAAGTTTTCGAAGAGTATTCCACGGTACATGGAAGCCTCCGTGCTTCAGACTCCCCTCCGATTGCGCGCCCGCTTTTTGAATTCACAATCGATAATTCGGTGCAGCGTAATATCCGCCCTAGAGGCGACCGGGTAATTCGCTCGGTCGTCTCGCAATTCCATTTACACGACGGCTTAACCCAAGGTTAATTCGATAGTAACATTAATCGTCGCGCCAACAACGATCGCTCTAACTAAACTGAAATTTTAGCAAATCGCGACGTGCACACAGATAACTAAGTCATCCTCGTTTGAGACTAAATGGAGTCATTTTGAAATTTTCATTCGTTAATCGCCGAAAAGATTAATATGAAAAGTCAGAGGAAACGTAGAAAAATTGTAGGATCCAACGAAATATCGGTGGTCGGCGTAAATTTAAACATCCTAAAAGTGAGACGTTGCGCGACGTGCCGCAAAGAGTATGAAGTAACGAGAGGGCCAAGTGCTATCGAGGGTTTGGTTAAATCAGCTGGAAGGCGAGAAACCACTTTTTACGCCATTCCCTCGCAACTTTTCTTCCATATTTCAGTCTAATTGCTCTGCTTACGTCGAACGGATGAGGCTCCTCGGTCACGTGTCCACGCAGTTGCTCCGATTCGCCTCGCCGCAAAGTTTCCTCTGTGCGTCTCGTCGCGCTTAACAATCGGAGAAACGTGCATTTGCGGTGCTGCGGCTTGCAAGACTTTAATGTCCATTCTCGCACTCGCACTCGTGCAACGGCTCACTGCCTTCTCGTTGCAGCGCGCCGTTGCTTCGGTCATTGAGATTATGCATCTGTACCGAACCGTAGAAAGGACGCGGGAAAGGGTACAGAGAAATTACGTTGTCGACCACGTTGCATTAACGAAGTACGAACGTCACGTTACCGATTCGCGTCACAAACCGATTTCAAGCTTCTCTTCGTGCGGTTAACGTTGTCTAATTAAATTATCGAACGTGATAAGGACACACGTGCACAAATTTGGAAACGTGTCGGTTCACAGGACACTCGAAGCGTTGGCGACTGAAATTAACGAGTAAAATTCACTTTGCCGACCGGCGTCCCCGCATTTTTTTTTAAATACAGTTCGAATTTTGCTCGCCCGTTCGCGCCGCTCGTCGGAATCTCACCAGGTCAAAGGACGTCGGTAGACTGTTGCGTGGGTGAGTCGCGTGTAGCTGCCATCGTCACAGCATAGTTTTAACAATAATACTACGTGACGCACGAGCGAAACAGAAGAATCGTGCGCCTCGTCTCGCCGCTCGGTTGATGTAACGATGTCGGGGGCAACCGTGACGGGCGCGGCCTTCCGGAAGCGACCGGATGTTGAACGAAGTCCATTACAAGCGGTAATCCTCCGCACGAAATCGCGTCGCATAGAGTTCCTCGAATTCGACAGAAAATCGTCAAGTCAGGCGCTGTCCATTTGCCACGACAGGATGATTCGACAAATTTAATAATCAATCGAGCGATTAAATGAAAATACGGCAGGACTTTGTTATTATTATTTGTACTACTAATAATATCACTAGTTGCTATTTATGTTACTAAGAAAGCTCAATCAATGGCGCTCTGTTGAAAAAGAATATCGCTCCTCTATTTCTTGAAATTGATATAAATGAAAATTACAGCAAATTTTGAGAAACCTGTCCACTCGCCACGACAAGATGATTCGACAAATTTAATAACTAATCGGGCGATTAAATAAAAACCACGGCAGGACTATTATTATTATTATTATTTGTACTACTAATAATATCACCAGTTGCTATTTATGTCACTAGGAAAACTCAATTAATGGCGCTCGGTTGAAAAAATACCGCTCCTCTATTTCTTGAAATTGATATAAATGAAAATTACAGCAGATTTTGAGAAACATGTAAACGATGTGCGCGAAGCGTGTTTATTTAATGAATTAAAGGTCTGAAAAATTGCAAGCTCATTTATCTTGTATACCGCTTACGTAACGTCGCTTCGTGCAGATTTCATCTATCTTCCGCTTAATTTCTTATCATCTACTACATTTTAACGATCCTATCGGGCGCGTCGTTCACAGAATAGATCGCAATCGTGCCATTGAGATCTCGGTGCCTCGGAAAATTCTTATAACGTCGCGCGTCGCATTTCTGGGCCAACGAGGATACGAGAAGAGCAGATAAAAAAAATTTTAATTAGGAATGTGTGCAGAGGCAGAAAAAAGGACATCGCGTCGCAAAACACCGGGCATTGCGGTTTCAATTTGATAGCTTGTATGGATTATCGCGCATTCATTCGCTACTCCACTGCCGCGGTTGCTCGTTGACGTAGGCTGACGATGCCACACACCATCGCGAAACTTTATGACAATAGATCGAACGGGCACGAATAGCCGGCAGGAAGCGCTCCTCGTCTGATTTGTGTGAATGGGTGTGCGTGCGACCGTGTGTTTTGCTCTCTGCCGTACATTGCACGCAGGTAACGAAGCGGATCGCCCCGCAGCCCCGTATCTATGACGCATGTGTGTATGTGCAAAGTGTCATAGACTCGCCACATTTTCCGTCGTCTCCTGAATCGTTCTGAATGCTCTTTCGTTAATTTCCAACAACTTTGCGAAATCTCGCAGCCCGTCGTCTCGGAATATTACCGATTGTAATACGGCCGGTGTTAGAATTATCTTACAATTAGCTCTTTTTCTCTCGGCCATTCCTCCGTTACTTTTTTTTATCTCGTGACGTTCATTAAAATCCAAAACGGAACTTACGGAATTTCAAGACTCCGAAGCTGCCAAGTGATAGATGATAAAAATGTCTTACTTTTTGCGATTAATCTCAAATGGATATCTCTTCGGCGGAAGTTTACCGTGCGCTCATTACACAAAGATATCCGATATGAAAAATTAATTCGCGAAATATTCGTGCGTCTGAAAAATTCAAGGATAAAGCGAGATACACGGCGAGGCCGGGTCGCGCCCAGGTATTTTTACACGGGAGACGGAGAAAAAGCGAAAAAAAAAAGAAACACAGGCGGCGAGTCGATCGATTCGATTATTCGTGCGCTTAGGATTCCCTCACGGTATCGGGAGCGCGTTCGAATGCGCGACACTGCTGAATAAAGTGACCGAAGTGTCGCTTCCGGTGGCATTTTTCCCCTTTTTTTTCCAAAGGTGCGCCGCACAATAACGATAACGATAATCACCGACCACGCGAGCGGTCGCGTCTTACTTTACATTCACGGTGTATTACGCAATAAAAGCCGGGGGGGTACAGCTGAGAGAAAATTGCAACGAGGCACGATTGCGTATCGATGTTCTCCGATCTCGGAGGTGTCTCGTCGTTTCGGTCGGCGAATAAGGCGGATTTAGTCACGGGCTTAGTTTTAATTTACGAACGATCCTGGACAAACGTCGGTCGAATCCGGCAGATAACGCGCGATCGAGAGACCCGACTCGGGCGAGTACTGACGCGTGATAAGGTCCACCGATCTAACTCGCAGTTTACAATGTATACGCGATGTATGATTTGACACGCATCGTTGGGTCGCGAAACAACGGCAGACTCCGCATTCGTGCGATACCAGCGGCTGTGCGCGGTGGATTAATTCAGTTTTGTCTAACGCTGGTCCCATCGGGCATTCTATTTTCGCGGCGGCTTCGCTCGTCGGTTCGACAGAAAAGTCGTGAGATTCGGCGGCCAGGGGTGCTCGTCGCGCGGCCAGCCCGGCGTTCGAAATTGAAGTAATTAAAACCCGGGTACGCGGGGGCCAGGAAAGTTGGCTATTGTCAGTCGGGAGCGTGCGCCTTGTTAAATTTCTCGGTCGAGCGGGATCCTTCGTCGCAAGTGGAGCGAAACGGATGGCCAATGGCCAATGATGACTCTAAACTCTCTCTTCGCTCGCTCTTTTCCCTCCGTCGAGCCACCCGCCGGTTCGCATTCGGTGCGCTTCCGATTCCCTTTCTGTCTCCTTTTTAAAAGCTCCTCTTTCCCTCGTTTTCTTTTTTCTCGTAAAGTTCGTGACTCACCGGCAGTTCTCTCTCGTAAAGGGGTTAAAAAAAAGGAACAATAAGGGATGTATCTTTCAAGTTCGAGATTTTTCAGCAGTATCCTCGTTAGTATCGGAGTGACTGAACAGTTTTGCTATTATGAGTGAAAAATACGCTAATTTGTCCTTCTTCGAATCAGTTATTCTAGAGGATTTCTTTCTAGAGTCGTCTTGTGAGAGGACTCGTTGCCAATATTAAATATTTTAATTATTAGCACTGACGATTATCCAATGTAACGTAATCTATTAATCTGCGATGAATTCTTTAATCTTTCAACTAGCCATACCTTCGAGTCTCACGTCGTCACTTAAGAATCGTGAATATCTTTGTAATTAGAGACGCGATAAGGGCCAGGCAGGGCGTAGTGTTTGACCGGCATTTAAAAACCTCCATCTGACGAAAGAAGTCAGTTGGAAAACGTAACGTCTGAGGAAAACGGGTTAATCTCGTATTTTTCGGCGCGCCATCTAAATGCCACCGTGCGTGCAAATATTTAATGCGAAACGCGCGCGCGAATAATGCTTCGCGTTCCGTGCGCGCCGGGATGCGGCGTACACGCAAGGGGAAAAAAGTTAGACAAATATTAAAAGCAAACAGAAAAGAACTGGATTCGAAGCGCGTGGCAAACCCCGCCCGACCGGCGCGTATCGTTCTCTTGAATCTGGACCTTTTCCTCCCTTTCTCCTCTCTCTCTCTCTCTCTCTCTCTCTCTCTCTCTCTCTCTCTCTTCCACCCTCTCCTTCTCTCGTTTTCCGATCCGTATCCTCGAGGCGAAAAATCCCCGGCTACGATTTTAGCCACGATGTCAGCCCTGATGCCTCGTTGCCTCGTAATGACTCTTTGCTCGTTGACACGATATAATTTGAATCGCGGTATTCCGCGGAAAAGCGAGAAGGAAATTATGGCGGGGAGATACGTCGTAACAAGGAAGATGCATCGCAAACGAGACGAGCTTTACTTTTCTCTCTCTCTCCCTCTCTCTTTTTTCTTCTCGCTGCCGCCGGTTCCGCGGGTCTAAGGCGCGTTTTCTGTCGTAAGCAGAAGCACTGTCAGGACATCCGGCGTCCGTGATACGTTTCCAATATTTCATCGGCTCGTTTGCGTTATTTCGCTAGACAACTCGTCGATGCGAGATCGTCGGCTCTATAGTTCAGCTTCAGGTATCCACCCCCGCTTTTTATTCCCCATTGTCACTTTATTTCTCTCCTTTTTTTTTAAACAGGGAGATCACTTTACATCATTACCTATGTTTGGAAAGACGTTCGACTCGTTAATCGAAATCGCGAGGTGTCGAAAGTGTCAAGCGCCGCAGGGCACTTTTGTCTGCAACGTGAAAAGAGACGTGCGTTTTGCGGATCACTTGTCTCTTGCATATTGATAAGAGATTATTATTAATGAACGGAAATAGCATTATTAACATTACAGTTATTACGTGCACGTATTTAATGGAGTTCAATGCAATGAGACTTGAGTGATCGATAATTGATGCAGCGAAATACAGTATTAGTCGACGCGCCGCGTTGCCAATGAATTAATTTGTCGTGTGTATGTGCGCGTGCACTTGTATATATATATATATAGTGCGTGAGAGGGCGGGAGAGAGGGGGGCAGAGGGGGAGGGAGACAGAAATCGGACTGTTAATCCAATCTACACGCCAAATCAGGAATAATGGCCCGGTAACCGTTCGCGCCTTTTAATGATCCATACATTTTGATTCGAGGTAGGGACCCGGCGAGAAACTTGATTTCTACGTTACGTACGGACGGGCGAAACGCGGCGATCATTAGCAGAAAATTAGGTCTCGTAATTGAACGTTTGTCGAAATTTCCCCGGGAATTGTTCGCGATTGAAGCGTCCACGGCGGCTACACGGAGGTTAACCGTTCGCCGCATACAGGAAATGGGCGTCCTGCGCCGTGTCATCGTGCGGTCGTATCGGTTACACGAGCGTATTTGGGCGCCAGTATGCAGGCGCGATGGCGGGACTTTGAGGGCCTATCGACAAAATCTTTCCACGCGGCCATCTCTCTCCCGTTTCTGTTAATTATTCGTCGAACGACGAGTCGGGACTTTGATGGGCGCCGCGGGCTTTAAAGCCGCCAATCTGCTCGACGTTCAACTCTGGATGCGCCTCGTCGTCGACGGTGGTCATTGCACTTGACGCATTCGAAATCTGAAAGTATAACGACGAGATAGAGCAAGTACCCAATAGTTTTATTTCGCTGCGAGAGAATTATCCGAGCGAACTCACTTTCGAGCGTTCGCTGGACCATTTTGCGAATGCCCTGACGCTCTCAAGATCCATTATGTCCCTCCAGACCACATCCATCGTCTCTAGATCCGTCATTACGTTCTCGCACCGGAGCCATCTCTCTCTCACCCGATTTCTGGGCGGCACGAATCGGAGCTCCCAGGGTATCGCGGTGCCAAACGCCATTGTCTTGGCCGGCTTACTCTCGGCTTTGGCATCTGTGATCAGATGCTTCTTGGTCATGGCAAGCTCACCTGCATCAGGACATTGTCTTGCTGCGGCAACCTCGTTGGGCACCATCGGCATTTGCCTGATCGACATCTACATCCAACACAATTGAATACTTAATTCTCTCATCTTCATCCATCGCGACGTTAAACAGTTTCCTTCCCGCCACGAGTTTCCGTTGCGAGCGTACGAATTGCGAAAACAATTTTGTAACAATTAGACCTCTATCGTTAATTTTCGCGAGTAGCGTCGGCCTTGTTTTCCTCGAGAGGGAAAAGATTACTTTCTCCACAACCCCGCGATTCGATGGGATTTTATTCGCGAGACACGAACGCGCAATCAGGTCAGCCTTCCAGCATCGCGTTGAAGTTATAATTCAAATCCCGCGTTGCGCGGTTCACCGCTCAAAGTGCGTGTTACCCATTGTTACATCATGCATCGCATTATGATGTTACGCCGTTGCAGAACTATCGCGTGCGCGCGCGAGAACGCGTTCACGGGAGGGCGATACGCTGTGCGCCCATCTGTATTTCATTTCCATCTGTACCTCCATCGTCCTGCTGGCGTCGGCCGTGAAGTCAATTTCGAACATATCTCCGAGGATCTCCTCGTCGATGACCCTGTCGGTGCCGCCTAAACTGCGCAGCCACTCGCAGAAGTCACGGCATATCCTGTCCGTAATATTTCTGGCTCTCATCTCAAGCGTGGCCTCGGGATCGTAGCCTTTGAGATCGGCCGCCGTTAAAGGACGCCAGGTGACTACCTGTGTGTGTGTGTGACAATCGGTGGGCTTCGGTATTAAGAAACGAGAACTTACGTCGCGCGGAGCCGCGAGAGGATCTCGCGCGAGGCTGATAATATTATTTCGCGCTGTCGTACCTTGCGCCGCGGTTTCCTCAAAAAGAGAGCGTAAGGATTCGATCTGGCCTGACCTACTTTATGCTCATCTCCGCTCGTCGAAATGTCTCTGGTCGTCGGGGGATGCACCTGCGGGCGTATAAAAGCTTACTCTCAACTAATAACTCGCGAACGGACAAAGCGGACTGTCTCCGAGCAACGATAGAATTCAGAGTATTAAGTGAGAGACTTATTTCTATTCTCGACTTATATAATCAATTTATTTAATACAGAAAAATGTGTAACGTAGCGAAACTGCCATTTTTAGTTTTGGCTTTTATTAAAAGAAATTTAATTCAAATCATAGGCATGGCAGCATACAATGCACAAAATTGAAAAGTCATGGTGAGATTCTTCATAAAAAGTGAATCTAAGTTTATTATAAAATTTATTATCCGGTAGTTGTCCAGCGTACGTACAATTAAATCGAAAGGAATCTCGCTTTCCGTTTCTTCTTCCTCCCTTTCTTCCTCTTCCTCTTCCGTTTCGTAATGCACCGCAGCTTCTACTTTTCTTGCGGCTCTTTTCGGGTACCAGGCCGGCATGCCCAATAATGGGGCGACGAGATTGTAGGAATCGAGCGGCAGGATACGTCTCAATAGACGGGAATTGCAAGCGGGAGGCTGTTTCGCGGAGAAAACAAGGTCAGATGGGAATTTATCAGGGCTCAAATAACGCTTCGAATCCGCCAGCAACTTCGTTAATCTCGCGGCTAGTTTAGCGCGTTTTTTTATCGCCGTCGCACCGGCGGCGTCACATTGTTTTATCACCCGCGAAGTGAACTCGTTCGCCAGGCTTTCCAACACGGTCGCGGTCGACGTATCTCCGCGATTTGCTTTCTCTAAAAATCGCGAGATTTCGGCGACTGTCAGCAGCGGTAATTCCGCGCGCCTCTCCGCTCTCGTCGAGTCGGAGGAAGTCGACCCTTTCGCGGAATCTATCTCCTCCAAGGGGATTACCTTTCCTCGCCCGTCTTCCGCCTCGCCTCGAGGAGTCTCCAACGTACGTCTCGTAGAATCCTTCGATAAATCCTTGATGCTCGCGCAACTGTATCCCCTCTTCAGCTCGTCCTTTCGCGCAGATTCTACGATTGGCGATATCAGCTGTTGCTGCGACTTAACTTTCAAGAGGGCTCCCGAGGTCCTCGGGGACGCGTCCTTGTGCTCGTCAGTCTTTTCAGGCTTCTCACCGGTGACTTTCGACGGCGGCCTTTCCTTCGTTGTCTCCGCGGTTCTCTCTTCGTCGTAAGATTCATCGTCGGACTTTTCCTTCGTCGACGTCGCGCTCTCCATTAGAGCGATCCGCGACTCCATGGTAGTCGGCTGCCTGTGCCTCAGGGCCCGCAGGGCTTCCATGCTGGGTAGTAAGACCGTGGGTAGGTGACAGGGTGCCATATTTTTGTATTGGGACGGATCGTTGTCCAGCGCCAGCGGGGACGACGTTTCGTCGTCGGAGGTGTGCGCTTCCGAGGACGAAAGTTTTGATCGTTCGATATCCGACGATATCGAAATCGAGCTGGAAGTGGCTTTCAAACTCTTTGGATCTTTCGATAGCAGACTTTCCATGGATTTCGGTGTTTTATCCTTTGAGTGATTTGGATCGATCTTTATCAAGACCTCGGTGTCTCCCTGCTCCACTTGAAGCGACGGCGACGCCGATTTGCTTGACGCATCCTCAACCGTTTCCGGATACCTCGGAATTCCTTTTCTCTGGGAATACAATATCTTTTGCAATTCCTCGCGAAATTCCGAAAGTCCGCCGGAGCTGGACTCGCTGTCGTCTTTCGCTTCAATTTCCGTTAGCGACGTCGCTCGCGGCAGGACAGCGTCGGTTTCGCTCGCCTTCCGCAGGGATTTATGCATGCAGGATAAGCACCTGTCGCGGTTCCTGCGTCGAAAGCACGACACCCTTGGAATGGCATCTAGGAAATACGCCGAACGGTTTTCCCGGGTTTCGTACTTAGCGAACTTCGTGCTGAAGGCGGACCTCGCCAACGATTTCGCGGGGGCCATAGAGGATTTGCCGGAGTCCGACTTTAACAGCTTATATTTAACGCCCTGCTCTCCGATATTCGCGGCCCACGTTTCTCTCAATCTTCTTTGCATTTCGCGGAAGAAAGGACATTCGGGGCTGCGGATCCCGGATTCAGGACTTTCGCTCTCGGCGACGTCTGACTTGTCTGTATCTACTATTGATCTGTCGGATGAAGCGCGCGATCTCACCGACGTATCCTCCCATACTTCGGGCTTAAAGTTCAGGTTTTTGTTAAGCGTCACGCGCTTCAGGGCTTTATACGCGCACCGTTGCGAGTAATTCAACAAGTCCCGCGTTCTGTCATCGACTCTCCGCTTTAATTGCATTTGAAGATTAGTCGTACCTTGTCATTCTGATTCATCGACGTGCTTTTCCCCAATTTTAGGAGCCCGTAAACTCGACGATTTATCTGTTGCTCCGGCAGATATTGCTCTATCTTGAGATTGAAACGATTCTAGAAATGATACGATTTTTAAATCCTTCGTGATCTTCCTCTCTTTCGACTTCTTACCGAGAGAAAATTCAAATTTCGATGCCTGAGTGTCAGATATAAAGTTGCGTTGCTTATCCAGTATATAATCTTTCTTATATTCCGATTTGACAGTTGCAATTTCACTTGTGGTTAAATCAATAGCATTATCCGGATAATGGTCCAACTTCTTTCGCGGAACAGTAACTCTTTTAACCTTTCTGCCTTTGATGGAAGTTGACTTGCTCTTATCTCTATCATATTTAGACGTATCCTCCACATGCGGCAATTTGTTCAATTTTCCCCCCGGCGACTCGCTTGCTCGCGGGTCTTCCGTCAAATATCTCTCGATATCGTCGTCGAAAATTTTCACCGGGGGTTCGTGTCTGTGAAAGGGACACGTCCTCTTTGAATACACCCTTCCATCTCTCGATCCGTCATGTGGTATGATAGAATTTTTGGTAGGTACATCAAGGGACTCCGATTCTTTATACGAATATGTATTTTCGATCGTGGATTTATTCTGAATAGGAAAAAAGTCGCATTGTTCCTCCGCGTACGCTATGGCATTGTTTCTCGACGATTTCTTTAGCGGTGTGGGAGGAGAGATCTTAACTATTGGCTCTCTTGCGTTAGAGGGAACATTCTCGTTGTTCCTTCTTGTAGAAATATCTGGTGCCGCGGAGGATTTCGGATCTACGAGAGGTACGTTCTCATCGAAGCCTTGAGGTACGGAAGAATCGTTAAAATTTATAATGTCGCGAAGATCTGTCTTAAAATCGCGCAAAATAGGAATAATAGGAAGATGGGATGATGTTGGAAAAGACTCTCTTACTCTAGTCAACCTTTCTTCTTCATCGTCGCAAAATTTCTGCCAATACTCCTTTGATTTAGGAAAAGGACGTTCCCATCTAAAGCAAGGTTATATACAATATCACACGTGACAAGAAATTATAATAGTATTAATTTATAATAGCAACAATTTAGCAAGAAAAAAATGTTTAACGCATATAGACTTATTTCATGAACTTTTTCTGCAGTGAAGTGCCTAATGAATGAATTAATAAGCGACCTAATTGATAGTAAAATTTATCTAACGTTTAAAAAGTGCATTCATGGTAAGTATTTAATAGTTTTATATTATTCGTATTAGTCAACGTACTTCGTTCCCTCAATAACACGTAGCTTTTGCGTTAAATAACGATGTTTAGGCTGCTTCAGTCTTGATGGATGAGACATGTTGAGCAATTTTACGGTATTTTGCACACCCGCGTAATAGATCGATGAGTTTGTTGTACTGATGTAATTTTTTATATTTAATTAAGTCGCGACTGCGTTCCCGGCATCCCGTGATTGCCGATATGGAGTACTGAAGGTATTTAATTTCGTTATCGATCAAACAAATTCAGAGCATAGCGCAAATGCCGCAAACATTAGTCCCATGACGAGCTTCTGCGAACCAGGAAGAGATGGTGGTACTTTCCTCTGAAGCTCGTATATTGATCGCGTACACGCTCGAGTTCTGTACCATCGACTGACGCTCATCACGTTCGGTTTGGGTCCCTTTTCGTCCTCTGAACGTAACCACGTTTCCAACGCGCGACGACCGAATTCGTATCTATCGCAGATAATATCAAAGCGCTAAATATTTACCTGAAAAAGATTCACGTGAGTTTGCTGGTGTACTCAAAATCTGACGAATATTCCACGAGATGTCTTCACTATTTAAAGTCTGCGCTTTACACAGAAATAATTGATTTGTACAGTTATAATATATGTATACAGTAAAGAACACTCACAGATTGGAGCTCACTATACAGCAGATATTCACATTTACATTTTATACACCACATACATCTATTCGCGAATAATCATTCAACAAACGATTGAAAAAAACGGGAGCAAGATATAATCAAATAAAAATGAAGAATAAAATTCACATCGTATTTCCTTTCTAAGTCCGCAGAATAATACACAAAACGTAGTAACAGCCACGGAACAAAGTAATGTAAAATATTAAGTACGGAATTTTCCATTACGTAGGCGGGACAACGAATTCTCAATGTTTTTTTGTTGTTTTTCACTCGGCGCTGTATCGTACGACGTTACGCGGGCCAATGTTTACCTGAAGGTCGCTGCGCTATCAGTCGCTCGCCGAACGTCGAGCCGGCAAGCAGTGGCGAGAGTCGCTCCGTGAGTGTTATTACTTTTCCGTTATCGGCTTCCAAGACTCGATCGCGATAAACGCAGGGATAAAACACTATTAATTTGCACACCTTCATTAGCAACAAGTAACGTTCCTTGACTAATTATTAAATTTCGACAACTTGTAACGAGAAACGGATTGCATGTTGAGGCGACGGATCTTTATCAACGTATACATATTTCACGAGACTAACTCGTCTAAAATTTGAATGTGAACCGTGGTATTTTGTCGCGGTTACATCTCGTTTACGCACCGTGCTTTTAATTGTCTATCGATTTCGTGTAATCTGTTCCATTTTCGGGAAAAGAGAGAAATTTATGCGACTTTCGCATATTATTACCGCAGAATATGCCTCCGATGTTCGCGTTGCGTTTTGTCATTTCTGTTTTAATATAAATGGAGCAGGATAGTTTAACCTTATTTTCTATCTATACATCTACAAAAACATATACACATGCAATATAGATTCTCTAGAGTTTAATAAATGCAATGATCGCTTTTACTTTTATAATTAATCTTTTTGAAGTTTAATATACAAACATCAGTGGCGTATTGATTGTACACACAATTTACATCATATTTTGAGTACTCTGGCGAAGGTGTGAATCTTTCCTAGATAAATAATTGGCTCGATAATTGTATAGCTCTTCGGTATTGTCCGCGACAGACGCAATTTCGGTTATCTTTGGAAAATACGTAGAAAATGTAAAGTATGATTTTATAACTTAATAGAGATAAGAGAGAGAAAGAGGATAACAAAGAGAACACATTTCACAAAGTAATTATTTTAGAAGCAAAAGGGACACCTTTTCGCAACGAGCGTCGTATAGTTACGCAACTTCGGTATTAACTGCCGGCCAATAAGCTGCAGCACAAATTGCGCTCGCTTGTGGCGACTGAGGAAGCTCGGAAACTTCCAATGCGTTCGCGCACGTGTGTATTTTGCAATAAATAGACGCATTGCGCTAA
Source organism: Vollenhovia emeryi (assembly GCF_000949405.1). Classification (NCBI taxonomy): domain Eukaryota; kingdom Metazoa; phylum Arthropoda; class Insecta; order Hymenoptera; family Formicidae; genus Vollenhovia; species Vollenhovia emeryi. The sequence goes on along the minus strand of NW_011967239.1, from coordinate 2,381,709 downwards.
CAATAAGTTACGTACGTAATTACGTACATAACTTACGCGAGGAGGCGCGCACTAACGTCCGCACTGTGGTACGTTGACCTAACGACGGGACAAGGTACCGGTGCGGCCGCTATCTTATTTCCGTTGTCTCAGCTGTCGCCAGTCTTCCGGTCGGGTGCATCTCGCATTCGCCGAAAGAGACAATTGGGTGAAAATAATTACTTGCCGCGCTGTTTCCGAACTGGAATCGCTTGTGCATTTATATTGATAGTTTGAATAAGGCATTTGATCCGTGAAGAGAGAGTGTGTTGTAAAATAATTACCGCAGAAATAATTATTCAGATCTTACAAATGTGATATAAAAACCATGTGGATTAGGTATAGGTATTTCATAAATTTAGGCACAATTGAGATTCTTTAGAAGAACAGTACCTTATTCAAGTATTAAATGATAATTTCATCTGTTATAATTGAAATGGAATATTAGTAATAGAGGAAAAGTCCTCTATTATAGCAAATCGTATAATAGAGAAAACTCCTCTATTATGGAAAAGGACTCTAATATGAGATAGTAGATTTTCAACGTTCAAATTCAATCACAAATTTCTTTTCGCAACGATTACACGATCTAACAATCAATTTTCCACTAAACAGATTTCACTCCAAGGGCAATAAATTCACGGTGAAACCAATGAAACCAAAAACAGATGATGCCCATTAATTTAGCAGAAACTCCGCTATTTCATATTAGGAGCCTACCTCATGATAGGGGACTCCTCTATTTCTAAAATTGCACATTAATTCTCTCCGCACGCAAAATATGATAATCCCAAAATAACTGTTTGAGTTTTATAAAATTTCACTTCCATGCGAGAGTTTACGAGAAATGAACGTAAATGTACAGAAAAAAATACTGTCATCTAGATCGACGAAACATTTTCGCAAAAATATCCTCGGCAAAGCCTGCTAACGGATTATTCAGCATTACCAGCTGCTAAACTCGGGTCTACCGGATCGGTCGCTCGATCGGTCGGCGATCTCTCGGCACTTCGTGGTCCAGGATCGATGTTTCGAATCCCTCCCCGCGGAATTCCGGAATCTTTGATCCGCGCCGCACTTCGAGGGTACATTGGAGTACATTGGACGTGTTGGAATGAGTAATTCGTGGTTCGGCGGAGTTTGACAGTTCGCTAAAAAGCTCTCTGCGCCCGCAGGAAGTGAGTTGACAGTCAGGAGAATGCGTGTACGCGCACATTCTGCGCCGCTGGTGTAGCCGCGGACAATGGTGTTCATTAATGACGCTTGAAACTCCGTGGGTATTGTCGTAAAATTAAAATTCGAATGGAACGTCTCCCTTTGTAATTATTTCTTAACACCAACGTCTTCTCGTTTGTCTCTCACGTCCTTAACATTGTGTTCCCCGAGTGGTAAACCGGTGACTAAAATCATTGTACACCAATGTCTATTAATGGCCGGTGGGCATTACTTCATTTTATTATCTTATTTATCTTATTTTATCTTTGTAATGCCCCAGCAAGGCCTAATGCCCAAACTAATACCCAAAAAATGCCTAGTAATAGCGCAAATCTGTACACCACAATGCCCTCAGCGGTTTACCCCTCGGTTTTCTCTCTTGCCGATCTTCCGATTCTTAAAATTATTTCTTCTACGCGATAGAGCATTTAGATTTATTTAAACCCTAGCGGAAACAATTTCTATAAACAACTACAAAAATTGACTTAATAGAAATTTGTAGAAATTTTTATATCTTCGTTGAAACATTAATTTTTTTGAAAAAATATCTACGAAATACCATAAATTATAATGTTCTCAAATCAAGAAATTATTGCAAGTAGTATTTCATGAAAATGTACAATTTTGTAAAAATTAGTACAAAATTTTACTAGTTTAAAAAATTTGAGAAACAACGAAATCTTAAATAATTAAAACATCTGCTTACTTGTAGAATATTATAAAAATTAACAAAAGTGTTCTAATTCTAGCATTTTCATGTTGATTTTTATAACACTTTTTAAATTTACGTAGAATTTCTTAGATTCTGGCAGTTATATTTTATAGTTTTGTAGAATTTTGTAGAATTACTTCCGGCAGGGAATCAGCGATACTTAATTGACATGGTGATGCGGATATTATTTTGGCGACGTAATGATGCGTCGACCACGAATAAGTATCTGGTCGTACAATAGAAGAGAATCCATTTGGTCTTGTAGAGTGACGAAACGTAGGCATGCAAAAGTGAATCATTAGAAACCCCATTAATGGACGGGGTTGCAACGGGATGCGACGTGTTTCGCGTTTCCGGAAGCGTTAGATGCGTGCATGCACGCCGGTTAGACGTGAGGACGTCACCCGACCGGGGCCGTGCGGAAATCCCGAGAATATTTGAGCAGCGAATGTCTAAGCAGCGTCGGATATCAGACCGTCTGATACCTCGTGCTCTGACAGCGGCGCGGCGGCGGGTCGTCGACGCGTGTGAAGTTAGTCGGTGTGACAATGATAGCGAGAAACTCGGCGGAAAATTACACGCGTTTTCCGTCGCGCGGACGGGGGAATAATTACACATCGGCCGGAAATGCAAGTTTCATGTTTTCGAAATATAAATTTTGATTAGAAATCCCGTAATGTCGTGAGCTTATAAATGTATACCGCGCAGCGTAGTTCACGAAATATTCATCGGTGGCGGCGGCGAGGCTAATAAAGTTGGGAAAGCCGTTGTGAATTCGTATACTGATAAATTTTATAAAAACTACTCTCCGCCCCAACGCAAGAGAGCCTAGCGTAATTTCATATACCCGCGCGACTTCCTAAAAATAAAACGCCGCGATTTCACTTCACGTCTAAATTGTGGAGGGGGTTAAATTTAAGCGCATTTGAAAGCGAGACGCTGTCGTCTTCCCGTCAACTCGTACTTTATCTATTACTTCGTCGGAGGATTCCATTACAAAGACGTTCATGCAAGACTGAAACGTAAACGCATTGTAAAATATGAATTACTCGGCTGCCGCTTAAGGGCCGTTTACAGGCTATATTTGCCCGTAGAAGGTATAACTGGGACGTGCACAATCTGAGTAATTTCTCTGCCGTTTATATGTATAAAATAAGATACGATCAACGCCGTTAAAGCGCGGGACGTAGTTTGGAACGGACGCGCGCGCGCGCGGCGGCGGCGGCGGCGGCAATTAATTGTGGAACGGAATTGCTCTTTGTTACGGGAAAAATCGCGGGTAACGCCTTTCTGCGCCGCCGCACCGCAACGTTTAAAGCGCGGCACGAGCTACGATGGGATCGGTACGTGAGATTACTTTGGGCTTTCAGTTAACGCACAGCTTTGAAACAAGGTGCCGCGGCCTGTTTCTCCCGCGTTGCCGGCAAACTTTAATTTAACTCACGCTCATACGTCAGGCATATTGCAGACTCGTTGCCTGCTGCTATTCCACGCCGAGAGCGATAATCAGCCGGCGCCTTCTTCGCGAACAGCCCCGTTGAGTCTTACGAAATGCCTCGGTGTCGAACTATCGAGAAAGCCTGATTAATCTGAATTCTGTCAATTCTCTCAAGTCTAATCTACAATGTGATTTTCGCAACGAGAAACATCCTATTCACGATTGTGCAATGTATAATAGTTTATCAACACGCACCAATTTTTTAAACGTGTCTCCTGGCTATAAAATAAAATGTTTCTGGACGCAAAGAGAGCACATTGTAGATCGGGCTTTAGGGTCGCGAGTAGCAAGAACAAGCGACTTTTTTCAGTTTTTCAATAGTTGACTTTTGATAATAAAATGAAGCGATTATAAATTTTCAGCGTCGTCCTGAAATAAAATCTGATTGTCGCACTCATTAGCTATTATATACACTCATTGATTATACGATTCAGATCGCGCAGCGTAGAAATACACTTCAAAATAATCTCTGTTATATATTCGCGACGTAAAATCGCCGCTTGGTACAAGGTGCGTTATTTATGTCACACGCAGAATCTTTGCCGCTGAGAATTTATATCCGTTTTATCAATGCAATGTGGGAACTACCGGAAACGGATCGCCCGCTCGAAATGCGAGAAACGTTGCCGCTCGAAACGAGGTAAAAATCTTTAAATCATCGCACAGGCACGGGTGTTACGCGCTAAATGCCCGAACGAGCACACAAACTTCGACGATATAATCGGGTTACGCGTAATTATTTCGTCGCTCGTACGGTACGTGGGTACACACTCGAAATTCCACCGAGCGGACGGAGCGGAGAGCGGGCGTGAAAAAATTTTTAAACGCGCGGAACTAATGGTTATTCGCAGCACACGGAGTAATTAGAACTTTTCCGCGCTAATGCTAAACTGATTGGGAAACGCCGTCCGTGTACAGGCTAGCTCGCACACGTATACACACCGATACGCGCGCATACAGTCTGGCAGAATGAATTTGAGAAGCAGTCGGAGCACGGGGGAAACAAGATTAGGTGGCTAACTTTGTTTGCCAGGACCAATCAGCAGGCCCAAGAATCTCAACTCGGCCCGAGTACATTCTTCTCGAATTAAGATGACTTCCGTCACGTAGTTCGTGATTGAAATAACTCCGTACACCGTGTCTACATCTCGTCGAGGGAATAGCATTAATTAATATTCCGCAATCCCGCAGAGATGAATGTGTGTTCCTTTTGAGGAATTGGTTATTGTGTCCAAATTCAACGGAGACAGAAGTCTTATCAGCGACGGGTTTTCACCATAGACGTAGTATAAGAATAGACCGAGCGTATCCTCTTGTAGGCAATGAAGATCAGGTAGAAAAGGACAGACAACTGTCGCTTTCTCTCTTTATTATGTCTTTCTCTCTTTACTTATGTCTGTGGTTTTCACCAAGGAATTTGTATGAACCGCGAAGTTTATACAAATATGTACTTTTCTCGTGCCGCAACTTGAATAGTATACGCCGGATTTAGTGGAGTTAGTCGAACGATGATGATAATTCCTATGGGCGCGCACTGCGAACGGGGTTTCATAAAAAGCGGAGCCACGGACAAAGTGGCTTCCCGGGGTTATCGTCGCTCGTAAACGCCGGGGGAATATGCCCGATTATGGAAAATCCTGCCTGCGACTCTTCTTTTCTCCCCCGTCTTTCGCCGCTGTCTTACACATCTCTCGCTAGACGTTTCTTCGCCGGGCGTCTCACGTGGCTCGCAAGCGTGGCTCGCAAGCGAAGTCTTACGCCGGATTCTCGGCGCGCCTCGCGCGGGACTACGGACACGGGGGCCGTTGGCGGGGCGGGGGAAGATCGGTCGTAGGACGCGTAGTAACGCGAGGTCGAATCAGAGGAGAATGGACCACCCCCTGTTATCAGCTCGGAGCCAGCCGCCTTCTCCGAGCCGACAAATTACTACATCCCCACCCGCGCACCATTCTGGTACCAAATCAAGCCGATCTCTCCTACCCTGGTAGTACCGGTTCGCTTGTGTCTCTTCCTTGTCCCATCTCCCTCGCGGCGCTCGCAGCTTGCCAAGGTGCTGGTGCCAAGGTCAGAGTATCGCGGTACATTACGGTGTAAGTTCACTCGGAAATTAGGAGCCGCTCCATTATTTGACGAGGAACAAGTTTCCCACGTTGCGGCCGCGATTTCAGGACTCGCGGCATTTCGTTTTTTAATCGCTCTCTCGTCTAGACTATAGTCAGGAAGAAAGGCATCCAATTCATTTAGAACGGCGTTAAACCACGCAGCTGCAGACAAGTCTCTAAGCAATTTATTAGAAAAGGGAGCGATTCCCGTTTCCTCTCTCGAACTTGTAGCCTTCTTGAAGAAGGAAAATTTTCCATCCATGAAGAAGATATCGTTAATAAACCTCAACCATTTCTCTTCCCGGTCTTGTCGACGTGGTGCATGAAGACGTCGCGAGTAAGAGAGGCCGGCGGAACAGGGGGCGTCTGCACGGGGCGGGATAGGGTGGACTCGCGGCATTTCGTTTTTTAATCGCTCTCTCGTCTAGACTACAGTCAGGCAAGAGGCATCTAATTAATTTAGAGCGGCGTTAAACCACGCCTCTGCTGACAAGTCTCTAAGCAATTTATTAGAAAAGGGAGCGATTTCTATTTCCCCTCTCGAACTTGTAGCTTACTTGAAGAAGGAAAATTTTCCATCCATGAAGATATCGTTAATAAACCTCAACCATTTCTCTCCCCTCTTGTCGACGTGGTGCATGGAGACGTCGCGAGTGAGAGAGGCCGGCGGAACAGGGGGCGTCTGCACGGGGCGGGATAAGGTGGGATGACGCCGAAACGTATGGCCTCTGATTTATAAAGGAAATAATTTCGCGGGGGCAATCCTTTACGTCGAGTACCCGGAACGTGCGAGAGAGGAGGAGAGAGCGAGGGAGAGAGAAAGAGAGAGAGAGAGAGAGAGAGAGAGAGAGAGAGTGGCTGCATGGGCACGGCCGCTCATCTCCCTTAAAATTCATTACCTCGACTAATAGCGACGTTTAATATCTGGTCGCGGACCGGACGTTTTACGGTAGATCACTCTAATACACGGAAACTATGACAATATCTCCAGCACCACAATCAGCGATTACTCGCCGCTTTTTCCACCGTTCCCGTCTATTTCGACTTGGCTGTTTTCGCGGCTCTTTTGATCTCAACATTTTTACGTCTATCGAGCGTGTAAATAAAAAATACGGTAACGAATAGCGTTTTTAATCAAGTTGAACGGGATTCGATTACGGGCAATATTCGTGACAACACCCCCGGGCTATTTGCGCAAGGCGAGAATATAGATCTCTTAATATTAATATAACACCACGATCCTCAGCTGTCCACGGATGTCGCGATCGATTTACTCGCCTTTTACCGTGACGTTTAATTTAAAGCGCCAATTTGGCATTGGTCTCGGCTAATAGGCAATTACCTCGCAACCCTCCATTAATTAGCCGAACCTTGTTACGGACGCGCGCGGAAAAACATGGACGCGCATTGACACAATTAGCTCATCGTGCGTGAGCTTTTTCGAAATTCGGTTTTGCCGTGCATGCCACCGCTCGATTGCAGCGCGGCCGTTCGTTTCAGGATGCCAAGTCACTTCGCCGGCGAGATGTAACATTTATGCCGCGAAAATGTCAGAATTACACGGCGAATTTGTTTTTTCTTCCGCGCCGCACCGCCGGTTTTCGTGTTCTCTCCACCATCAGCAGGAGGTGCTCGACTTCCGCGCGATAGCTCGCGGCGGATTGTACTAAATTTTTTAATTCCTTACCATGCGGCTGCGTTCCGAGATGGAGGTAATGAAAACACACCGTCACGCCTAAGTTTCCCTCTCGGTCCTTTGCATATTACATGAGGTTTTTGTTAGCGCTAGATTTTAAGTACCGATAAAAGACATGACAAAAAGGAAAGGGAACTGAAATCAAGATCTTCAGGTGTTAGCAAAGAAAATTCTCGCTTTGACATTCTTTCTCCGAAGGGAGTAATTTACTACGAGAACTGTCTCGGGGATATATCCCGAGGAGGCAGTGCCTCGTTGCATCGAGGAGAAATGAAATGGCTTTTTAATACACGCCAATGATTGTAAAATATAGTCAAATATACGTTTGCTATTATTGACACTGCATTAGTAATCGGACTGAAGTCAATTATTTTCCGCTATATATAATAAAGAAATTGAAGAAGAGGAAACGGGAAATATCTTTAGACATTGTTCGTACAGTAAGAAAGAGACGGTGCTATGCTTGTCCTTTCCGAAGAAAGCCACGCGGAAAAAAAAGGAATAGAAAAGTTGATGAAATATTGGAGAGCGGATTACACGGGACAATATTCTGTTGTAAACCGTTTCTGCCATCCACTCTATACGTCGCCAAATAGATACTAGCACACACCCTATCGCGTATCATCTTTCTCGTTATTCTCGTCACCCGCCTGATCGTTTCTATTTTTCCGTTTATGTGACTATTTGTTCGTTTTATCTTATTTCTAGCTATTTTCCTCTTCTCGTTACATATTTAATTCCTTATACATTTATAAATAAAAATAATTTATCATTATTCTATTGACGTATGTGTATTGTATATTTCCATAGATGTGGTGATGGGTTCGAAATACTTTGAATTGTTGAAAAAATTCCAAGTTATTTGAAGTATTATTTAAAAGTAAATAAAATTTTCGAATGAATATTTCGAAGGTTTTAAATATTTTTTAAATTGTATATACCTAGCTTTTATACTTTACCTTTTTTAAGATCTAGGTACTATATTATTTCAGTCCCCTTTTTATTTAACATAGAAGTATTACAGCTAAATAGATGTAAACAACAATTTTATTAAAAATAGTTTTTATATTCAAATATTTGAGCTTCTTTTTTAAAAGAAAGATGATTTAGAGAGTCAAGAGAGTTTCGTAATTTTCAGGGCATTTGAAGTGCTTTTCGAGAACTTCTGCTTTGGAACGATATTCGAATTTTTGTTTGATTAAATTGTTTGAGAATTTTTTAATGAAGAGTCGAAATGCTCAGCAATGAACACGACCGTTCCGAGAATTAAGCCCCGAACTGGCCTCCGGTGCGAAAATCGTCCGGGAGAGATGTGGGGTGCGAAAACCTAATCCGAATTACATCGATGTTTTGAGCAGGATTTATTGGCAGGCGAACGTGCCAAATCGTCGAACACTTTTCACTCGGCCAACCGGCCGAGGTCGGAAGTAAGTTAGGTCCTCGCGCGAGGACCTGGAATTATCGGTCGACGCGGACACGTATGTAAGTTTATTTAAATTAAGAGACGAATTACGCGGAGCGTGAGATATCAATGATCGATTAGGGCGTGCGGCCGGAACGAAATTCTGGCCGTTTGTCAATATCGCCGGGGGCGTTTCGACGTTTGCTCGTCGATAATAAACGACTCCTGCAGCTCGCTCTTTCCTCTGCGCGTCTCCGCAATTTTCTCCCCGCAATTAAGTCGGCAGAAAAAAATCACGGACAGAGACAAAAGCCGTCCGTTTTCTCCTCTTCCATCCTCTTCGATTCTGATAACTCGGAATCACTTGGAGATGAAACTTCCAGCGTGCGTATTAGCGTTCGAAGTTATAAATACCGCGAAACAATGCATCGATTCCACTGTTGCATTTTTATGAAATTATTACTCCGAGTTTTATTGCAAGTCGGTAGATTACAACGGTAATCGCGATATACGCCTTTATTTACCGCTAAGTGATACTAATGATCGTTTTGTACGACGGCTCGAAATGGATTGCTATACGTATCGGATTAAATGCGAATTATTATGAATATTTATATCAGCATTTCCCATCGCACTTTATGAATTTATTTCGACGTTCGATAAACTCGATTTTCCAGTGAATACATTTATCTGGCCAATCATTATTCGATCACAGAGACGGCATTACACAAATTGTAATTTCAATTTTACAATGCATTGTTAACGATTGTTGCGCAATCGTAACGATCGTGAAAGGGAACTGTTTGTTCTCATATTCTTGAAACGAAAACTTTGTGGAACGTTGTAAAATTAAAATGAGAATTCTGCAAAACTTGATATTTTAAATCCGAAAGGCGTTTTTATAATCGCCGATTCAATTAAGCGAGACATTGTTCTTCCGCAGTGCCGAAGCTTGTCGGAGTTTCCACGTTCCTGAATATCCGACTGTCGCTTTCCCCATTCCTCCTCTCTTTTTCAGCTGCTTGTTAAACGGGCAGTTATCGGCGGGATATTGGCGGCCGTGAAACCTGGGAATGGTCGCGATGACGACTATTAGCCAAGTTTCCTTGCCCGCTCGTCCTCCGCGGCGCGATATTCACCGAAATTCCGACGCGTCGTCGCGAACGAAGAAGCCGCGCGGGAGGACGAGGGAGGAAAAAAGAAGAAATAACATACGACTTGACGAGTCGGCGTGACGTTTATTAGACATTAAGTAGTAATACGAGCGAACGGGTCGGACGGGACTAGCTGGGTAATAAGGGACGGGTTAGGAGAGCCGTCATACTAATTGTAGTAATTCCGGCATCCACTTTGGATATTTAATTAAGTTTCCGCTGACAAGCATCTACTTACTGGGAGGGAAGCGCGGGGGCCGCGAGGTTCTTACTCTTGGTACACACTGCGTTCTGCTCTCCCGTCTTCCTACCCTATCGTCGTCATCGTCGTCCTCGTCGTTCTCGTCGTCCTCGTCGTCCTCGTCCTTGTCCTCGTCCTCGTCCTCGTCCTCGTCGTCGTTTAAAACTGCTACGTAACCTACCGACCTGCTTAACTGCCAGCTCGAAACCCACGCGGTTCACTAATTATTTACTGTATTCACGTACACATCGCCGCCGGGATCTGCGCTAGGAGACCATGAGGAAGACTGCGACGGTTCCACGTTCCATGTCCGGTCGGGAAAAGTTCCATTCTGTTTCGGCCATTGTACCGCGGGCTACTGGACAAAACAGAACGTCATATTTCGTCGCCGTGCTTAATTGCGTCGTCGAATTAAGGGCGGGGTGTAAATAATACGAAAGCGAGAAGTATGACCTGTCGTGACGAGGAAAAGGAAAAAGAAATTCGCAGACTAACGATATCGAAGAAAGTTTCTCAAACTGCGATGGAACTTGGAACGAGTATTATAAGTTTTCGTAGTCTTCTTTGTAACATCCTGTGTATTTCAGTATGACGCGACGAGCTGTTCTTCATCGCGGCGACACCGTGTCGGCGATAGTCCGAGTCCTCAGGCATTCGAGAGTAATTTATAAATGGAGAGCGTCTGGAGAGCGAAGACGATCGGCCAGATAGCTACCTAAATATCGTGGCAGATCCTTCTCTGCGCTGGCCGCGACGGTATTCCTTCTATTATCTATTGTCCAGGCCAAGATTTTAGTGAGGCAGTATATAAGAGGAGCCAGACACGCGTATACACACATACACACACCAATGCGGTCTCCCATTCGATTTCGTAAAGTATGAAGCTATCAAGGCCAATGGTCCGAGAAGGCCGGTGCAATTACCAATAACTCTTTGACGTTCTACGTTTCCTCTTACCACTCGAAACAGTTTCTTGTCCGGTTGCGTATCGAAGATTCGCGCAGAATATTCCCATGTATGGCGATCAGCGAACGTTTAACTTTACACGGTAATTCTAAAATGTGCGCGGTAATTATTATTCGCGACAATTATTACCTCTTCCTTCTTTTTCTATATTATTATCGGTATGTATACATGTATCTAAATCTCATCGACACGCGGACTTTACGCGGTGATTGCCAATTAACATAAATACTTTAGCAACCAAATTAAATGTACGACTCATATATTGTAATTGCGTTTTCCAAATTGAATTTTCCAATTATCAATGGCGCAATTAATGGCGCACGGAAGTTAAGTTTTCATCATGTTGTTCTCGTTAGACAATAGATATGAAAGACTAAATTTATGGAATTAATCTATGGCGCGGCATTGTTTCCAAACGTACATAATTGTATGCAAGGAATTTCAGAACCACCGAACGTCCTTTTAATCATGGATTTTTTTTTTCATCAAATCGAGAATCAATTTTCCCTTACAACGTCATCCCAATTTCGGACATCATTATTACTTTTGCAAGTGCCCTTTTAATTGAAATTAGAATTAAAATTAACATTCTTTTCTCACAATTTTACTTGAAATTAATTGAAGAATGTGATTTTGTCGTTCAAGGTTTAGTTAAAAGCAATTTTTCTCGTTTACAGTTCGAAGATTATCGATGCCTCAGAATTTTCGTTAAATACAATTGACATTAGTTGAAAAATCTGTCATCGTTACAGAGAAATGAGGAAGTTTCCGCGGTAATTCGCTGGTATAATTACAAGAATCTTACGTACATTTGCGTGATGGCTCGCATCGCGTCCAAGTTTTATTCTACTAATCGATCTGGCGGTCTGCTGGTCAAGCGGGGGCTGCTCTCTTCTTTTCGCTCGGATGAATTTCCTCAGTTAGGTAATCCTCGCTACCGGATTCGTAATGGAAACAGTGCAAGTGCGAGGATAAGAGGGATAAGGATTCTCTCCGATGCTTCCCGCTGCTTTTGCTGCTAACGCCCCACCACCGTGTTCCCTCCGTCTATCTCTGCTCTTCGAGCACCTATCTCCCGCTTCGTCGGATAGATACGGATAGAAATCGTACTTAGCGGTCTGGCGCTAGGCTTCCATTGTTTACCGAATATCGAAATCGCATTGGAATACGTTATAGAATGGTAGAAACGTTGAAGATCAACGTGCGGCTTCCTGCGCGGGCTGAAGTGAAAGAAGTAGGATCTAGTCAGACGCGAGTCAGCAGCATTTACGGTCAGCGGATTGTAGTGGCTGATGTAATTTGGGAAATTCATCTCGAGAAAGAGGCGGTAGTGACACTCTGCGGAAAAAATCGCCACCTTGTACAGCTCGTCATTATTTGGCCTTTTCGTTTATTTCTTTATTTGAAAGGAATGGAGTTGACAAGAACTCAATTTTTCTTACGTGCGAACATATATGTTAATGTATTTATTATTTTTGAAAAGGTAAAATAGTCCCAATGCGAATATATAGAAATATTATTGTTAGATTGCGGTCAATGAAAAACTATACTCTGTAAAAGTCAATCAGTGGAACATCACTGAAAGCAGTGAATAGTCACTGATTTACAGTGTACAAGTATACCACTGCGATTTTTAGAGAGTACTCGTTTTAGCATTTCCGCTTAGGTTTTGCAGTTATTACTTATATTTGCGGGCGAAAATAATTATAGTTTATAAAGCCCGACAAACCAAAATAATTGACCGTCTGATGCCGCCAAGGGATTTTCCGGGGTAAAATTAGCATTTCGCTATTGATTATTCAATTGCACGTCTGGCATCGAGCGAAGGAATAAAAACTCGGCCCGACGATCGCGAAGGAGAGAACGGCGCCGCGAGAAACGCGATTCTGATCGGACACCGATACGGTTACGCTACTTAAAATGCGTCCGGCCGTATCGCGTTGCACGGTTCGGCATTCCCGAACGAGCGAGCCGTACCTCTGCCGCTACGTAACTTCCGGAATCCTGGCGAGGATGATCGATGGGATCTTGTAAGGTGAGGGCTCGCGTCGCGGTTCTTCGGACGCGAGAAATCTGGGCGGCGACCCTCGGTGCTCTCGTTAATTCCGCTAGACGTCTGCGCCGGCACGATTCATCACGTCGAAATATGTCGCTTGCGCGAAAAAAAAGAATTTCCCCGCAAAGATTTGAAACTTTGTTTCTCATTCAATTGTAACAGAATGTTACAAGTGTAACAGAATCCGTCACGGAAACCGGACATGATCCGCGCGTACCGCTACGAGAGTGTCTCGCCCGGAGTGCGCTTTTGCGGAATGTAAAAGATTGCATTTGAGCATTTGTTACATTCGCAAAAAGAGGAGGGAGATAAAATCGCGCGCGATGTAAACCGCGTCTCATTTCGCTCGGACATTAAGTATTCGGAAGAAACGGCAGAAGCAACCGGGAACTTTAATATTTATAAGTTGACTTTATTACTTTTCCGCTTTTAACGTGTACCACGGTACGCGCGCAAGCGGATGGGCGCGCGGCCGAGCTCTCGCCGTAAGTAATACGAGTTAAAAAAACATTTAACGTCGAAACTTCCGCTCTGCTTGGGAACTCTCGCTCACGTCCCCTACCTGATCCGTAACGATTCTCGTAAAGTTAGCCCGGGACGCCTGCATACGCTTAATCTCGTGATATCGAGCGTGGTTTAATCCGCGGCAAAATGAAGAACGCGAGATGACCTGGGAGATCGCCGATCTGCCGCGCGTATTCCATTTCCATTCCTTACTTACATGTCTATACGTATACAATTCCATTTCACGTAAACTACTGTCGGAAAATATTGAAGGGAAGAATATCTTTTTTGGGATTTATGATCTAGTACCTTGTAAAATGTAATTCGCTTAATTTCTTTCTATAGAAAAGTATTGTAGAGCTTAAGCAATTTTTGATTTGACGTTTCCTGACAATAGGTAGCGCAGCATTTAATAAATTAAATACTTATCAAATTAAACAGTTAGCAAATTTATGCAAAGATTCAAAGTTTTCTGACGTTTCGTTGAAAGGGTTTTTTTTCTCTCTACGTATCGAATCTGTAGGCAGAATGAAATTCTATCAAAATCTTAGTTTTAGTTTCCCGATTAGAAACCCGAAATATTCAGATAGATTTGAGTGTCAGGCATGTATTTCGCAGCAGCTTCGCGGACGTTTCGCCAAGTCCCGCTAATAGATACCACAAAATGAGAATAATGCAAAGCAGATTTGCATGTAGTTGCCGACCCAGTTCTTGTTTGAGTTTTTTGCTGTCTTCAACGCTGCGGCGATGCCCACAGCCATGTCCATTGCTGAAAACGTAATAATAATGCAAATGCAAATATATATTCTTGACGTCGCATACAATGTCAGACGGAATGTAATTTATTTTATGTGCTGGTCGCCGAGGTCGCGCGCGTGATCGGCCGGAGCTTATTAAACCCGCTAACAAAGTCGCGAAATCGGGGAATTTGCCAACGAGGAAGAAACGCGCGAAACTCTCGCGCGGCATCCTCTACACGTCATACATTTCTTCCCGCAGGAATCTCTTGTAAAATTCGATTCTACCCCGTCGAGCCTCGTGTCGCGGGATGCCGGCGTGTTCCGTGTCTTATCGTCGCGTCGCCCATCGCGTTTCGGTTGGTCCCGCAAACGGGACCGGGTGGATGCCAAAAGAGACGTTGTCACGGCACGTCGACGCACAGTGTTTCGATTGGACGCGTGTCGCATTAATTACAGCCATTACGCCGCGCGTCCGTCGACACGCTTCGTACAAAGGGTGCACGGCGCGGGTCCGCGGCTGCAAATGTGCTCTCCTTATGTACCAGAGGTATACTCGCTGCGCTATAGTCATGCTAAACAACGGTGCTCCGGATTCGCGCGCTGCCGCTGCGAAATGACGACGACGGCGGCGGCGCGGCGCGGCGCGCCGGTTCGGACGTCGGACGTCGGGTGTGCATGAATAATTAATTCGTTCGTTTCGTACGCGGGCCGTCGTGTAACTTACTCGCCACCCGAACATCCTGGAATTTTACAAGTCGCGCGCGCGAGAGGAGTAGAGGGAGTGCGCGGATACGAGCGGTCGGACACTTCATTTCCTACATATCGAGCCGTGGCTGTCGCGAAATGGGCGCAAGACGCATTGCAATTTCTAAGCGTGCTCGAAATAGCAGAACGAGCACAAGTAAATCAAGTCAGACGTTCGGCTGAAGTTTTACGGAATAAGTTATTGTGTCGCGACGTCGCGAGGCAGAAGAGTATTACGAGTTAACAAAATCGATATCCGGGAAAAGGCTTTGGTTCCGTTAGCTCCCCGTAGACGTGCGTTTTACATTGATGAATGATTTTTGTTCGTAATCTCCGCGCGCTTCGACACTGCGTATTTCTGATAAACGCGCCAAGATTTCAGATCGCGATTTAGGCATCGACGGGGCTCATTCTACTTCGTTGGCGTCGTTGACGTGCGTTGATATCGATATTCAGGCCGCGGTAGATTTCCATGACAACCGGCGATTTGCGTCCAAGATAAAAATATATGGTACCAGCATGGTTCGCAATGGCGATCCGCGATATTCCGTGGAGCATATAGGAAACTGCTACCGTTCTATATATTTTGCAGTGACAGTTTCGTGACAATTTCGCGCAAATGTCGAACGACTTTTCCGAAGGAATTTCGATACGACGAGGGATTGCACTCGTAACAACTGTAATTGCAATATAACTCCAATATTTTCGTAATTTTTTGCGTAACGCCGAATTCAGAAATGTCCATTATCGCGTGATCTTGCGCTTACAAAATCGACTCGTTGATTTACAACAATCAAGCCTTTTAGTCGACACACGGAAAGACCGGCTAAGGCAAAAATAACTAAAATTAAAATGTTGCCGTATAAATAGTAGGGGCGTCTACATTGTTTTGCGTTGCAACATTCACTAAGTTTGCTGCACGAAACGCATATAGTTGTCTCCATTACTTATCATGCCCAACCACAGATATAGTTGTCCCAAATATTACTCTTTATTGGGGTTGTGCCAACCCTAATTAGACATGTGGCAACCATAACGGTCTCTCCGTGCATTAACCGGCCAATGTTTTAATACAGAACATTTAATGTGAAACATGTTACCTCGGCCAGGATTTGAACCTGGACTTTCCTACTCTCTAGGCGGGAGTCTCACCAATTCGACCACTGAGGCATGTGGCAATATTTGCCGCAATAACAGTATAAAGATGATAACTACGCGTCTATTTTTCGATTTTAAACTGCGCGCCGATTCGGGTTGTCGGCAGTACACAGTATCCCCTTCCCCCCCTTTACCCAAACGCAATTGCTAAGTCCAAATCTTCTAGAGATTGATTGAGACACCATCTTTCAGTCGTAGGTGTAAGTCGTAGGTGTCGTCGATTTACCTTCGAAATTTACAAAATATCAAAATATCTAAGAGTTGAATAGAGATCGAATTACAGCGGCATCGACGATACATGCAGTAAAAGAAGCACAGCCCTTGCAGGAACGTTTCTCCCATTCGCACGTAATTGGGAGTCGAGAAATGTTATCGGGACCAATCCCGCTCGCTGGTAGCGAGCCGAGAGTATGCGATTAAAATCCCATAGACAGCCAGCCGCCCCTCGGCGAACTTTTCTGGATGGCGAAAGTTAATAACAGATTTCCGAGAGGATCTCTAAAAGTAATTGCGGTAACGCTGCAATTAGCATTTCCGCGGTTCGTGGCCCGACAAAATTCGGAATCGCGCGCCTCGAGGAGCTGATGGGAACGCGGCGCGGGGGATGATTCGGACGAACATTAAGCACCGTCGTATCATGCATAATGCACGGGACATCGCTCGCGCGCCGGATGCTCCTCCGAATATAAGTGTCTCTCGTTGGAGAAACGCATTCTTCTTCGCTTCTCCCCATTGAATGGTCTCCCTCTCCCTCTCTCTCTCTCCCCCCTACTCTCTCTCTCTCTCTCTCTCTCTCTCGCTCGCTCGCTCGCTTGCTTTTTTCTTTCTCTTCGCGCCTCCTCTCTCGCTTCTCCGCGCCGTGATCCTTCTTCGTCCTGGTGTTAAGTACCTTGGGAGAGCCGGCAGACGGAAGCGAGACTGAACAGGCGGATTAGGATCAATTCCAGGCGGCGCCAGGATATGCAGCGTCTTATCCGTGACGCCGAATTTATCCGCGATTGTCTCCACGGCGTGTACAGCGAGCTCATTTAGAGCGACGCGTGCCAGCTGAAGGAATCCCGGAGCCGCTCTGTAAATCGACTGGGCCGTGAACGGGACAAAGACAGGGGAATCGGGAGCGGACTCGCCAGAAAGAAGTTGGACAAACTGTGAGGAGCGACATACGCGCGTCTCGATATTACGCGAATTGTCATTAAAAATACATTTCGGAAAAATACGATGACAAAGGGGCTTTCGGAACAATTCCCTGGTGGTTTCTTTGTTTTTTTTCTTTTTGTGTTTCCTGACAAAGACGTAAAGAACTCGAGTGTTACGCCCGACTATAAATTTGCGCAGGGGAATTAAACGCGACAGCGACGATAAACGTAGTCGTATGACCAAGGACTCGTAACTTTTCCCTCTCTCATCTTCAGGATGAAAAGTCCCGCTGGTCCTCGAGGGAGGTCGCGGCGCACGCAACTGTCCCGCGTTATTTCGCGCGCGTAACGGCGGTGTGTTAACTAAAATCGAAGTGATTTTCCGGCGGTGGCCGATGTCCAGCGATCCAGACGAATAAACTGTCGGAATATTGAAACGTCCCCCCTAGCCGTTCCATACGTTGCGCGCCGTGCGCTCGCTCGCACGAAGGTAATCGCTCGCGAATACACGCGCGCGAGCCCCGTGCCTGTGAATACGCGCGCGCATGTTTACGCCCGTCGATGTTTGCGCTCGCGTGCGCCCGCGCGTGTCTGTATGCGTCGGCATAGTCACGCGAAAAGCAATCATCTCGGCCGGACGCAATCAGCTCCTATCCCCCCGTCGCTCCCCCTGCATCCCTTGCGCGACACACAGATGCAACACCGGTCCCTGAGAGAGCATACATAAGTCGTTACTCGCCAGACACCCGTTGCATACAGGTGGAGTTAATGCCGAGCTAGCGAGCGGTCAAGGGACGTGAGGTAATACGAAAATTGCGCCGCGTTTAGCATTAAATAGAGCCACTTGTCTCTCGGACTCGCCGCTGTTGAGGCCCTGATAATTGGCAACTAATAATTGATCCCCACAATACTAAATGGTATTTAATATATACGCTCGTTAATGAAGAATGATGAAATCATCAGTCGTATATTCTCAGAATTCTTTAATTTATTTACGCCATGTTAAAATTTTAAATGCCCTTTAAATGAAGTTCTCGGAGAATTGAATTGCAAACCTATTCTTGTGAAATAAACTCACGATTTAAACGATCATTCGTAATTTGCTAGAATGAGATTAGTTAACTCGAACTGCCGATTCGATCCATCGATTAATAATACAAACGTACGTTTAGAAACGAGAAAAATTCGAGAGACGATTTTAACACGACGATGAAACGCACGCGTTTCGTACCTCGTCTGGCGGATACGGCAACGCCACGGGATGGCTTGATCGCTGACACAACTA
The DNA here is from genome assembly GCF_000949405.1 of Vollenhovia emeryi. Classification (NCBI taxonomy): domain Eukaryota; kingdom Metazoa; phylum Arthropoda; class Insecta; order Hymenoptera; family Formicidae; genus Vollenhovia; species Vollenhovia emeryi. Next base: position 2,363,082 of record NW_011967239.1, on the reverse strand, counting down.
CGGCGCCTACGGCGCGGCTTGCTCGCGGAGGTTCGGACGCGCCGCCAAACTCTGGATGACGGCAGTTAACCGAAATCAGGCCGAATCGATTATAACGCGCGGATCGTTGCCGCGAGATAGCACGAATCGACAGTGGTTGAGGGAGGGAATGGGGAAGGACAGGGGAAATTTAATGGGAAACTCGACGTCGTCTCGGAGAGGACGGGTTGCGGCGTCGCGAAATGCGTGGCGAGGGGAAAAAAAACAAGGAACCGTCGACGGACGAAAGAAGAGACGAGAAGCGAGAGAGAGATCCGGGAGCGTGGAGGTGTGTCTATAAAGTCGCGCGGCTTCCTTTCCCCTCAAATCGTTAATATGAAGTTTCTGTGGAGGTCGCGGAAGACCTATCGTTCCGGATGTCACGTCGCGGACTTTCAATTTCCGGCACGCGAGAACCCCGCCGACTCCAGAGAGCGAGCGAGCGAGAGAGAGTGAGGAGAGAGGGCGTGCAAAAAGTCGTATCGTTGCGATTGGCGCTGTACGAAGTGATTGTCAAGGGTTGCGAAGGTGCGAGATGCATGCGGACATCTTCAAAAAGGAGAGAATAACGCTTTAATAGAGAGTAACGAGGAAATATAATTGCGATATTAAGGGGATGCTGGAGTGGTTTGATTTACCGACAGAGTCGGATACCGTTTTTGCGTTTGTAAATCTTATTATTTGCATTTATGTACAAACTAATACCAGACCCAAGTGTAGAATGCATAGTTGAACATTTTCATATAAAAAACATTGAGATTTGAAGTCTAATTCGTATCGCATTATGTATTACAAATATTGCAATACATAATGCGATACGAATTAGACCTCAATGTTTTTTTATATGAAAATGTTCTACTATGCATTCTACACTTGGGTCTGGTATTAGTTTGTACATAAATGCTACATAATTATTTTCATTTGTATCTATAATATGACATATTGAGGTTACGTTTCTTTACAAACCTCCAAAAACTGTATGCGACTCTGTCGGTAAATCAAACCACTCCAGCATCCCCTTAACGCTACTCACTCCCGTCTACGATATTTTCCGCCTATAATACCTCGCACGAATTTTCTCGGACGAAAACTGAGATCAATGTTAATAGATTTATATAACGATGTCGCGCACAAGCTCGCGGTATTTGGAAAACATCATCCTTGTCTTCGAATGCCATCAAAATCGGAAATGTCCGGTGCCCGGGACAATGAAGCTTCGGGGCGGAAGGGTCCAATTCCTTGATTTGGATCACAAATAATCCCTGCTACACGGGAATCCTTGCTATCCGGAAATTTGTAGCCCGTCCGTCGGTCCGCGTCCGCCAGAAGTGAAACGGCGGACGTTGAAAAAGCACGGGGTAATATGCAATTCTCATTTGCTCCTAAATTGATGCGTGATGAGGGAAGCGCGATTTGCTTTGTTCATTCTCTCGATGTTGATCGGATAACGAGGCCCTAATTGCAAAAGGAGGTTTAGAGCAAAACTCAAGAGAATGTTATTTATACACGAAATTTCCATCGGCTTAAAACAGCTTCATTCATCTCTCAATTCCGTTTATCTAATTTCCCAGCAAATGTTTCCGAAGTCTCTCGATCAATTTGGACGAAATTTAGCATGACCTGTTATCACGGAAATAGAACTCGCAATATAGAATCGAAGTCATTATTTAGATTAGTTATATTTTTACTTTCGGCAAGTTAGATATCTTTGGTGGAACTGAGATCAATAATTTAAAAAACGAAAATTCCAGCTGAATAAAGTCATTACTCTCTGGCAGTGGTGGCAGCTACGATAAAACATTTCACAGTATCGCAAAGATGTAATCTCATCAAAAAAGTTCTCTGCTAAAAATGTCGATATATAAAATATTTTTACCGAGAACAGGATTGTCGTAATTGAGTTTTTATCGAGTGTCATCGGATCTGCTTGGTCGAAACTACGTTCCATGCGGTTCTGAAGCAGCTAACAAACGCGATCGACATTTTCGCCGGATTTTGTCGTTTTCGCATCGACAAGCTTCTTACGTGGATCTGTATAATGCGCAATACGATCACGTAATCGCGTTCATATATAAAGGAGACCCGCCGCGCTCCTATTGCGCGAAAATTTCGCGGGATGCAGGTTCGCCGTTCTATTGTAACGATTTTAATAGATACTTGCAGCAAAGGGGAACGGTATCGCAGGATAAAATGCAGTGGCACCGTGAGTGCACGGGAAAGATATCGTATAAGTCGTACTTAAAACCCTCGGCAGTGCCTTCGCGAAACAACTTGTGCCTTTCGTGGGTCGAGGGAGGCCAGGCGTCGGACCGCCGTCACTTCCCCGAAGAGTACGTCGCTGACTTTCCTCGTTTAGCCTAATTGAGAAACCGGAGGATGGTTATTCGCGGAAAATAGATAAAAGAATCATCCCCCGCGGCCCGTCGATGTACGCCGGGCATTTTAACCGCGCTATTTTTGCCCTCGAATCCGATGTCGTCTTTTTTTTGCGCCGGTGTTCGCGGACACAAACGACAAGTTTATTTTGTCGCTTTCGTGCCACACGTCAAGGAAATGAATTAGAGAGCGGCGACGAGTTAAATACAAAAGCGATTTCTCGAGCCCTCGAGGACAGCGGTACGTACTCTTTGCTGTCGGTAAGCAAAAGAGGCGCCGAGTCGCGGGATTAAAGAGGCAAATGGATTTCCCGTCGTAATCCCGCTGTGTAGAGCTCGTTAAGGGCCAGCGGGCGCGCACGCGCGCTGTTCGTCGTCGTCCTTCCTTTTGGCAGGGCATGGCAGGGCAGCGCACAGAACAGGACGAATCAATTTAATAGACAGCGCATAATCGTCGCCTGATCATTATTCAGTCCGTTCATTAGGTTATCGTGTCCGAACTGCTCCGTGATTCGATCATGCGGTATCTCGTACACCATCTACACATATAACGGAATAATAAAGGGGCTGGTCGGGGGTGGATGGACGTGCCGGCGGTGTTAGGCACAGGGGAGATGCAGGGGACGCACAGGTTAGCCAGTCAATGTTGCACCAGCGGTGTATCCGGCTATGTTCGGCGGTTGATTACTACGGCCGATTGCATTCAGCCCGTTTATAAATGTGCTAACGACAATTGATAAGACTTGAACGTGCTCTTAGTGAAATTTAATTTCAGGAACGTAAAGAGCACACGGAGCGTTCGTGGAAAAATATGCGAGAGAGAAAAATGAGCAAAAATTGAGAGAGTAAAGTGAGCGGCGTATATAGTGCAAATTGACAAATCAGGATGGTCAAATAATAGCGAACAATTTGCTTATTTTCTGACGATAAATACCCGTTTTATAAAATTACTTTGCTCGAGGATAACTGAATTTATTTGGGCAGTCGATGATGTTAAATTTCACAAGCTGTTCCCGGACTTTGAGCCTTACCGCTCGTTGAGGCGATGGTATTCAAAATGTCGCTAAACGTAAGTGCAATCTCTACGAACGTAATCATCAAAATCGCCGGAGAACGAGAAGGAACGGCGGTGTGTGTAGGGAAATCCGTTGGGCGATGCGTGTGTTTGTGCGAGGTGAGCTGGTAATGAAAAGAACTCTAAACTCCGTCTACGCGACTCGCCCGTTCCCAATCCTCGCCAGCCTCGAGAAAACGGAGCGGCCTTCTCCATCCCTCTTTTCTCCATTCCTGTTTTCTCCTACCGTCCTCTTGCCGCCATTCGACTAGTCCGCTTGTTTTAATCACGGCGCCGCGGAGAGTATGCCATTGTCTTTGCAGTATCGGTTTGAGGGAAGTATCTTCGAGAGCGAGAAAGAGAGAGAGAGCGGGGTACGGCCGGCATCGTCCCGTTGCCGGGTCCAGCGAAAGCAGATTGCGGAAAAATCCGGCTGGGAATCCGGCCCGCTCATCGCCGCCTTGGTCGCACCTGTTCTCTCCTTGTTCGCCGGCATAATCCCGGCCGGATCGGGGATTATTAAATTACACCGTCTTTTTCGGCGAAATTGTTATGAATGTCATTGTAACCAAACAACGGTGCGCGGGCGTGTCTTTGTTCCGCGCATTGCACTTTTCTCTAGCGAAATAGCGCCGAAGAATCGCATTTGACAAAGCTGACGTTTTATAATAAAAGGATTTTGACAAAAACCTTTGTGCCAGAGAGACAAAAAAAACTGGAACAAAGGCGGCGGATCTTTTAGGGCGTGTTTTTGTGAGACAAGTGCATTAAACTTCTGTTGCTTAAACCGAGAGAAAAATCTGCATGTTACAATGTAAATAAGCATCGTAACGAGTAGATCCTGCGCTTTGTCATCCTCATTTAGCAGAGATTCAGCGAATGCAAATTTTTCTCGTTCTATATTTTGCGACATTTTTTAAATTATAAGCATACCTTCACACCTGCTTTATTTCTCTGACGCGTACTCGCGAGTACATTTTACTTAAATATTATAGCAATCGAGATACTTTTCCTTATATCGAGATTCTTCATGCAACGTCAAGATCTTCACGAGGAGAATCTTCTGTCTCGCTCCACCGATAGTTTAGTTTTGTCATAGCCACGTCTTGAATTAGGAGATCCTTTGTAAGATTATACGTCCAAGTTTTGCGCGTAAAGTCTTACCATCAGTATTCTGCCCTTCTCCAACTTGGGGTAATTGCTTCGGGATCCTGTTACAGTGAATTACGAGCGACAGGTTTAGAAATCGAACGATCGACTGTAAATAAACAGCGAAAACCCAGTAGAGACCGAAATTTCTCTTTAACGGGATTGATTACGACACTATGTCGTGTTATCTAACAATTAAGAAGAGAATGAGAACGTTTCCCTTATAAATAGAGAGGTATATGCAATCCTCTCTCAGTCTTTAGTATTTTTTATGCCCGAAAAAAATTGTGTTTCGGCATTCAATCAAATCTATCCGTTTCCTTATCTTTTCCTCGACGCGTTAACACAATTTCCAAGACGTGTTGTCTCCTTAGTTTGATATCGCGGTGCTGTTTGTCGTTTTCGACCAGCCGTAATGACTCCTCGATGAAACTTCCATTCGAGCTATGTACAAACAGAAAATAGTTGCACTTATTGCGCCGCAAACAACGTACGCATGTATTGTAGCTCGCCAGGGAGAAAACGGGGGAGAGAAGGGGATAGAAAGAGAATAAGGCGGATAAAAGGAGAAAGAATGAGACGCGAGAGAAACATCAGAACTGGCGGGCGACCGAAGCGATCGTGTTTCGTGGCAACTTGCAAAACGTTACGCTCCACCGCGGGCCGTACCAACCGAATTGGTTTGTAATTCCATTTTATCAACGACCAAGCGACCAAGGCGAGGGAGGCCGCGATGGGGTTGGAACGTGAATGCAGGGGAGTGTTGCGTAGAGTCGCGAGAAAGTGCATTTGCCCCTGTCCAGATGGGGAGCTATCGGATTTGAGTGTTTAACGTAATGGAATAGCGTTCTCCGACACGCTCGCTGTCGGATATTAATAATAATACGTGCATAATCTTGATAATGCGCCGTAAGACAGGGATTAGTTGCGCCAATACGGATCATTTTGACGGAAAAGATATTATTTAATACCTTGCGCTATATTATTCAATGTCCGTGAAAGCAGCTGGTTAGACCTGATATTTGCGGGAATCTCGCTCGCTCTGATTAAATTCCTTGATAAAGGAATCTAGGAGTCCTGCTGTCGTTAAAATTTTTAGAAACGCTGCCCCTCCGGACTAATTAGTAAACAGACACAGGAGGTGCAAATATAGTTGCGTAACATAAAGACTGCCGCATTCGGATATCCCGGCGATTATTTTTCAAATTTCCCTCGGCAGCTCGGAATCTTGCATAAATTGATTGATACAAACGTTGTTCGACGTTACTCAAATTTAACCATAAAGACGAGAAGATGCGTCTTTTTAAAAGTCAAATTGGTCGAAATAAAGCGTTCTTTTGGCACAATCTAGAGGGCAAATCTGATTTCCCTGACGAGACTTCCTTTTTCGACCGTTAACCAGGACGATGCGAGGGATATCGAGTGACGAGATATGACGGACGCCCTTAAGGACAGTGCGGGACTCGGTGTGATCGCGAACGGGGGCCGCACGGGAAGAGGAGGGGGGTAAAGGGGTGCGAAAGGAGCCGGCGGATCCGGCGCGAAGGAAAGGAGGGAGAGGACAAGTAATTTCCTTGGCGGAGGCGTGAGGAGCATGCCGAAGGGGCGGCGGGGCATCCCGTGCGCGAGAGGGTGGTCCAAACTAAACTAAATAATATTGATGGCCAACGGAAATTGAAAGCCGTTAAGGTCTTCAGCGTTGCGGTGCGAAACGGCGCTGCTGCATAAATAAGACGGCGCGCATTAGGATTAGACCAGTGTCTCTCAACTGGGCCGCCAACTCTGGCTGCCACGGAACCGCGTTACCGTAATGTCACGCGCGATCCTGCAGAATTTATCGTTTCCCCGTTCGACTACGTCGTCGCAGCCCCGCATACCATAAACGGCGCGTCTGCCGATAATATCGGGACGTTTGTTTCGCGATTTTCCTCAAGTGATATTACCTCAATTTCCTTCGTTAGAAATCGATCGCCGTGATTAATTGCGAGGTTCGGCTGTAAATAGTATTAGCATACGCGTGAAATTATCACGTATATAGGGATACGATAATCTTGCACATGCGAAACGCTCTCGTGTGTAAAAACATTCATTTACACACACATCCATTGTAATGACTACTATGTTACGCTAACTTATAACTTCGTATTTTATGTTTTCGGCTAAGTATGTTTAATTATTAATTCATTGCTGAAGAGGATCGCTTTCGCAGACTAAAACGTACAATCGTATTGCGATGTTATGTGATTTCTAACATTAGAAATTGGTTGATACCAAGATAATATGTAATTTTTCACCACTTTCAACTGAGTGTTGGCTCACATTGTCTATATGTTTTCTTTTTAACATCTCCACGACCCCAACATTGTTTTCCGTAATTTAAGTTGTCTATATAAGAGCCTTATTTACATTTTTTGTCTATTTGAAAAAATTAAACATTAAATTGCGACTCTTTCAAGCTATTAATCACGCACGAATTAATATTATACAGATTATAATAGATCGAAGCGCGATACATTATTTTTCTGTTCTTAAAATGAATTTTTTGGATTTGGTCCGATAGTTTTCTTTCCCTCTTGTTACAGAGTTGAATTAACAGATAAACCGACTGAAAGATAAAATTGTTATCAATCGCGTGAACTGTGTGCACACAACTGGAAACCGTGGTCCTCGTTTAGGGTGGACGGTCGATCGTCCCAGAGCGGCCATGGGGGATGCTCTCTCCGAGCGGCGTCGCGCGGAGACACCGAAAGTTGGCCGGAACAAGTCCCGAATCGTTGGCTCATGCAAATTCGACGTAGACGTATAGCGCAAATGCTGAAAAATGGCCGGCTTAAAATATGCGAGAGTGTACCGTCCGCGATAGGTGAAACTCGACCGCGCAACACGCGTAATAAGACCGCCGCGATGTTTCAACGGTTTCCCACTTTCCTCCCCATCCTCTCTTCATCCTTCTTGGGTCGAGCGGGGCTTTTCCCTTTACCCACACCGCGTAGCTGGAACCGGGGCGGAAGCGGGGTTCGCAGTAATATATTTTTCCTTCACTTACGTATATTTTTAATACTGTCCCCGGCGTGATTTACGCAAGCCGGGGAAACTGATGGCAATGCGTTTAACCTTGGCTTACCGCTCAGAAGAGCAGTATATTTCGTCGGCGAATTTTTTAACGTATATAGAAAATTTCCTGTTAGTTCCCTGGTATATCTTGAGACGACAGCGTATCGTACATTACCGTTTCTCGATGGAAAAAGAATATATATATATTTATACCAAAAGTTAACAATCTCTGCACGTAAACGGTGCTGCTTGAATTAAGCGTTGACGTGAAAGGAACAGATACTTGTAATCTTAACAACACACGCGTGACGTACCGCTACCTATTAAAATCAGCAGAATACTACTCGTTATCCTAATTGCACGTCACAGCCGCTGCTTCACAATACACTCGCGGTAATCAATTCAGTAATTAACTCGCCCTCAAAGAGGAGCCCCTACGCGCGATACTGATCACTACGCCGAGATCTCATCCGAGAGGCTTTCCTCTAGTCTCCCGTAACAACGTGACTTCGCGGCGTTGCATTACGTGCGGCCCAGGCAGCCAAAGGGATCGCACAATCAGTCATTCGAGATATCGTTTCGCCGCGCGCGCGCGGCTGAAAAGGGAGAAATCTCGCCTTGGCTTCATTATCTCGACAATAGTCCCGGGTCCGCGGTCCAAAGCGCAGCCCTCCCTCGCTCCTTCGTGCCCTTCTTCGCCAGCGCTCCCCCCTTTCGCCGACTCGCATCGCACAGCTTTCTCCCTTTCAATCCCCACCTAAACTCGCTCGTTTTCTCGAGGCCGAAAACCATATACGTCTCGCGATGCCGCTCGCATCCCGCCCTCCTCTCTTCCGCTATGACTCCCGTCTCTATCCCCGACGAACGGCCGATGCACGGTATAATAGCGGCGAAGCCGTGCCATAAAGCGGTACCCCATCATAAAGGCCTCTTCAATCCGTGAACGAGGAGGAAAAGGAGACTCGAGATGAGAATACCGCCCGTCCTACCTAACTTTCTCCTCCTTCTCCTCACCTTCCACCCCTTGCTAGTGCACCCTCATTCCGGCTTCGTGGACTCTCTTTTCAGTCCCGGACTCCCACCCTTCGGCTGCTGCGAGGTGGCGGTCGAGGAAGGCCGCGAAGGCTGAGCGCGAAACTGCTCGGTGGACGGGGGGTTGAAAACAGACGGGGGGGAGGGGAGGAGGAGGGGAGCGAACAGGGCGGGCGGGACGATGGATAAAAAAGGAAGGCGGTGGGAAACACAAGGGAATTCTTGATCTTTTAGCGGGCTGACGCTTTTAATTCACGAGGCGGGCGTCTCTCTTAATTGTGCCCCGCTATTTGGCGACTTCTCGCCGACTCTGCGAGTAACGTCGTTTGTACGTGCCGGGGCGCGCACTTTCCTCTGCCCCCCGTCTCGTGCCCGGCTTCCTGTTCTCGTCGCCGGCCATCATCGATTCTCCCTGCAATCCCGCTTCTTTTTATATCAAGCGAGATTATACGCGCGCTTAAATGATGCGGCGACAACTTTAAATTTGAATATAAAAATTGTCAGTTAGAATGTCAATATTTTTATGTTCATGTTAACTGACGCTTCTGCTTTTATGCGTTGAAATTCAAAAATTTTGCGGACAATCTCATGCTAATAGTATCCTAGCTTTTATATCATCTTTATATATCGCAGGTAAAAAGCCCGTCGGATTGGCTATTATGAAATAATTTTAAACGATTTATCAAAGGTCGTGAAACACTGCGCGATCACCTCTATTAATTTGCAAACTGACGATAAATCTTATTACGAAGATTTAAAATAAAAATCTCCTTTATTACATCTCTATTTGTCAAAGCACATATATTCTCCAGTTCTCTCTTTCGCTCTGTCCCTTTCTCTCATTAAGCTTTCACTTTTTCATTCGTATGCATTTCTATTTGTTCGCTGGCTCGTTCGTTTATTCATTCGTGCAATGAATTCTTATTACCGCAGATTCATAAGTACCATAAGCAAAGAGTATAAATATGGGCTTATGAGATTATAATAAAAAAAAAAAGAAGAAGTCTGACGAGGCGAGGCAAAACTTTAATATTGATCGTTGCAAAGAATGCAAAATATTTAAATAAAAGTAAAGTTGAACGCTTAACTTTCTTCTGGCGTTATGCACGCTTGAAGGGGATGAAAAAAATAAATTTTCACGACGCAGGCGAGGCATAGTAAAAGGCACGGCAGGAGATAAATTCACATCGACGACATCGGCATCTCGCGAAATGGCGGCATCTCGCTATGGATAACCCGCTTGCGTGAATGCCGCAACCTTGTTCTTGTCGTTTTCAGTCGGCGCTGTAAAATATCCGAGAGAAATACGTGTAAGGGAAAACGAATGGGCAGGACGGGGATTGGAGGACGGAAGGGCGTGCACCATAGGTAGGGACCCTCTTACGAGCGGCTTATGTTTCAATTTGTCCGGTCGCGAATAAAATCGTGTTTTACGGGGCGTCAAAATGCCACAATCCACCGGCGTTCCTGGGGGTGAGCGACAACCGTCTCTTCGCTAATCGACTTACTTTTGACATATTCACAAATAGCAATCCTCGTTTCAATTTCTCTGTAAAAGAGTGTACACTTGTATTTTCCTATGTGTAAAAATCTTGGTGCTCTTGCGGCACAGAGGAGTAATATAAGTTTTATTTGATATTGAATTTTTGCTCAAGTAAAGTAAAATTAATGTCGATTAGGGGACAAGATTTCATTCTCCATTTGCATCTTTTAATTGATCAGAGCTCTTTGAATGTTAACTCTTTAATAGTCTCGTTATTATGACGAGCGTGGAAACGCCGTCGGTGATACGATTGAGTATAAAAAATGGGGGGGGAGGGGGAATTTTGCGCAATCGCGCACCATCGAGTGAGACGGTCATATCGGCAATCGGAATCAAGGGAACTCCGGTGCGTACACGCGCAATCGACGCCGAAAAATGTGGAGAGTCGTCCTCAAACGGCGATCGACACAAAATACTTCCGTTCCCCGAAGCGGTACGTCTGTCTCCTCGAATCTACCCTGTCGTATCCCACTGCCGTTTCTTCTACCCTCTTCTTCCCGGGCTGGATGCAGACATTGCAAATCCTGAAGGAAACAGTCAGTCAGTCAGTCAGTCCGTCTGAGGAATCGTCGTGCTCTTTTCTCATTCGTATTTCTCCTCGACTTCTCCCTTCCTTTACGAGAGATAAAAAATCGATAAAGGCCCGGATTCAATGAGAGTTCGGGAAGAAGAGGGAGAAGAGACGCAACGCAGACGGGGAGACGAGCTTGCACGAGGCTATAAAGACAAAGGGTGAAAGGAGGGAAGGAAGTGTATATAGCCGGTCGATTCTACATTTTGCAATTCCAATCCTCGTGCTGCAACGCTGTATTGTCTCGATTGCGGCGAACGGTAGAAACGTTTCGTCGCGATCTATCCGTTTCATCGCTTTGACGTCGCCATCGAATTGCGATTAATCGCGCGCTGTTTGCGTTTTGCAGTTAATCGGTTGGGGTGTTGTGTGCGTGCGTGTGTGTTTCCGACGAGCGATCCTGTAACTCACAGACTTGTAATTGACGAGCTGTAATCGAAAAGTTGAGGTAGAAGGCCAGTAACTACCAGAACTATCATATCGTGGAAATGAAGTGGAAAAGTTATCCACTAAAATGATTCGATAAGCGATAAACGTTCAGCATAATAGCGAATGTTGTAAAACACAATTGGAATAAGCTATCCCAGCATCGTATCGACGCGAGACCAACATCGGTGTTTAAATTATATTTCTGGAGCGACTCTTCGCCCAACAAAATGTAAAGCCGTCCCTTCATTATTCATCTCATAAAGTTCGAAAGGCAAGCTGTCAATTTCGTGGGGAAAAAAATGTTTCGTGAAAAAAAGAAGGATTTATGCAATTCGATTATCATCGTTTTCCATGCATATCGATTCATTATAGCTTTTCTAAAATTACATCGCGGAAGCGCTATTAATCTTGCTGATGCATCACGGAATATAATCCCACGTACAAGACAGTCGTATCGGTAATTAGTGCCGATTCATTTGTCAAAGCAACGGACCGGACCGTTTTCGATTTAATTCCGATGGCGCTTTCGCGGAGTTCCAAGGAAATTACTCCGATCCCTGGGAAGATTCTTAAACGGTGAACGTTAAACCACCGAAGTGGTAAGCAATCGAAGCTGCTAGGCGCTTCATCAGCCAAATATATATAAGGTTTTACACGCTTCGCTCTTAGCTTTGAGATGTTGCGCAATTGAACAACGACTATAATAACATTTCGCTTAAACCGAGTAATATTAAAAAGTTTAGTAGCAAGAGCAACAACGAACGTATCTTAGCTGAATCAATCATTGCGACAGCAGGAAAATGCGCAACCGAAACGCTTGGCCAGAAAATACGCGCTTGCTTAGATTTCGTGAGAAATACCTCTCGTACGATTTATTACAATCGAGACACAAGTAGATCAGGATTGCGTCAGGTAGTAAGAGCACAATTTAACATGATTGCGCACGTATTGCACACAGTGGCGAGCGCGCGCGTGATTCCGAGACGCATTAAAATAATCATTAACTGGGTCGGAAACACAATGCTCGTCAATTACAATTCGCAGAATTGTTCCGCGACGAGTCACGCGGCCGACCTCACGTCAAACGTTTACGAGCCCTCCGTTTTTCTTGCCCCAGGCTCACACCGTGTATCTGGGTTAGCTTACCTTGAATTAGCATATTTCCACTTTCTAGACTGTAGCTTTTCCCCATGAGATTATGGCAGAAATAAGTGTTTCGCAAAGTAGGCGTGAAAAGTATGAAAAGTGTGAAACTATGTGCGAAAAATCCCTCGCACTTACATCATCTACATTTTCCTTCATTAGCCTGCGTTTTATACTATTGCGTTCTCCATTTGCGGAAAGTTTCTGCGTAAAATGAGCAGTGGATAAAGCAAAGCGTGCTCCATTATGTCGGGATAATTGGAAAAGGCGGAAAGTGTCCAATAATTGAAGTTTGAGAGAACATAAGAAAACCTGGTCTCATTCCACGATCGTTGTACCATAAACGATTAATGATGAGAAACGAGAATCAACTTTCTAAAGGAGAATCGCTGCTCTTTTTGACCCAGGTTACCGGCGCGATATCGATCGCCCGTTGAACGGTAGAGAGGGACCAATTAAGGACACTATCCGTTTCCACAGCTGCGAGCTGAGATACTCCCGCGTTTACTTCATGAAATACTTCTTTAACTCCCGCACAAGCGCTGTGTCCCGGCGCCAAACACTTGTCGCTTCATGATTCAGGAGCGATCCAGGAAGAAGGGAAAGAAGCGTAGGAAGAAGAGGCGACGCAAGGCGTCGGGGAGAAGGGGAGATGGATAGAACGCCGGCGACTGGAGACGAAGAGGGAAGAGCGATAGTTCACGGCGCGAACAGAGATACGGGGGCTGAAAGGACGAGCGAGCGAGCGAGCGAGCGGGAGGGAAGGAGCGTATTCCGGAGTGTGGAACGAGACGGAGGGCGACGCGAACGGAGGGCGCGAGCAGGGATGAGGAGGGATGGAAGGCGTCGGTGCATGCGCAAGAATTTCACACGTGAGCCCGCGAATCCGCGAGAGGTTCGCCTCGAGCGCGAGACTTCCTGCCGCTTCAGTGTCGTGCGCGATTCCGTACGCGGCGCTTGGCGAGGTGACAACTGTGCCAGAGCACGACTCGTGCCTCCACGCTCTCGCCGACAGACCGGTGACAGATCGCACGCGTCGTCGGGTACCTCGGTCCGGGAAGTCACGAGACTCTGCCCGTGGGTCTTGGTGCCATGATCGGACCCGGCGACCGGTCTCGTGACAGAAAGGCGCGATACAACGACGATCGAGCGGAAGATGAAATTACAAACGGCCGCGAGAAACGTCGTGGCGATTGATCGTGGAAAGCGCTCGACGCACGCGATTTACATAGAGACACGTCGTCGCCCCTGGTATGCCTCGATAATCGTTCGTACGGAATACCGCGGCCGACGACTCGCGTCAAAATGACGCGGATGTAATAGAAACCGTTTGGCAGCCGGGAGAGGATTAATCTTCAGAGCAGAGAGCAAAACCCGGGGTCCTACCGGTAGACAGGTGGCTTGTCAGTCATCCCGCCGCGAAATAGGAGCTCCTGCCGCGATAGAGCCACGCGATAGTAAATCACAAGGTGGCGGGATTTCGCGCGGCTGTCAGGCGGAAACGCCGCTCCATTCCGCTTCGCTCCGCTCCGACTGACAACACCCTCTTCAGCACGTCACGCAGACGAGTTTTACGAAACGTATCGCGCCCCGTGACGACGAGTTGGCGAGGATTCGCCGCCGCCGCTGCCACTGCCACCGCCACGTTATCTTTATCGTCGTCATTAGCCCGGAGCCATCCGAGTCGACCACTCTGCTCGCTCGCTCGACGCGACTTTCGGTTGCCGTAAATAACGCCACGCACTTTGGCGAGTAACGGCTGGCGAAAACCCGGCCGTGCGGTCCCCGGGTCGCGTGTACGTGTGTGCTACCACGGTGGAATCCCGCTCGTAATGACTCGTAATTGCGCGGAGGAGGAGCCGACGTCGTGCTGGAACGATTTAAGGGACACCTAGCAGCGCCACCCGCACCCTCCGTTTATAATGATTAGGTGCACGCGACTACGGGGATTACCTGGTTGAGGTGGAGGACCCCGAGGTGCCCCGAGACGCGAGGGTGGACGGAGACGGAGACGGTGAGGCTAACGTGAGGCTGAAATCTGAATACGTGGGTGGTTGATCGCGACCCCCCGACAAACTCGTCCCTGGTACCTCGCGACCAAACGATCCAACGGGCTGATCGTTAGCACGCTCGAGCGCGGATCGTCGACGTTTTTCGACGGTGTACTCGCCCGTTCGAGAGATTCAATTGGAAGGTGAGGTCAATTTCGCGATTATCATCTAGTTTCGTCCCCTCTTTTTCCTCTCCCCTATCCAATCGCGATTATCCTCCGCCTCTATTCCGCTTCCTTTTTTCCCCTCCTACGCGTCCCGCTTGTTCCACGGCGCGAAATCGATAGGATAATGGCGACACTAGGGTAAATATGACGCCGGAATATATCTAAATGCGGCGCCCTGATAAAACACTTGTGTTACCATTTCATTATTAACCGCTCGGTTTTTAATTGATTAAATCTCGCGCAGGCAAAATGAAAATTCGCGACACGAAAAACTCACGAAATAATCATGAACATATGTTTTATGTATCGCCGGAAGATATCGAAGTGTCAGATTTATTCCAATAATACGATCGTTATCCTCTTTGCTCTACCTTTTTTTGCGAGCTCCAATTTTCACGCAGCTGCGTGTATCGGAAGATGATCTCTATGTTTGTTCGCGACGATAAAAAAAACAAGCAACGCGACAATGGAGGAGTAATATTCGCCTTTGAAAATTCAACTCGACGGAATTATACTCGGCTTCGATCGCCGTTTTGGCTCCCGCCGTTCTTCCGTCTGTTCCGCGTGTTCGTGCGGGATGCGGTCGCGCATCATTCCTCTTAATGTTCGCCGACGATCCGTAAATCCCGCTGAAAAACGCAGCACTCTCGGCTCCTCGCGTTTCTTCTTCGTTCCGGCACTCGGCGCTCCATCTCCCCATCCCCCGCGAACTTTACCAACGTACGTGTGGCTCGCTCGGGGGTTTTCATCCCGGCGGTCTAACGAGCTCGATTACGCTCATCGGATTTCATTCGCGACGGCAGTGACGCTGCTGGATCGTCGTATTGCACGCCGTTGGTCGATCCCTCCTTACGAATCGCGGCCACGTCGCGCAAGCGTGGCTAAAATAAGAGGGACGGAGGGAAAAAGAGAACGCCGGCGGTTTTCCGAGAGAGGATAATGAAATTTTTAAGAAACCAGCGGCACGGCGGGAACGTTGCTGGAAAATGTTAACTCGGTACGTGGACTCACGTACGCTGAAATTAAGTAATGAGATGCAATTTTCACTCCCGCTCTTCGACATTCCCTTTATTCATTACTCTTTGTCGTTTATTTTAATCAAACGTAAAAATAAACACGATCTCTTGTGCGTTATTGATTGCACGGCGGGTGATATTAAAGTCACGATGAATTTATGATATTAAAATCTAAGTCGTCGCCCGCTGTCGATGAATACCGAGGGGCGGTGTGGAAAAGCTTGGATTAATAAGAACCTACCCTACCTCGAGGAGTACATTCGACACGAAAGCCACGTTTTCAGCGTCCTTCGCGGCTGCATTCATCCCCCAGCTGACGGGCTTCATTACCCTCATTGAATTTCGCTGAAAGTCGCTATCCCGCGCGAGTAGTCGAAATCCGCTTGGCGAAATAAAAAAAAATCGCATTCCCTCCTTGCGCAGGCCGCAGTGCATTTTAATCAAAATCGCTGCGCTTGGGCAAATAAGTTTCGCGTCGTCTTCGAGCCTTCTACCAAACTAGGCAGGGAACATTGTTCTCGAAGAACAAACAAGTTACCCGCGTGTCCCGTATAAAAATGCACGTCGCGAGACTTTTAAAATAGTTTAAGCGTGTGTTCGAATATGTTATATTGCTGCGGAAAGAGAGTTCGCCGGCGCCATTACGAAGTTTGCCCCGATTTCGACGAATGTCCGCTTCGAAACTCGACGACCCTTGTAATGCGTCTGGCTTTCAGGGCGTAATGGACACGTCACCAACGTTAAGCATCGGCGGCTCGAGGGCCAGGGCGGCCCTTTTGACCACCAGCGGCACCGGAACCGGCAGCACCGACAGACGGGTCGTCTTTTTAGCAAGTCAACCCTCGGTCGGCAGCAGTCACGAGACCAAGACCTGGCCTCACCATTGGTCGCCGCACACGGTATGTAGTTCATCAGCAAAAGGCTTACAGCACGCTCGAGTGACTTATCGATAAGGGTTTTAATTGCCATCTGGCATTCGGAAAGGTTAACTGAGAAATATGCGACCGACACCCTCGTTCATTCCTCGAAGAAACACTCTTGAGTTATTTCCGTTTCGCATTTTTTTTTTACATCGAGATGTATTTTCGATGCGTATTTCTAGCTATAAAATATTTTTCGAAGCTACATTATTCAATCCGTTCGTAATGTTTTTTTTAACAATGTTTACAATAAGATTATACTCTCCATTTTACATTTCATATGTTTCGACTTTCGCGAAAAATTATTTAATTCGCGCGAATGGACTGACGAATTTTTCGTTTTTAATCACGCTATTCAATTTTGCACTCTTCAATTGTACCTCGACGTCGTGTC
This sequence comes from Vollenhovia emeryi, assembly GCF_000949405.1. Taxonomy (NCBI): domain Eukaryota; kingdom Metazoa; phylum Arthropoda; class Insecta; order Hymenoptera; family Formicidae; genus Vollenhovia; species Vollenhovia emeryi. The sequence continues at coordinate 2,346,166 of NW_011967239.1, read as the reverse complement.
GATGTCGATTGACGAGATTTGCTGCTCTTTTGCCGTCGATATTTTCCCCGGCCGGTTACTGTTTGCCTCTTTTACGAGATGCAATCGTTGGTACAACGAGTAACAAGTAATGCGCTAATGAAGCAATCAGAGGACATGCGGAGATTTAATTATAGTGGAAGTTCGCGCTGCGAGCTGGCCAGGGCGAAAATTACTTCGTCGTGAATAACGGGGAATCGATTTGCGCGAGCCGTTCGGACTTTTACGACACGCGGAATTATGCCGCGACGCGCGTAGATCGATACGACGCAATCGAAATTAAAATGGCCCGGCCTATCGATGCCAGGCTCTGGGACCGACATAAGCTTCGCATCATGCTGACGCACGGAAATACCTGCGCCACCGCCGACGGACGTTCGCGCGACGACAGCTGATGATTCTTGAAATAATTAACGCGTGGAGATTGACGAAGCCGTGAAATAAATAGTACGAAATCGAGCTGCCGATAATTAACCTGTCGTCCGATCGAGTCGGAATTTGGCTCAAAGTTGGCCAATTAATTAGGCGGGAGAAGAGAAGGTAAAGACTCGGTTTACAGTAAGAGTGTCTGTTCGCAAATTTTTACTCCAAGCGCAAATTCAAATTCGCGGTTTCATCTTTTGACGAGTGTCTAACGCATACCGTAACTCGATAACTATCTCAAACTAATTCCATCCTCTATGCAGGGATACGAGAGAATCCTTGGGGACGATAGAAACCGTGTCGCGGCTGACCAGTATCAACCTGTTTCACTCGACCGTTTTACTAGTGTTTCTTGGGCAGTTTTCGATCCGGGAGAAACGGCATCAACATGCGTGGATGAGTTGAAACGAGCCAGATCGGCGCGAAAATGAATCGCTCAGATTTGATTTCGATGCATTTAGCGCATTGACTGTTATCACTCGTGTCGGCCGCCCCGACGACGATACGGGCTCGCTTTGGCATTGTGATTTTCCCTTTGGTGAGAGACACGCGACTCTCTTGCTCTCTGTCCTCTCTCTCTCTCTCTACCTCCCCCTCCCCCCTCCCTCCTCTCTCTCTCTCTCTATCTATCTATCTACCTCTCTTCGCGCGGAGCGGGCAACTCTCGCACATTCGGAATTCTGAATTCCGCTCGTCACCCGCACGTATTCGGCTGCGTGCGCGTGCACGCGAGATCCATATATGCGGGATACATGGCGGATTGTATGGGCTGGGAGTGGGAGAAGGGACCGGGCGCGGATGAACGGGGCCCCGGAGGGCGTCGGACGATATTTCGGAGGAGTTCGGTACACGCGGATAGTACGGTTATTAATTTAACGGCGATGGATACGGGCTTGAGAGACTAGCATTCTGGTTCGACTCCGTATGGTGGCACATATATACCACGTGGACGCACATGCGTGCGCGTGACGACGCATACGGGGTCCGGCGGGTATTATTGATGCGACTTTTGCGTAATTCGCGGCGAATATCTCTTCGGGCTCTCTTTTCGCGATCAACGTCAACTCGGCTACCGCGAGCGGGCACAGGCGTGCTGAAAATAGCATTACGACTATCTTCGTAGTCGCACGGCATTGAGGTTTAAATATTTCATGACGCGGCTCGGACGACTCGAAACGATTTTCGATACGGGAGCTCCGTTACGACACTGTGATTAATTACGAGACGCGAGCTGGTATTGGCTCCGCGACTACTGAACATTTTATATACCCACTAGAGGGTAGACATATATCTACCAGGTTTGGCCGATCACTCCCGTCATGCCTGGTGAGTCCAATCTTGCTTTTATTATCCGCTACGTTCCAGTTTCACCGATGCTAATTAGCCAGCAGTAATTTGGCTCCCGACTGCAGCTCTCGAGCCTCCATCCTTTGTTCTCCATAATCCAAATAAAAGAAACGAATAGTTAACCGATTGATTAAATAAAAATTTGCAAATAGGAGAGATACGTTGATTTACATACGCCATACACGAGAGTGAATGGGATCGAGGGGCACTCGAGGGGCACTCGAGGGGCGCGATCTGTCTGAACGTGCGCTCTGCGAGTGTTAACGAAGGATAAGAGGGCCGTACGTGGAGCCCCGTGCGAGGTAAATGGCGCTTTGAGGGCGGAAAAGTTGCCGACGAATCCCGAACGCTCGCCGCTCGGTGGTACCAGACGGCAATTTGATATCCGCGGAAAATGCGAGGCTGCAAGGATCTCGTTACACGTTTCACGATGTACAGTCGTCAGAGGTCAATCTTGGCCGTGCGTGTAGCTTTATGGTGCCCTCCCCTCATTCTTCCCTCCGTTTTAACCCCGGGACCGCCGGCGCGGTTATAGGGCGCCGCATCGCCGGCGAACCCCCTGCTTAACCCCGGCGGGGGTTGGGGCATTTGCATAGTTATTCAGCCGCGCCGGATGAAAGTCGTTACGGGCCGGCCTTCGAGAATTTCACCGTCGAAATTATCGACCACCGGCGGCGATTGCGCCTTTCATTCGCGCCCCCGTGTTTTCTGTCGCGACGTAAAACGTGGTAAGTGGCGCGGGCCATAAATCGACGACCGATTCCAACCCTTTCAAATCCGCCCGTGTCCGTATTTATTAAGAGAGAGAAAGCGCCGGGGGGGCTTTTATTCAGATACTTTTCAGACGAGCAGGATTTAATTTAAGAGTTTCAGGGGAATTTTTAGACTCGAATCCTACTTTCGAGATCCGCACTTCATTATGCACAGGAGAGAATACAAGAATTCTCCCGATGGCTATATATTTGCTTGAGCCAATTTGCTTTTCATGTTTTAAATTATGTTAAATTATGGCTCGCTCTTCCATTAATAATATTCGGTTATCGAATAAACGTGGATTAGCGGGGAATGAATGGATTACGCTGGATTCGATCAATAATTCAAGCCCGAGCGAATTAAGAAGCACACCCCCCGTTTCGCGTATTAAGTCGGGAAACGTAATGGCCCGCGCGTTGTCGTCGCGCTGGTTCTTCGCGGCGCGGTCGATAAATGGGCCAATCATACGTAATGGGGCTTAATTCGAGTGGTAATTCGGTAATTAGCGTCGAAATGCGCTCGGCGAAGAGCGCGCTACCTTTTCGCGCGCAATTGCGGGGGAGGGGGGGGGGCGGGTGCGGCCATAATCGATATGGCGCGTTTCGACAGCGGCAATTGGGTATTATTTACCCCGTTACGTAAACACTTCCAAGGTAATCAAAGACAAATATTGTTTCCACCGCGGTTGGCACCGCGGTGAAGCGTATCACGAAGTGAGATACAAGCCTCCTGTGCTAATTAGTAGTTTAACCGGCTAATTGTGCGCGCAATTTATACCAGAGTTCCGCGTGCCGGAACCCGGCACTATACTTTGAGAGACGACACCTCTTGTTCGCGCTGAGGGATTATATTCGTCGCGTAATCTTCTTCGTCAGCTATCAGACGCAGGCGGGGCAATTATAGATATAATAGCGATAACAATGGTAACGACAACGCTGCAATATAATATTGTTCGACAATGACGGTTTTGTATTGTTTTCAATTAACGCAACAACTCTTCAGCTCAATTCTAATTTCTTCCAGTAACTTTTATTCTACATGCACTCACTAAATGTTTACTGGCGCAGAAGCTACATTATTCTTCTTATTAACATAGTTGTGGCAATAAGCGTCCCCCGTTCTCTCGCTCATAATCCGCAGAATTAGTCTCGCGTTATGACGGCGCTATTAGATCGACCGTTAAGCACCGTTCAACGACGTACTAACGCAGTTTCCCACGTTCCGCACAGCACAGATTTACGCCCGTCATCACGCGGAACCCGCGCCGCGATTTACAGGAAGAATTAGCAACACGCCGGCGCGCTCCCGTCGATCTTGCCCCGATCTCGGCGTCTCATTTCATTTCCCCAACCGATCGAAAATAATTTCCACTCCTCGAAAATAATTTCCTCCCTCTTCTTCCCTAACTTTTCCTCGTTTCCTCCGCTCGCCCTCTCCCGCACCTGTGTCTACGCTAGTCGAGGGAGATGACGTGGCCGAGGATCAGATGCATCTTTTTTATCGCGGGCCATTCGCGAGGCGCACCGATGAAAGTTCCAACAAAAATTTCGCGGTTTCCGGCCGCGCGAACTCCGCGCGAAGTTTGCCCGCTGCCGATTTCCCTGCCGCCGTAAATCAGGATTGCTCGATGACATTTTAGTGTGCGTGTTTTCTCCACCTCCCTCGATCTTTCTCTCCCCCTCGTCTCCCCGCGCTGCCGGGATCGTTGCTCACATTCGCGAATATTTTTTCCACCCTCGCCGTCATTTTCTCGCTTCCCCTCCCCCGTCATTTCTCTCTTTTCCTCTCAGTCTCCCATCTCTCATTTCGGCTTCTCCCCGGTCTCTCCCTATCTCTCCTTCTCTCTTTCGCCCAACGGTCCGGAGACTTTTCTCAAACTCCCCTTCGACGCCATTCGCACCTCCTACATTCACCCACGTCCATTCGTATTCCCGCGGCCTGCTATATCATGGCGTATCAACTGTTTTGTCAGTTTCCGGTACGAGCGCCGGATGAATGGGACTTCTTCTTGGTGCTTCTTCTACTACTTTGTGTGCCCGCGCCGTTGAAATTATCGGCCCGACCCTCACGGTCTCGTTGACGTATATAGAACCGTCCCCGACGGTGTGATATAAGAATAATAACGCGGCTGCGCTCGTCGTGCCGTATTTTGGTAAAACAGTCGACGTTTACTTCACACCGCTCTTTCTCCTTCTTCGGTCTCCTTTGAGCATCCTCGAGTATTTTGTGTCAATCGTGTTTCGAGAAAGTTTGTTAATCACTCGTCTTACTTTCGATTAACCCTACCAGGTAAAGAGAAAAAGTTGCTTGAGCCGTAATTGCGAATTGACGACCAGTGAATTTTATGCGCTTGCTCGACGGCGTCTTATCTTTCTAATTTCGACAAACCGACGGATTCTTCCTTCTCGTGAAAACGCGAAATTAAATTCGTGCCCGGGGAGGAAGACACGCGAGAGAATATCGCGGTTAATTGCCTTTTGAAAACAGCGGCGCCTAGTTAGCGATTTCCGGCCTCCCTTTCCGATATCCTCGTGGGGTGTCGTGGCCTATCGGGCACTTCCCCGTCGACTGACTGCCTGTCTCGGCGCGAGCGCCGAATGCGTTTCTCAGCCATCGACTGCAGACAATGTTAAGGCGACCGTGGCGTGGAAGTCCCGCGATCACGGAAGGCGTTGATGTATGGACGGCTATTTATTCGACTGCCGGCGCGAACGAAATACCTTCCTGTCCTCCGTACAACGTCGCCTAAGTGGCGGGAGTGTACGAAGTTGGAGGCTGACGAGGAGACCGCGGGACAAGGGCGCTGAATTAGTGCCACTCGGCCGAGAGATTGATGATTGCCAGGTCGAGGCTGGTCTACGGGCCGCGAACGAAATCGGCATTCTGCGGCGACCGAATGTCGAGCGGATTGTCGAGGCTTTCAGAGCGGAGCTGTTTGCAGCTATTCAATCCAACGGCGCTATTCTTAAGCAGTGTTTTTCTAAATTAGCGATAAATGAAGAAGAAGCGCATCGCGGTCGTGATGATGCACTTAGCTTCGTTATTTCTGCGTAAATCAATACGAGGAGAGAGAGAGAGAGAGAGAGTCGTGAAGGAAAACTTTGGCCGACCGTTTTTTTAAATTTTACCCGATATTACTGTAGAATTCTCAATCCTAGACCTGAAGATTCGGAGCTCAAGATTCGCTCCGAATATTTCCGACAGTTACACGCCCTTGGGATTTTCCGCGTCTCTAACGGAGTCGTCGCGCGTTTTCGAAATTCATGACGGAGAAGTCCGTGGAAACCTATTTTCGAAGTTCGAAGTCGTCCGAGGGATTCCCACAGATTATTTACGGAATAATTCAGGACGCCGTGCCTGGGGATGGAATATAATTGAAAACGCTAAGCGCTACTTTTTGAGCGAAGAGGTTTCGAGGAATCCTTTCGCGAAACTTAAAGTCCGCGCGTCTTCGAGACTTTACATGCTAATTCCGGCTCGGGCGCCGAGAGCGATAATGCAGCTTCGATACGGAGTAGTAGCTGCTCGGAATAGTGGTTTGCCTCGCGAGATCTCGCCGCTCAGAGATCGTCGATGAAAGTGGCACTTCGTATCTCGCGCGGGTTCAAGCGCGACAGGTGGAGGGTGTGCGCGTTTAGACGAGAGGCAGGCACATTTCATTTACGTATTTATAAAAATGGGACACGCGTGTCGTACCCTTTCGCCGTTCTCTGGGTTTAGCTCCCTCCGAGGCTTCCTTACAGTCGCGACTCGCCGCCGGAATTCCGGTACGTACCTCCGAGGGAAAACTCTCGAAATGGGATTCTTCGGCAGCCGAGAATATGCGGAACCGATGTGCTCGGACGGCAAGGATGTAACCGTCGGTAGAACGGCTTGGCTTTGACCCTCCTTCCCGTCTTCGTCCCCCTTACCCCCCGAAGCAAATTGAAAATGGGAATTGGTCCTTTGAAGTTCGCGCAACTACCCGTCCATAATCTCCTTAATAACCTTGTCTATCTCTCTCTTGCGCTCTCTCTCTCTCTCTCTCTCTCTCTCTCTCTCTCTCTCTCTCTCTCTCTCTCTCTCCCCCCTCCCTCCCCTTATCTCTTTCTCTGTCTTTCTCTTTCCTTTTCGACGCTCCTCATTCTTCCTTCTGCACCCTCCCGTCCAGATTGCCGCCATAAGCTTTCCGCGCTCTGAAGAAGAGGACGTGAACGCATTGCCCTTTATATATTCACTTTATAAAGGCGTTAGTCCATTTCGCAGTCCTACGCGCGCGGCTCGCAATGTTGAAATAACAGTGTGTATTCCATCTAATCTCTTTTCGCGCACGCGAAATGTCTCGCAGAGATTTCACGCTGTTTACCAGTCACCGGGGGGGAAAACTGGGCTGGCTCCTCGAAAACAATTGCGCTCGATACGCAAGTGTCTCGACAATTCAATCGTAAATCTAATTTTAGCTGAGACGCGCGACATCTGCGTATTCGTTCCGCCGTGAGAAACGTTGAATTATTATTAAAGTGATATCAGTAACACACTCTCCGTTCTCCCGCGTCTTTATCACGGAGGCCCCGAGATGCCGGAGTCAAGCGGAATGCCGGAGCGTGTCTCCGCGAAAAATAAGAGTGAGAGGAATCCTGAATTATATCTATACAGCCCCCGGGGATACGGCCATAATAGAAAGCATGTCACTGCGCGTCATGCAGATGTGATGAATCTTGTGATTTAACGTTGCGCACTTTCTCATCGGCGTGCAATTTCAGGGAAGGGAATAGGAAGTAGCGCGCTTATAAATAAAATGACAAACGACCGAGCGTAACACAAATTAGCACGTAATTCTAGTCGCTACATTGGCGAAACGAAGAAATGTTTAGGACCAATTCCCCGCCGTGCGCCCGCTTTAGCCGCTTCCGGATATATTTTCGGGGAGGGGGGGGGGCGCCGCATTGTAAATATTCTGGGATGAATATATACATACGCGTGCATGCGGAGCGGTTTTTCACGGGAGATTTACTCCGATTCGCAATTTGCCACTAGCGCGAATAAGTAATAAACGGCGATGCGCAGTTCTCGTGCTCGTCGAATCGAGGACTTAACGTTACGCGCGACAAACGCTTAAACGTGATTTATTAATGGTCGTAACACGCGTACCGGCCGGAAGCCGGTTGCACCTTTGTGCGCGTACGTGCACCTGGGTATACACGGGGAAAAAAAGGTATTTTTTTTTAACGAGCCCCGACATTTTCCTTTTACTGCTGAGCGAACGACACAGCCGGCTATGGAAGAAAGTTAAAAGCAGCCTCGCTTAACTCGTACGATCCTCGGAGCGAATATCCATCAACAGATGCGGCGATGCGAAATTCTAAAGAAAGTGTACAATTAATTCTGACGGAGTGTCCAATTCATGAAATATAAACTCGGCCTGACAAAGGAGATTCGCAAAATGAGGATAAAAATTGCCAGTAACAATATCTTGGCGATAAGCGTGAAAAATCATGCGGATAACGTGATAAATTTCACGATGTAAAAATTGGGAAAAGAGCGTTAATCCTGTAGTTCTTATGTTAACAGAATAGCACGGACTCACCAGACCTCTCGGTAAAGTGTCTTAAATACGTTTGAACGTTCAAAGCGGAGTAAATCGTCTACTTTCAGAATCGCCGGAGGATCTCGAGTCGAGGTAATTTCACGACGCGGGGCATCGTTCGATCTCGATCGTTTCTCGCGCCGTTTCTCGATCGCGATGCCCATCGCGGGGCCGCGGCGGAGAAATATCCCAGCTCGACAGGACCCCGTCCCATTTCTCAGCCGGGAGAACACGCAAGCCGCCCTGGCTATCCTTCTTTCCGTCTTTATCGCGGAAATCTCTTCGACGCGGGTGTACGCGCGCGCATACACCACTCTGCGACCTCGAAGTAGCGACAATAATAAAGTATCCGGATAGCCGGCGTATCCAGGCCTGGAAAATAGGCATCGTAAACTGAATTCATCGCTCGCTCGCTCGCTCACCGGCCGCGCTCTTGTTACCGTATCGCCGTATTACGACCGGCCTCATCCCTCCGACCGGCACGAATGCGCATACGAGAGCATACACGCAAGAGCAGACGGGGTAGCGCGCGGACACAAAGTGCTTCTTCCGTTCTGACGCCTTTTACTCGCTAAAACTTGCCGCGTGCGCAAAGCGCTCGAGGCAATCGCAGGCTAAGCCGCAGCGCTGAAAATTTCACAGCCCCGCGCAATTGGAAAAGATTATACGTGATTGATGAGATTTTTTATTGATGCTGCAACGTTTGTATCTTCCCTGAAACGTATCGCGTTCAAATAGAATATCGTTGATTGAAACTATAGACAAACGGTGTAAACCAATACGGGGCGAATAATTAACGTAAATTGACTGCGATTTTTGCCACTAGTATTTCGCAGTTTTGTTTCAATCATTCGCGGTAAAATGACATTTGCATTTTCGGCATCGACGTGTGCCGTCCGCTATTTTTTTCAATATCGCCGTAACATTAATCGGCGCTATATAAACACGCACAATGTTTTTCTATAGCTTCTCACGGATAAAAAAAAATGAAGAAATAATAACACCGCCAAACAACAGGGCTCCAAAATAGTACTATTGTTTCCTCTATCCCGGTATTCTAAATTTTTTTGCATATATCAATTGCAACGCGTAATATAATCGTGATCGCCGATAAGATTCGACGTACGACATCAATTGCGCTCTATCAATTGTTTAATTAAAGTGTAGGAATACTATCAGTTGTTTTGATTAATTAAAATCAAAGGAAATCCTATGAAGAAGTGTCATATTTCTGTAGCGCCAATTAATTTTGTTTTTTTACCGAAAAACGTCAAGGCTTGTTTATCGATTAGCATTTCATCGAATTTTATTGCGCAACACTCGAAACTTTTTACGTACAAAATGCTCAACTTTTATACCAGAGAACTAATGTTGATATTGTTAAAAATTAACCAAGCCGAGTGAGTGATTTGACTAATCATATGATTAATTGTTTACACGATAAACTACCATACAATTTGCACTTGCTGAAATTGTGCAACTATTTTGAGTCGCTGTTTAATTAATCATTGTAATCGATAAGTCCCATAATGAATTATAACGTTATTAACGGTGCTTTATGTGATTAGCGTTCTTATTATCGATATACTTATTTATATTTGTATTCTTTTTGACATTCTTTTTGATTGAGCATCATCGTGAGTACGTTGCGCGGAACGTTTCGGCGTGGTCCAAGCACGGACCGTTTTCGAAACAACAGCCATCAGCAACGGCGGACGCATCGGCATCAGGTGCGAGACGCGAAAGAGAGATTAAGAGAGACAGGACACGTCGTGCCGGGCTGTTTCGTGGTTGGGCAGACGAGCGAATCGTTAATTCCATTTACCGCGCGCCGCAGATTCGGTTAACGTCGAGCTTGGCGATCAAAATGATCGTCGACCCCCTTGACTGAGCGAGCGCGCCGGGCCGGCGTAGAATCGCTGCTTCTGCTTTTCATCCCCTTCGATTGACGTTCCCCGTGTTCTCTTGCTCCAAAAATATTCTCCCCTCGCTTCTTTGGAGCATGCCAGCGAACGTGTAAATCTCGCCGCGACTATTTTGTCAAAAAGCAATAAGCAAATAACATTAAGACCTGTTGTTTATTGAACAGAGAAATTATAATTCTCTGTTGTGACACGCAAGATAAACGCAAAAATAAAATACTGATTATTACACTAGTAACAATCCATGTATCTATAATAGCAATAATATTAATGAATTTTCCTATCTTTGCAAGTCTTTGGTTCATTAGAGGAAAGTCCTCTATTACGAGACAGGTTTCTAATGTGAAATAGCGGAGTTTCTGCTAAATTAATTGGCATCGTCTATTGCTTCCACCATGAATTTATTGCCTTTGGAGTGAAATCAGTTTGGTGGAAAATTCATTGTTAGATCGTGTAATCGTTGCGGCGAAAGATTTGTAATTGAATTTGGATGTTGAAAACCTGCTATCTCATAATAGAGGACTTTCCTCTAATAATTATTATCGATCGTGTCACCGCCGTGCAATTGTCTTGAAATGAAATCTAACGTAGTCTCCTTGATCGCAAAATACAAGCTCGCGTAATTATACCTGTTTGAATTGAATTTAACAAATAAGCTCAACAGCTCGCCGCGATCGCTCGTCAACGTGCACGCGATCTTCCGCATCAACACTGCATCCTTTTGTTAACTGGTCTGCTGTTTGCCAACGCATTTATTTTTCTCCTTACACGTTCTCGCGGAACGCGACGCTTTCGGCAGGAATTACTACGGTACCGTCGCTGTTTGCAACAGAAAATATATCGCATCACTGTCGGACAAATATTTGTTTTAGTACAGCGGGGGGCGCGCGTTCTCAGTTCCCTGTGCACGACTGCAGGTGGTCGATACGATAGTCGACGGGAACTGCGATCGGGAAATTCTCTGCGTACGTGTAGCTGCAACTCAGAAATCATCCTGACACCCCGCTGTTCTTGCTCGTGGCACAGTCAAGATTCTGTTCATAATACTCGCGATCAATCGCGGGCGAAAGAGAGAAGAACGGATGCTTCGTCGATACTTGCATATTCCGCGGAAATTCTTTATCACATAAATTATTCAATATATTGAGTATAAGGTAAATTTAAATTAATTCTGACAATTGTAGCAATAATTTCTTATGTGAAATGTAGCGTCGAATATGGCGAAATGTAACGTGGGGATATTTTGTACGCTATAACGGCGTCCTTATAATTATGGCAAATCGTTCTCCGTGAAATATATGCTCCCAAATCTTTCTCTATTTCCGTTAATGCGACGGGGCCCGCCTACTGGCGTTGCGCGCTTGACCTCGGAAGGAAACTCATTAATTTTTTACGTGCCCCGGTGACGAGGGTGTGCGACACCACCTAACCCCTTTCAAGTACCGTAAATCGAAGCGATTAAAGATTCATATGGCGGTATTTGACACGAAAATTAACGAACGATGAACCTCTCAACGTACGAACACACACACGTTTGGAGGCACGTTATAAATTATAAAATTATAAATCTTTATCAGCATTTAGATAATATCGATACCCTATACCTATCATTTTACGCTTTAATAAAAATTTCAATAAACAATATTACAATGATAGCTTTAATACGGATTATTAATTATTTTGATTAAGCTGATTAATTATGACAAGTGTTACTATAAAATATTTAATATGCATTGTTTCATAATTGATATAAATAGGCACGTATATTCCGGGCTCTCTCTCTCTCTCTCTCTCTCTCTCTCTCTCTCTCTCTCTCTCTCTCTCTCTCTCTC
>NW_011967239.1:2319091-2333747 GCF_000949405.1 Vollenhovia emeryi | reverse complement strand
GTGTCTCAATTTCGAGCGTTTGCTGTACACAGCGGAACCTTGACAAGTTATTTTTAGAGAGTTCAATTCGCAGCATCGCTGCTTTGGTCATCTTCAGCATTGTGTTTTAACCGATATCTACGGGGATTATCCCGGCAGCGCGGTGTACATGCGATGTTTTGGGATGTGGGGGCGGCGCTCGCGGAAGATGCGCTCGCACCGCAGAGGAAATATTACGTACGCTCTCGTGACGGTAAACCTCGAGACGACCGGGCTTCTGAAATCGGTTCGATTCCCGTTCCGCTCGGCTCGCGTTTCCAATTTTCCCTCGACCCGCTTTCCCGCCTCGCTCGCCACGTTTGCCGCCTCGCCTTCGTCGAGCAAGCGAAACTTCATTCGGCCGGTGGTTGCAATTTTGCAGCGCGGATCCGGCAAACAGGTATACGGCTGTTCGATCCGCGCTGCGACGAGGAAAGAGGAAGAGAGAAGCAGAGAGAGAGAGAAAGAGAGAGAGAGAGAAACTCACGAGGAAAGACGGGCGCGAGCGCGGGACGGAGGAGGCTGCAGCAAGTAGTTAAGTACGAGCGAAGGGTAGTCAGGTTTAAGCACCACCTGTGCTTGTCAATTAAGTTTACGCGTCTCTCGTTCCAACATTGTGCAGCCTGCCACTTCGCCTCCCCCATCAGTGTTAGTTATTCTCGCTCCGACTCCCGCCCTCCCTCATCGCGCACTCGCAACTACACCCCCCGCAGTGCCACTCGTTTCGTTTCCTTTCGTTCTTCTCGCAGCCTCCCTCGCGACCGAACCAACGACCTCCTTCTTCTCCCTATCTGCGCGAATGTCGCCCTTTCCTCCCTCGGCCCAGGTCTACTCCGCACCGCCGCTCTCTCGCTCGCGATCGCGAGAGGCGTTATGCCACCCCGTTATGAATTACCGGCCATAAACGTAAAAACGTTTGCATCCACCGTGCCGGCGGGGCTACCGGCTAAATTGGCCACGTATCCCGACCCGACGCATTCCTTATACGCGCCCGTAGGAATACATTTTCGCGGCTTTTACACGCGTGCGTAATGAATGCGACGTAAATGGGAAGACGTAATAACGCGGGGATAACGCGCCCCGGCTGCCGAGATTAGCGCGACGAGAATAATTCTTATTTTAATGGATGCACAAACGCGTCGCGCCGACTTTCGGGAAAGCGGTACTATCCGCCAGCAATTGTTTTTCCTTCTCATTCATTTTTTTTCGTTCCCTCTTTCCTTTTTTTTTCACGCCGGGAAAGAGGTGTTTAACTGCGTTGGAAATCTCGATAATGTCACGCGATTATGCCAAATCTCACCAACGTTTGTTCTCAACACACGTTTGTTTTCTCGAGGCGTGATAAAGTTGTGCAATGCAACTCGCGCAACTTGAGGATACATTTCTTGCGTTGCCGGGGGACGTTCCATTTTTATTCTTCGGCGTAGATTGAAACGTTCCGGCGTAAGGTTTCGGAGTGTTGGATATACGGGAGTTATCGAAAGGGGTGATTTTTACGCCGTGCACGACCGTAAGTGAGTAAGTCCCTTCCCGCGCGCGTCGTCTTTTTGGCACGGCGCGGCGCGCGATTGTAAAACGCACTATTTCGTCCTCATGCCGCGCCGCCGAATCGCGAGATACGAGCCTTTTTACGATGTAAGGGATCTTACACACCGCGGCCGTAGGATTGCACGCGTGCACGCACGCGCAACGCGTCCTCGCGTGTGCTATATGTCCGCGTAAAACGGACGCGGTATGTCGACGGACGGGGAGCGCTATGCGCCTTCGGAAACGAATTTTTATCGTCCTCAAGAGCGTACACGAGCGACGTGCAAATTAAATTGCACGGCGCAACGCATCCTCTGTTTCAAAATTGCGAGCTATACGAGCGGTCTGTGTCGCGGGCGCAGCGAATAAATGTGAGAAATCAATTGCCGTCGTCGCTCGCGCACACGGTGCAGAAATTGGAGAGCGGAATTAAGATTTGACATCTTAATTTTGCAGCTGGATCTTCAATAGTTAGCGATGTAATCTACATTAAAAATAAACGCCGTAAAATTTTTACTTTAATCTGCTAATCTCTCCGGTAAAAGGACTTGCTAATCAGTTAGCCGGCTCTCATAGATAAAAATAAGATAATGGGAGGAGAAGCGCGACGTGGAGTTAGTCAATAAAAGGACAACAGTGCGACACCTGCGCGTAACTGCGTTCGTATTATACAAAAAAGAAATTCCTTTCTTGCGATATATCTGCGGCATTCCTTCCTTAATCGGGGATCGCGAGGACGATTCTGCATTTCTCCAAGAGATTCATTGTCGGGGCGCATTTCCGAAGATCGGGAGAATATATCGTCGTCTTTGTAAGGCCGCTCGCACGCGGTATAACATGACGCGCATTGTGCGTGCGGCAATATTGGTCACGATGGCGAGTTCGAGAGACGTCGCGTTAAATCGGAATCTGCCTCGATTCGGGCAAGAGCCCCGCCATCCGAATGGCCGCGTGCGGTTCGTCTGGAATATCCGGAAAAATGCACTCACAGATATTACGCCGACACGGAAGCACATCGCTTCGGCCGAAGCCCGTCTCCCGGCTGAGTGCACCGAATTGTTATTGCCGAACAATCGATTTCTGATTTCGCCAGCCGCCGAAAGTCTCGGAGTCCGACGACTCTTCTTTCCCTCCTGTCCTCTCCGTCCCGCCGGCCTTTATGCTCCTTGTTAATTTCGCGTCGATATTGCGCCCCTTTATTCCGGCAATTTTGTCCGCGCCGGATCGCCGGAACTATCGATAAAACGAGCAAATCCGCGGCTCATGCTCCGAATAAAATTGATTCGCTGTCGTGTTTTCGCCGGCCCTGTTGTGTTCGTGAATAATGCGCAACAATTTTCGCCCGCTCGTCGCCGATCGTCGGAAACGAGCGGCGAGACGAAAAGCTGTTTCAAATCTAAGAAGATGTACTGAGATTCGACAGAGGAGGAGTCGCGTATACTACTATAATGCTTAAATGCCGCTTTAATAGCTTTGACTTGGAAAACTTGTGAAGTGATTAATAGATTGTGCTCATTGGCGCAAGTAGTTTTCGCAGTTTATGAAGTACAAATTGAAGCTACTGACATCGAGATGGCCGGTTCGAGAATAATTAAGCGGAAATAATTAATGGATTAATAAACCGTGCATTAGCGTCTCTAATTACATCCATCGCTCATCGCTCTTATTTCGTCAGTGTCGCGCGAGAATTCTCTTCTTTAGGCACAATATTAACGGCTTCTGGAAGCAATCGCTGATTTTAAAGACGAGAGATGACACTCGCTGCGCACGGAAAAACATTAATGCAAAATATGTAATTGGAAAAGAGATAGAGACGATCTATCATATTTATCGAAAATATTAAAATTCTCGGTCGATTTATCGTTTGTTAACAGCCATAAATTTTCCTCGAATACACACACACATAGACACCAAAATGTATTACACCTCGCGCAACGTGCATCGTGAAAGAATGGCAACGCGAAGCCTGCGTTCATATAATTATGCGCGATACAGTTTACTGCGTTATTACGCGCGCTAGAGTATAGTTATTACATATTTCTGAATCGGAAATAACACTGCGCGCTCCGCCGCACCGTGGAGCGCATAAACGATCGCGTGCCTGCGAAACATTTTCGCCAACAAATTACTTCATGTTTACTGCATTCCACCCGCGATATAGAGAAGGAGGTAAATAAATTGATCACTTATTTGCCGGCGGTGCCGTAGCACAATATAAGTGATGTTAAACACAGTATCGTATTACCCGCTCCCGCGCGGCGTGATGCATTGAGAGAGTTGTAAGCCGTTTATCTCCAAAAGCGAGGTAAGAGAATAAAATGGAAATACTCCGTGCCGAAAGAACCGAAGATAAAGTAGCGGAGGGCGAAATGTTGGACTAGGCAATTTCATGAACACCGCGCTGTTGATCGAACTATATCCACTGTGCGATCGCGTCACTACTAAACGCACACTCCGCATTAGCCTCTTAATGACAGTACGTAATATCAGAAGATCAGTTACGTGTCACGTGTCCCTAATTGCAAAGAAACAACCTGTAATATATTACATTTGATTAACAACAACGAACGTTGGAGAAAGAGACCTCAACTGTTCGATATTAACGACATTCGCGATGGTAACATCTCTTTTGTAGAAAGGGACTTTCTCGGGAATATTATAAATTTTTGAGAGCTTCGTGTATGTTAAATAGAGAATAGCGAAATTATAAATAGAAAAATAATAGTTAACAATAAATTTCAGATAAATTTGCACTGTCAAAATTATTTTTGCCACGCTTTTTCGCTCAGAAGGATTAATGAAATGTTATATATTGAGAATATAAAATTTAAATATGTTAAGCGG
The DNA here is from genome assembly GCF_000949405.1 of Vollenhovia emeryi. Lineage (NCBI taxonomy): Eukaryota > Metazoa > Arthropoda > Insecta > Hymenoptera > Formicidae > Vollenhovia > Vollenhovia emeryi. The sequence continues at coordinate 2,329,358 of NW_011967239.1, read as the reverse complement.
ATAAAATAGCGAGCAGCAGTTAGTGACTGCGCTCGCGTCTCTTTATCTTATTTCATAAACTATTAACGACGGCACCCCCGGCCGTTGTTTACGCATGGAGCGGTTTGTTCGTTAAACCCGGGTTTCGTAACGAGTGAACGTCAAAATCGCGGTCCCCTTTTGAAAGAAGCGGACCAACAAATGCCCGCAAACACGAAACCGCCGCATTAGCGTCGGTTCTCGCGCGATTTTAAACGGATTTAATAATTCTCAGGTAGCAAATGTGCTAAAAATAAGAACTGTGTATCGCCAACGAAACACGGGAAAATACTGACTCCTTTGTAGTAATCAACGGTAACATACTGTGCGGATTAATTGATTTTCTTTATTTGTACGCTTTTTCGGCGGACACACAGAAGCTCTAAGCTTTTTTCATTTTGCGATAAATAAAGGTGGTATAGGTATTACTTTTTGCTCACTTTTTAATTTAAAGTTGTATGACATCGGATTTGGGCGCGCCTGGGGTAAATTATTTTTAAAGCACTCGCTAAACCGCATATGCACGCGCAATGGATTAATTGAATTTACGAAAAAAAAAACCTGTTATATTTATTGTCGTGCACGGTTTTTATTACTTCTCGCGCGTATTAATATAGTTGTACGTACTTTTTTGTATTGACAACACTTGTCAGGTGTTTTCTTTGTGTATATGACTAGCAATTGCATAAAAAAAAATTGCCGTTAAAATAGTTTTGCTTTGAAAAGTATCAAAAAATTTATCTAGGAAGAGACGAGTTCCGCTTTTTAGATTCGAGAACCGAACTTTTTTGCCATGCCCGATGCAAAGACAATATGTTCGGACACGGAGGCAACGTGTGTATCGCGTGATTCAAGCGGAAGAGCAGTACAATATTTTAATTGTGGAAAGCAACGAGATAACTATTTTGGAGCAAGGTCTCTACTTTCGCGGATGAGAGCCGGATACGCTTTTCAGGAAAGCTCTGCTCGCGTTAATGGAAAGCTGCGCTAAATTTTGTGCACGGAAAGTTATGTGCCACACGGCGTTAACGAAATTTGGCCTTTGCCTTTTTGTGTGCCATGAAACACGGACGCTTTTTATATCGCTCAATATAGCCGTCACTCGCGAGCTCATGGACGGCGCATTACGCGAAACGATTTTGCACGTCGAAATATCGACTGTCCCGTTGATGCGACGATAATATTCCAGGTGAAAATCTAAAAGGACACGTAACGAGTTGTCACTGTTTTGATACTTATCCATTCGGCGAACTCTCAAAAGGGATTGTCGTTGCCAATATCTTGCTAAAGCTCCGCACGTGGGAACGTGGAAACGCATCGGGCGCGCCGTTGACGTCGTTCGCGTCAGATACGATCGGTATCGGGACTCGATTTCGCGCGAGTATAAATCTCGGAGTCTACGACAAGGTGTATCGTGCCTTTCCTGCAGCGGGGAAGGAGGTGGCAGGACGGGGACGGGTTACAAGAGGCAGGGTCTCCTCATGCCGGTTACAGGGTGGCGCGGTTGCGGCGTCGAGACGTCGACTTGCCGGGGATGTGGGAGGGCGCGAGGGGGGGTTGCTTTGGAAAACGGTGTGCACGAATATAGATGGCAGGTACGTGTTGTCCTGGGCGGCCAACCCTCGAGTTGCACTCCCGACTGATTTACTACCCCTCGTCTTCGGCTGCCGGTATCGGATTCGCTGAAGGTCCGGTCCGAGGGTGCCAATCGAAAGTTGTATTAAAACGACGACGCCTCGCACGACACGCGCCCCCCGGGATATTCTTCTTCCGCTGTCACCTGTCAGGACTGTTCGGCTGAATCGATAGGATGATACGGAGGGTGGTCGTCCTCGCTGTTCCACGAAGAAATAGTATGTTAGCCCCTATGTAATAGGGATCTCATCCGGATACGAATACGTGCACAATTTGTTTAATGCCAATATCATGTTGATGGATAGCGCAGCGATCAATTTAGATATTAACTAATTAAAATATTTTATACTGAAGATAAACTAGCGCTTATCGCTGTTTCCGATGCAATGTCAAGCACGTTAACATGAAACATTCTATAAAGATCATTAATCGGAAGCAAATTCACATTGTCATTTTATTTCTATAACGATTCTTTCTATCTTGCTTATTTTCTAGATTTTTATTAACGGCTTTTCTTTATATTTTATATAGATTAATTTTTAGTTTTATTTCTTATCGCATCATATGTATATGTGTCATGATAAGAGCATATGCATTAAGCATGAACGTCTGCAGGATGCGAAACGAAGAAGATTGGCGTTTGGCGCATGTCGCTACGTCGATTTTTCGCCGAGTTACAGCGTTTTAAAAATCCGGCGCGCGCGCACCATTTGTGAATGAAGGCCGCGCGTATTTCTTGTGCTTTAACAGGTGTACTACTAATCCTTTCTCAAAAAACAGACGTAACACGCGAAGCACGTGCTTGGAAGATAAACATCGTCGCGCGAACCGCGCGCGCGCGCGCGTCAGCTGACTCCGCCGTCAGATCGTGAACATGGATCGATATAATCGCCGATATCTTCTCACAGAAAAATCGCAGCGGAATGATCCTGCGCTCGTTGGAAAGGTGAGACTCCAGCGCTTCCGACGAGTGCAAGATGATTCATCTCGGGCGACTAATTTGCGAGACATCGTCGATTGATTGCGAAAATAAAATTGATTTTGCTTCGAAATCGAGATCGATATAATCGTCGATATTTTTTCACAAAAAATCGCAGCAAGATGAGTTTAATTTCATTTGAAAGCTAATACTCTAATGATTTAAATAAGCATATAATTGATTTTTGGACTATTAGTTAACAAGATATCATCGATTAATTACAAAAGTAAAATTACTTCTGCTTCTCATGTAGAACGACAAGAGTTTTATCTTTTATTCTAAAAGTGGATATATATATAGAACATGGATAAAAATGGATATATATTTTATGCATAGAGTATGTTCGTGTAAAAGTATCTTTTTCCGGTTTTTGCATTATACTCGTATATATATAATACGTCAAATATCGTATAAATGTCACAAGTAGTTAAAGACCGAATAATATCTTCTCGAAATATGCTCGTACCTTCACATCTGTATCCATTATGTAAACGCGAGAGATTTTTATAACCCTGCGCGAGAGAAAATTGAAATTCCTATTGGCAGAAATCTTCAACGACGTCCAATGTAAAACTCGCGATTAATCGTACAAATTGTCTCGCGCGCGCAGCAAGTATCTGCGCCACTTTTCGCTCTCGGTGTTTACAATTTCACGGCGCACTGGGCGCGATTTTGCATATTTCACGTTTTCACGCGCGAGGGGATGCGCGCTCGACTTCCTCCGCAGAATGCGGATTGTACGCGCGAAGTGTACGTGCACCGTGCAAGATGCGAGATAAGGACGACAAAGCGCTTGAGAGCGTCGCGCGCCCACGGCGCGGTTAGTACTCGCGCCACGACCATTTTTAAGACCCCCACCGTGTTCCGTGAGCTCTCTGCTCAAGTTTTCTTCTTTAACACAGACCTTTCTGTGGCCCGCGATCTCCCGTCCATCCCCCGTGCTCGACACCGCACTTTCTTTTACCGTCCACAACGGGGAAACGGCGAGTGGACTTCGTAAAAACTGTTATCGTCCGCAACAGTCGAGGAACGTCACAACCACCCGCACTGGCGCGGGGATGTCAAAAGAGAAGGAAGAGAAACAAGACTATAGTTGCTTCTCGAGAAAGTCTCGCGACCGAAAAGGCGCGGCAAGTGTTTTTTGTTTTCGCTTGCGCTCGTGCGAAGAATTGAATTCGATCGTTTTCCGGGATCTGCGGGGAGATTGATGGCACACCGCTGTTCAATCTTCAGCGTTTCGCGTCTGATTTTTCCCGCGTGATTTCCGTCCGCGTCGTCGCGCGGCACACGGGGTGGTCGTCGTTTAGACGAGCCGGCGGTATGAAAAATGCGTGCCCCACGGAAATTCTGTTACCCGACGAAATTTATACGGCCACACAGGAATTCGCGGTGATCGGCTTTAAAGTAGGTAAGCCCGTCTCGAGGTTGTAAGCTAACCCGAGGGCCTCGGGATTTTACGCGGGCGAGGAGGACCCGGCCGGAGTTTTCTCGCGCGCGGTGAAAAATATGCGCTTCTTGAAATAGCGACGCCGATATCGCGCACGAACGCGCGCGCCGGTAAATGGAACAAAGTTGTCGAAGTCTAGGGAAACAATGTAAAGGGGCTCGAAACCGGGGAGATTCCGGTAAATCTCCCTGCGAGTCAGCCTTTATTTCGCCGACGTACTTTTACGACAAACAGTTTTCCAACCGCTGTTACTTGCAATTATTAATAAATTTTTATAATTATATGAGTATATTATCTGCGTATAATTAAGTGACTTTTTTATACACGAAATACCATTCAAATTGGAGAACTGAAAGAATTGAGATCTATTAACAAATCTCGCAGCTTCACCGCGATATACTTTACCGTCTTCTTGCGATCTTGCTTGAATAATGTAGCCTACTTAGTAACTTTTACTCGTAATATTAGTCTAATCCGACATCGCCAATGTCGAATTGCTTATTACAAGCTTCTATATTATATTCTATATTTGTGTCGTATGTTTGCAGTTAAACAGATCTGGTAAAAAGATTTTAAATTTTTGAAAATGTAGTGCATTTTACAGTAACTGTTTTTCCCTTAATGAATTCAAACGCAAAAATTTCATTTGCTTTTTGAAATAAAAATCTCTCAAGTGACACAGGTAAAGGTATATAAATATGTGAAATAATTTGATGTAATTTATTAGATCAGATACACTATTGGAAAATATATTTCCGCTGTTTGTCAAACTTCTGTCTTGTTAATAATGAGATGTGCTACTTTTAAAAAAATAATCAAATCGCATTTAATTCGCGAACGACGTTTAAAAGCGTAACCGATACAGTCAACGATTTCCAGAGAATGGACATTAAATTATCGTCAGATCGTTTAAGAAATGAAATGTATACGAAGACACGAATGCAATAATGGACGGTGCACGTTGCAGTCCGAAAAATGGAAAAGACCACGGCACGCGGCGTGTCTTGGTCGTTAAAAATTTGTGCGATCTCCGTGACAAACGGCATCGATTCTTATCGAGACTTGTACAGGCTGCTACTTAACAACCGCCTGCAAAAAGCCGCGATCTGAGGTCGAAGACAAATCGCTCTTGCGTTTACCACTCGCGATCTTCGCCGTGATCCAACGTACTTACATAGCGTCGTTTGTTCCGAGCGTGGTTTTTAAGCGTTCGCGCGGCTCTTAAGAAAAAGGTGAAGAGATGCGAAGATAGGGACTTAAGAAAAAGGGCTGAGGATGTTGAAGATAGGGATACTTAATGGTCGCCTTGCACAGTGAAACGGAAAATGCTGAATGCTCGGTAATGGAATAAAATTAAAGATAGAAAGTACGTTTGCGCAGATTTCTTGCAGTTGTTCACCGGGCGAAGGTAATTATCTTTACAACTCTTGTGAATATATTGGAGATAGGGAAATTAGCTAAAACCTGATAATATGATCATTATTTCAATTCTATTTCGATTCTCTCTACTCTCTAAATTTTTTGGAGTGGAATCTCACACTTTTGGAGTGAGAGAAAATTTTAGAGAGTACTATAAATGCGTTATCGAAGTAGAATATTTTTGCTCGAGTAGAAGTGCACCAGTTTCTTTCAAAACTGTCGCTTTTATTTAAAGAGTAGAGAACAGTAGGCTTCTATGCGAGATAGCAGGTTTTCAACGTGCAAATTCAATCACCAATCTTTTTTTCACGACGATTACACGATCTAACGATGAATTTTTCACTGAACAGATTTCACTTCAAGAGCAGTAAATTCATGATGGAACCAATAGATGCTTGTTAATTTAACAGAAATCCCGCTACATCATATTAGGAACTTGTCTCATAATAGAGGATTTTCCTCTGCTCATAATCGCGATTTAATATTTCAATATCTCCTGGAAATAACTTCTAATGCAAGAACATCGCACAATCTGCGACACGAAGTGCCAATATCGGAGCCGCCACAATGTCACAATGCTTTCGAGCTCGAGATGTCAGATGTATACCTACATAGCAAGTTCTGAATGTAATACATGATCCATAAATAATATGGAGGCGGAGAGTCAGGCGAAGATGTCCCGGGGGTGAACGGGAGGGAAGGGAAGGGGGAGGGGGGGACAAGCCGAAATCGTCCGGGATGGACTTTCGCGCTGTGGCAGGCACCGGATTAGAATTCGAGTGCAGTCGCGACCTCCCACGGGGGCGTCATAGGGTACCGTAAATGTCTTATTGCGAGCCGCGCGCAAAGAGAGACTATGTTATAAAATTCTACCGTGCGCGATCCTACGGAGGGAGAAACTTCCGTGTGGTGGACGATTCTTCGGAGGACTCGTAAATAAATTGCGGATTATACGCGCATTAAGTTGGGACGCGCTACGCGTCTGGTTTCGCTGCGAAATTTAGTTCATCGTGTTTATAATCTTAACGTGTAATTTATAATTGAGACGTGTGATAATTATTCACTCTCGCGAGTAGTTTGCAAACTTACGAATCCTCCCTTCCCCCCCCCTCTCTCTCTCTCTCTCTCTCTCGGTTTACGAAATGTCGCAAACTTGTAACGCTTTGTATCTCCTAGTTCTTTTGCCCCAAGTCTTCATCGATCACCTATGCGAACATCGTATTGTAGTCGAACACGACTTCGACTTCGCTGAAGACAAATCGCAATTTGTTTACGTATCTTTCGAAGACCTACACGGAGTTCTCTGTACGAAGGTTTCGGTTGTCGCCAAGATTTACCGCTGCGGTCCCGATTCTGCGGATATCAAAAGCAATTTCATGGTTTCTCTCTCTCTCTCTCTGTTTTCTCTTCAACCCCCCCACGTCAATTCTCCGTCGTTCTTTCGCCCTGTTTCCCCGCCCGTCGACTCCTTCATTGCGCTTTCGCTCTCGAGGTAATCTCCAAGAACTTCTGGAGATGGATCGTCCCGCGGGATGGAAACCGAGGACCGACTTTACCCGCGGCATTTACGCAAACAACTGGGGAAACTACGTTTCCGTCGGCCCGCGTCACGGTTCTCTTCGGCTCACAATCAGCGGGAGAAATAATGCTTAGGACAGTCGTGACTTTCTCTCTTTGCCTCTTTCTTCCTGCGACGAAAGCGCGCGAGCTCTGTCTCCCGAGTTAGTCTCGGGGCAAATGAAATTCTCGGCCATTTAATAGCGAGATAATGGCGGGGGCAGCTACCAAGAACAAAGACAGGGTGAAACTTTGGAAAAGTATATATAGTTAAATCTATATATAGCCAAGTGTTTTTGCGTGATTAACATTTTAGTTTCAACTGCTTTACGCTGCATTATCCCGTCAGAATCGACCTCAAAACTCTTGGGAGTATCTTTCGGATAGTGAACTTTTGAAATGCACTGTTAGAGAGCAAAACTCTCGATAGGATCGCTATCAGGGAGTAACGTTACTACTAGCAACTTTTAACTCTCGTCCTGAATACCTACGCCATTTTTTTTACGAGATTCAGCAACTAGTTTGTAATGTTTGCGAGCTTACCTCGGACGGAGTGAATTTTCTTGAACGCCGTTTCGTCAATAGGAAACTGGGTGAATGCCGCGGAATTCTTTGCCCCGGCAGCCCCGGCAGTATTTCATTAATGTACTTTAAGAAAATCGATAATTCGAAGCACTCGCGGATTTTTCAATCGCTACGCGGATGCCTTATTCCCGATAAATCGAAAAGACGGATGAGAAGAGAAACGTATTTGCACGCGCGCGCGCGCTGTCAGACGCACCAACGTGAATTTAATTATGCAAATTACTCGGCAGAATAACGTGTTAAAAGTGCCACCTTAGCTCAATAATAATTTGTTTTGTAAACTTCCGCTCAGACATTTTGACAGAGTTACACGAAATTTCATTCAGTTCCCGCCCCTTGGAGGCGGAGAGATAGCGGAGTAATGCGCTTCCCTCCCGTCATGATTAAAATTACCGAACCGCCAGTTTGGTTCTCTCAAATTCTCTGTACCGTTCACCAAATCGCGAGCTAATTTAATTGCGTTCTCTCTCTGTAGGCTATCTCGCGCAAAGATATCTCGCGGTTTCAAGAGACGCCGCGAAAATCGTCACGGGATAAGACGTGGAGAAGTCGGCGAAGAGGGACAGCAAGGAGGGGGAGCGAGCGAGAGTATCTCGGGGCGGAGGAATAAGGGTTGTCGAGAACGGTGTCAAAGCCGAGCTGGCTTCTCCCGTTGGGTAACTCTCGTCGGCCGCGCGAAAAGTCCGGTCACGTTCGCGGGCTCCCGAGGCGAGACACGGGTACACACCTTAACCTTTGCTTTTTCCCTCTGACCACCGTCCTCAAAGCCCCTTTGCCGAGGACGGTGGTTGCGGCTTTGGACGAGCCACCTCTCTTTCCCTTCCTCTTTAGACGTGGACGTACGTACGATGAATCGTCGTGTCCGGACGTGGATCCTCGAAGCGCGATTGCGTTCGGCGTTTCTGCGGCGTCTTGGGGACGACTTTGCCACGCGTTAAATTCGGCCACCGGTACGATAATCTTTTACTCTCGTCCTATCTCACTTATCTACGAAAGATGTCCTCCCGTCGGATACTGAAGAACATGCGCGTGAGATCAAAGCGCTAACTGATTGAACTTAAGCCATTAGTTCCTTCGTTTCCGATGACGTCCGAAATTATTTCACGACAGGAATGACAAGTTGTTGCGTTGATCGCAAATTCGATTCGACACGTGATAATATTATATCACTAATGGTCACCGATCCTGCTCGTAAAAATCTATTTATTCGTACTATTTTGAAATCTTAACGGGCAACAGGATAAGACGAATTGAAAGCTTTGAATGTTTAATTTCCGATATTAGTTTAAGTTTAACCTAATCGATTTCCGTTGCAATTCGCTACGCTTTTAGATCGACCCGAAGTAAAATTGACATTTCATTAAGAAGAAATTGCGCGAATTAATCCGCCGCTCGACGCAGATAAAGGCGCCTTCCACTTTTCGCGCTGGACAACCGATCGGAAAAAATAAAACGGAAAAAGGAAGGGAAAGAGAGATCGGCGACGCGTCGACGTCGAACCCTTTTAGGCGAAACGAGTCAGCGCGCAGCCGCTTGTTCGGCCGGTTATTTAGTGCCCCGATTCGGTCGCGTTACTCGAAACGGACACCCCCCGTTTGTTTAGCATTTTACAACCGCGCGGCACGGCCGCAAACGTGCACGCATACACGCGGTACCGCGTACCGAATTTTCGAGCCGCTCTCATTTAGCGCGAGCGTGCTTGTAAAAGCGATCGGCGGCTAACGAGAGCCAATGAGGCACCGCCGTTCGATAATTAAGCACCGCCGTGCAACGCGTCGAGTTTTAATTCGAGAGCCCTCCCGGCTTTCGATCGGCGTACGATCTGAAAAAAATCACGGAGAGAATATCCGCTCCGAGTATCTTCTTGATTTGATCCTTGTCTATGTGGAACGATGAAAGTAACTTTTTTTTTGTGGCGACTTATGGACCGCAAATCTCCCGTTGAAATTGGCATCTCGACGTGAACGCGTGATTTCGCAAAGCTGGATCCAGATCGATCAAACGAGCGTGAACAAATACAAATGAACAGCTTGCTTTAACATCGCGAATACTGGCGGTGCTGTCCGCGCTCGTTTGCGTGGATCCGGCTTTAGATCTACGTATGCGCCGATCGGCGCGACGATGAATGGGTCTTTGGGATAAAAGCGACGACGTGACACGATGCGCCGTTCGTTCTTGTTTTTATCCGTTTACGTGGCCACGCACTTTTTATTAGTACGTGCAATATTTATATTAATTACATCATATTCTGTATTATCAGTGCCGGATTTATGCCGATGCGATTACGCCTCTTAAATTTATTTGCATATGCGTAATAAATATGTATATGAATATGGTGATAAATTTTACTTCTGCTTTTATTTGATTTCCATCTGCTCTTCATCATTTTTTATTCGCGGGGCAAAAAAAAGCGTAAAAATAAACCGTATAAAATTATGAAAGAGGTGACACGACCATATATCACTAATGGATTTGTCGGAATTATCAGGATGCCTCTATGACTGCGAGTATATTCGTAAGAGAGTAGAGCAGAGCAGAGCAGAGAGAGATAGAGAGAGAGAGGGGAGAGAGAGAGAGAGAGAGAGAGAGAGAGAGAGAGAGAGAGAGAGAGAGAGAGAGAGAGAGAG
>NW_011967239.1:2305435-2318991 GCF_000949405.1 Vollenhovia emeryi | reverse complement strand
GAGAGAGAGAGAGAGAGAGAGAGAGAAAAGTGCGGTCACACGTTACCTCAATTAGTTTATTTGTCAGATAAAATAATGGAGTGCTATCTGATTTGTGTTTGATTCCCAGTGATCCGTCTATTTTTGTTACATTGAGCGAGTTCGGAAATCAGGGAAATGTTTCAGGGATCCCTGAGGCAAACGTGGATCTACAAAGAAAATATAGACGGTTCACATCGGCATTGTGTGTTGCGTCATTGTACCGAATTAAGAACGTCGCAATGACCGACATTTCGCCTGGCGACACTAAACTTAGAAATGCACTTAAGCGAATCAATAAACACGTCTCGAACTTTGCGAATCTTCTCGCTCAACCTTTTCGCCGTTCGACGGCTTGAATGCGAAGTTTACTCGCATCGAACTTATTGTTGGATCCGTTAATACTCGGAGATATTTCCATTGTCGCACTCCTTCAGTCACGCAGGTGAACTTGGCGCGATAAAAGAACTTCGCTGATTGTTATTATTAAAAAGCAGCGCGCACGTAGCTTAATTACTTAATTGAAATTAGATTCTGTCAAATAATGTCCTGAATTTTCGTGCTTGTTTCGTGCTTATTTTGTGACATCAAATATGAATGCGCTTTCGCCGCATTACGGAATTTTTTTACGGAGATTCTTTTAGAATGTTGAAAGTCAACTTCGTTAATAAATGACGGCGAATTTTTCTAAAAACACGTTTGCGAAGTGTAACGCGCGAAGGGATTAATGAAATCGCGACCTGACCTCCTTTCTCTTCTTAAAATTCATGAATTTTTCGTAGGAATCCGGTATGCAAAATTACATCTCACTTTGGTCGGGTTTTCTCCTATTGCATTTTGAAATTCGCCGCGTGTATACTTAGTCGTAGCTACCTTCGCGATATACGGTGTCACCTTCCGAAGTAATCAATTTGATGTCGCAACGCATTGGGCGGCAATATCAGTGCGCGGACACGCGCGCGTGCTCTGATTTTCAATTGTACGTGTATATAAAACACACACGCGCGCACACGCCTACGCACACTTCTACATACATACATGTAAACTGCACGCACACATACGCATATGTATAAAGCGCTCTCCTCCCCCTTCGTGACTGTAAACGCATCGCATGCCGGACAGTCAGTCCCGGGCGTCTGCAAACATTCGAGCGCGCCCCGCGAAGGCTGTAAAGGAAATATCGTTGAAAGCATAATTCCACTATGTTATTCCGGAAAAATCCGGCCGGCACCTTGCACAACGCAAAAAACACGGGAATCTAGTTTCGCACGCTATCATCGCGCACGCGATCTCCTCGCCGAAAAAAAGGTGGAAAAAAAAGAAAATACACGTAGCGCGCGATAAAATGGGTCGATCGAATGTAGTTTGCGATGCAAAATACCTCATCGAATCGTTCATCTCGTGCGTACGAAATTATTTTCCCACCGCGCGTCCATCATTCGGCCGTTTTCTTTCATTTTTGGCCATCGTAATGATTCTACTCTCCCTCGTTCATTTCTTGGATTTCCGGATCAGATTGGATCGATCTGCGAGTAAATATTAATCCGATTTATTCAACGATCGATTCTCTTCAAGCATTATTTTTGTCTATATAAGAAAGTAGTTAACGGAGTTGCGTTAACTATATGCGCATATATTGGACATGTATCCAAAGACTTTCTATAATTTATCGTGGATGTATGAAGCGCTTAATAACTCGCGTAGCTCGCGTTAATCCATCCGGCTTTCAACCTGAAATCCAACGCAACAACTTTTCGCTGCGAGTTTCGATATTTGCCAGCCAAAAAAAGGGGCACGTGACGATTCCGTCAAAGGGTAAAGGGAGCTTCGCGGCAGGCTCTCTCTCCGGTGCGGACGATTACTACCATCGGAAAAATTCGATCGGAAACACGATCGTCCGTCGTTTCCGTCACGCTAAAGAACGCGAAAGAGAGAGAGAGAGAGAGAAAGAGCGCGGCCAGAGAAAAAGAAACCGAAGGGGAAAAACAGAGTTGCAGAGAGACGGAGAGAAAGAAGGAGGGGAAAAAAGGTGGAGGTACAATACGAGTCGGAAGAGGGTGTTAGAACGGGAAAGAACGGGCGTGGTAGGAAACGACGAAAAAAAGAATAAGAAAAAAAGAGAGGGGAATGGAGGAAAAAAAAGGACGAAATCACCTCGCGGTGGACGAGGAGATTGGCATTCACGGTTAGTGAAGCTTCGGTGGTCGCGAATGGAGAGCGCAGGATATCCGACTGGCGGACAGGGGGTTGGGCGTGCGGGAAGGGAAACGCGCGGCTATCGGGCATGGTCGGTCAATTTAAACCGAAAATACAAAAAGTAAATTAGCCGGACAGAACGACCATTCGGTGGTTTGCTCGCCGCACACTCCGCCGCGACGCGACGCGACGCGGCGTGTCCGGGCCACGTCGAATCGCGCGACGCTCGCGGTCCACGCAGAGATTTCACGGTATGCTATTACAGGGCGCGGGTCCTTGGAGGTCGTCTTTGCGTGCGTATCTCCTTCCGGAATCGAAAGGGTTCTCAGGTTTCCACGCTTCGTTATGCCGCCACACAGTAATGCGCTCTCTAAAGTCAATCGGTGGATTATCACTGAAAACAGTGGACAGTCAATAATTTCCAGTCATAAGTGTGTACTGAAAATCGCAGTTCCAACTATAAGTTAGTGACTGTTCACTGTTTTCAGTGATAATCCACCGATTGACTTTAGAGAGCGCATTATTGTGTGGCGGCATAATGAAGCGTGGAAACCTGAGAACCCTTTCGATTCCGGAAGGTTTATTTCGTTTACTACTTTGAACGTACTTTTGCATTTCTCCAGAAGGATTAATTGTAGAATTTGAAGAATCCATGAATAAGAAAATCTCTGGCAAGCTCTCTTTCTCTCCCCCTCTCTTCTTCAATATTTTTCTAACGTAAGAGTTTAGAAACACTTCGCATATTAAAATCAATTTGATGTAGTACACCCAGAAAAAAGTTTGTTCGATTTTGACCTTACTAGGCTTTTATTAAATTTCAAAGAAATGATTTCTTTACCTTCAGATTTCATATCTACTTCTTCAAATCTAGCGATTGTTTTAGTAGAGAAGTGAATAAAAATTTAGTAGATTCAAAGAAACATGATTTCAACGTATCTCATTTGTTTACTCTCATTGTTTAGTCAACCTGACTATTTTTCCGGATATACCGTGTGTGCGGGCAAACGGGTTTATTAATTTCTTTTGCACAGTTGAGACGAATTTCGAAGCGGGTAAATCTGAACAGATATACCTTGCCGACAGCTACCGGTACTGGGGAAACGCTATTTAGCAGCTATATGGTAGCGAGTGCTGTTATTGGCTATTCGGCGGCGCCGATCCGCGATGGATCGATCCAATGTTTTCAATATTAAATTCACCGTGGCGCATCTCACCGCGTGCTAGGGCCGGCGCGCGGCAAATATCTAGGGGCGATACTTTTAAGCAAATGTGCATACAAATGAGCGCCCTGGGCTCGCGCGCGATACTATCGGGACGCGAATGCAAACGAACGCTTGCTCGTTCGCTTTCAAATCACCCTGTATTCGGTCAATTATCGGACGCGCGTGCAAAAAAACCCCCGTAAACCGCCCCGTTCCGATCGCCCGTCCAACGCGAGATACAGCATCCGGCCAACTGTAACTTCTGTATCGCGATTACGGCGCTACCTTTCACCAGACGCGATTCGATTCTCCCGTCGCGTCGTAATCGGGATTTTCTCCGGACAGAGGTGTGGAAATGTTCGATCAGCGCTTCCCGATATCGTAGAAATAACCAGAGCGACCCCGCGTGTCTAAAAGACGTCCCGATCGAACGTTCACGATTCTTATTTGTACGTTCCCATTCGTGTTTAACAGCTGTCCCGAGTATTGTGTGGCGCCGGTTTACGGCGACTATTAAAATGCATGAACCGGGCCGAAAGCTCGGAGAGGAAATCCCGAATTAGGATTATCTTCTGCCGGAGGATCCGCGGTAAGAGGGAGCCAAGCTCGTCATCGACGAAAATCAAGGTCATCCGTAGGGACACGAGGATGTCGAGAGGAATCCACGCGGCCCTCGCAGCTTCCCTCCGTTTAATTGGATTACTTAGGTGACGCCGCGCTTCTGTCCCGGCTCGTGTCTCGCCCGGTTTTATTCGGCCACGCAACGGAGATCGCCTTTTCCGTATACGAAAACTTTGCTTTCGAGTGCGGCACAAAGGCCACCGGCGACCGAGGGAATTCATTTAACATCGATTTTCTCGAGGGCCTCCACAATGCACATCTCTCGTTCATTCTCCCCCTCGTCCACCCCCGCATGCTCGTGGCCCCGCGCGTTGATATATTCGAAAGCACGTCACTTCTAATATTTCCTTTGTAAATCAAGCGCGCTCTGGGTTCGCGTGAACAGGTAATTCTTTGGCGGCCGATAGTTATTGGAGTCGCGTTTCAAAACAATACCCCGTGTTGTAGAGCGGCTGAAGTTCGGTATTGTGCGCACGGTCGCCGATTGAAAGCGATAACACCGTATCTGATTTCGCTAAGTGATCTTGCGAATTTGCAAGCGATTACGCAACGATGTACAATTCCGCCCGAAAGTACAACCGAAATCGATTGGCAATGGCGGACTCACTCCCGAACGAGTATGCCGCATCTTTTCCACATTTATTTAATCGCGAATTAGCCCCTGGAGTATTTTATCTGCCAGCGGTCTTTAAGTATCCACCATGTTCTGGACGTTGGAAAAGCGGCCGGCTCTTTCTCTCTCACGCACAGACTGCGTTCCATTAAGTTTAACGGAGTTTAATATCGAGTTAGGGAAGTCGAAATAAGAATAATTGCGATAATTTTGCAGAAACAGTTTTGAAATGATAAGCAAGTAGCAGCGGTGTTTAGCAGCGGCCACGTTCCAATGATTATGCATCCGCTTTGTTTCTGATCGCGTGAAAATAAAAGTTTGCGAGTGGAGGCAACTTTAATTGCTTATTATTAAAAAACTATCGCGCCCTCAATTTTCGTCGAGGCGCGGTTATAACTTTTGCCACGAGATTTCCATGACCTCTCATTAAAATTCTCTCAAGCTTAAGGGGAAACCGCCCATGTGTCTTTCTTCCGGTGTTCGTGGCAAGAGGTTCGAAACGAGGCGGCGCGCCGCGTGCAACTTTTTGAAAATTTATTATGACATCGGTCTCCGGTCGCATCGACGCGACACAACGCGACGCGACGGCGCGGGCGGGCGCATGCCGTCTCGCGGAATATCGCTGATTCATCGATAACGTAAATAGAAGTTTAATTAATTCGCTGCTCGTTTAACTCGGCTGACAGGCCGACGGAAAGGAGAGAGAGAGGAGGAGGGTGACGGGGCGGGAGACAGAGATTACGTCGGGGTAGGCTGTATAAGGGATGCTTTAAGCTCCGGCGTAATATACCTCGATCTCTTATGTACAAACCGCCTGGAAGGCGATTATACGAATCGGCGGGGTCAGCAGACGGAAACTCGACTGGGAACTGGACCTTCCCCCCCCCTCCCCCGGACCACCGAGTCGTTCGCGGCTCCCGACAACTGACACTCGGGTTCACCCGAATGCTCCAATTTAAATGAATGTCAACAGGATGATCGATGAAATCGATTATTTGGTCGGCGGCGGCTATTATTTTTCCCCCGCGATAATTGATGTTAATTGAATTTATTTGTACATTTATAATCGAGAAGGAAAATATATTAGCTTGTAGAACACACGCTTGTCAAAGCGACGGGATTTAAAGGGACGCATATCACAAGTGACAACAATAGCCGCTTTAACGGGGAAGCGAGTGCGAGTATTTTTACCGCCGGGCCGCGGACGCTCTCGAGTCTCGTAACGTCAGTTTGCGAATTAAACGCGATGTAATCAGGTGGACGTTAGCGCGGTATTGATTAACTTGCGGATAATCCTGATTACCAGCGAATACACAATTACGTCTCTCTTGCATCAGGTGCTATAAATTAATTGGTGTGGCTGAGTAACGTCGGGCCGGAATTATATCAATGTTTAACTTGCCGGCAATTACTCTGATGCTCTTTACGCGGGGGAGAAAAAAGTTGACTATAGGCTTAGCGGCGTGATACCGAGAGGATACAGCCCGATCGATTCATTATCGTGAGTGGCGTTACACAATTCACCGGCGACGAGAGTACTCTTTAATGGGACAGCGAGCAAACCTGCGATTGTTTCGTAAATTTCGTACGACCGGGACTCGCAGGCTTTCGACCGTGCCGGCGAAGGTGTTGTTATTTCGCGAATGAATCCCTGTATCTCGAAGACAGGATGAAGGATCCGTCGTCACTCATCATTTATATGGCGATCCGTGCGTAACGAGGGTATCGATGGCGTGCGAAAATGAGAAAAAAAATGTAGAGTCTCTTATTTATCATCCAATGCTCTTACCGGTTGTCATTTCGTTTGTTCGACCCACGAACGGGTCCCATCCAATCGAATTAGAAGGTGGACGGCTGATAAACGTCCGTAGATAAGCTCGGATAAAGATGGAATAGAGCCCGGCTGTTTTCTCGCGTTTCTGTCCTCCTCTTGTCGCAGGAAGTTTGCCGTATCGATGACGCGACACGCCTTATCCTCTCGCTAATGAAAGCGGCGCACGCTGGAAATCTATATCGATCTTACAAATTGACCTGAAACCTCGTTTTGTTAGAAACGTCACGTTCGCGATGACATACTAAAATTAGAGCCGTTACCGAGGGCACGGTTCAAAATAGCGAACCCGCGCGGGTAACCGGCGCGAATCCTCCGGCGAATCAATTACACGCGCGTTCCGCGCGGGGGACCGTCGATCGGGCTCGAGGCGAATTTTCAATTTTTCAATAGGTATATCCATAAGTCACGCCAAGATGCACTATGCGCGATCGCGCAATATTCCCGCGCGAACGCCCGGGATGGACGGACAACCGATTCTTTACTATCCCTCGCATGTCCCTTCGAATTTACGGTAATACGTATCGCGGTGGCACGTAAATCTTTGCAGACACGGGTGATTCGTGGGAAATTGGAAAAGCCGTCCATCGGCGATCGGTGATACGTCCGCAGCCGTCGACGCATATTTTAATGACGCGTGGAAGGAAAAGGACTGTCGGAGCGGCTTCCCGCGGAGGATCGATCGACGGTTCTCTCGTTCATGCATGTTTTTTCTTCTTTCATTCGTCACCAAGCGAATCTTGACTTTCGGTAAAAGTGGAGATGCAGCCAGGTTCTCCGCAATCACGTTTAACTTGGAAGACCGAGGGTCTTCTTTTCCTCGCGATTCTCGCATTAAATCCCACGACACTTCTTGCATCTTGCTTCTTACGCCCATCTAACCGGGTAGGAGTTTCGAGCAACGACACGTGCTGCGGCGAATGTTTTAGAAGTAAACCGTGAATGATTAACGAGCTAAGTAACGTCGTCGTCGCCGTCGTCGTCGACGTCCGTTTGCGGCTGAATTTGTTGATTCGATCGTTTACGTTCGAGCCAGTTGACGCTACTGTGAATCACCGATGAAGCACATATCCTCCCTCGCCACTCCGAATCGGGTTATTGTCGATGCAGTATGCTCCAGTTAATCGATAACTGTGCGCAAACTGTGTGTTCAGAGAGCATTCCTAATGTATCCATTGTCTTTGAGCAGATGTATCTGCCTCTCCATTCGCCCCCACCTCCTCCTCCACCTCCTCCTCCTCCTCCTCCTCCTCCTCCTCCTCCGCCGCCGCCGCCGCGCTCCCTTCTTCTTTGTCCGTCTGTCTTCTCCTATCTCTTCCACCCCTAACGTTGTCTACCGCTACAAAAGGCAGACTCGATGAGGTAATTCAGGGCGCGCGCACTTGCTCTCCGCCTAATTTCTCCGTGTCGGTTTATTATGCATGCGTGCGTGTGCGTGCGCGTGCACGACGCGATAGAACTCGACACGGTCGCCGAGTTGGGCTCGCAGCGGCGGCGGCGGCGGCGGCGTCGATGCGCTCGCGGATTAATCCCGCGGTTATCTGGCACGAGAACCGTGAAATCATCAACGCGACGTCACCCCCCAAGTTACCCCTCCCATCGTATTGGCGGAAAGAGCGATAGAGAGACGCCCAGGCACCAATCGTCACGTTGACAAACTTTACTCGCCGTCGCCGTCGGGTTCCCGATTCCGCGATTAAACGGTACGAAATGTGTATCGAACGCACGCGAGTGCGTTTATGTGAAACTCCGAAGCGTCTCTTCGGAGATTCAAAGAGATCTTAAGACTCGTACGTGTACGCGCGTGTGTGCACATTATCGGAAATCCACCTTATTACGAGTGACTCTGCCATGTGGAGTCGACTAAAAGGAGCTTCTCGAGAGCCAAATTAAGCAAGATCGACGATCCTTGTCGAAGTAAATGAGATAAATTAAGATTAGCAAAAAACTAAATGGGATAGGCGGATACTTTTTTCACGACTTCGTTTCCCGCAACGTATGCGTGCTGCAAGTTTTAAATAGCAGCACTAAGCGAACCGCACGTTTCGCCGGGTAATTTATTATTGAATTTGTCCACGGTATTTCACGCTTAGTTAATTTCAGTAGACAAGTTTATTTTAAATACGAGCTGGTGTCTGAAATACGCGATTTCTTCGAATAAAAATTTCAATCGACGCCGCGGCGGTTCGATAAAGCATGGATCGCCCTGAAAGCGTCAAGAGAAGCGACTTTTAAAAGCAAATAAAAACGTTCTAATTAACTCGGTATTTAATCAAACAGACACCTGGAGATTCCTTTACTGAGAAAAGGCAGACTTTGCACCGATTGAGGAACATACACTGTTATTACATCCTTCAGGCATCCTATATTCTTCATCCCGGGTGCCAATTTGTGAAATGCACGAACGACATATCGGCCCCTGAATACCCCTTAGATAGCTTCCCGGGATAAATTATTCAAACTAATGGAATCACTCGCAATCGAAAAGTGCCACGGCACTTTCGAAGATAGTGACTGTAAAGGGGATACCTTCCGGCACGACTCGGCGTTCCGGCATACGGGAGGATGACACTGAATATTAATTATTGGCTGGGAGCTGATCGGACATAAGGCACGGAGGTATTCGATTAATCTCGATCTCGTGGAAGCTTAATCGAGTCTCCGGCGTCGGTGCGCGGGGGGTAGCGGGGGCGGGGGAGAGGGAGGCAGAGACGGGTTGCGCGAGGGAGAAACGTGGCGGGGAAGGTCCCAAGTTGGGAACTTATGTTCCGCAGCGTGTGGCAAAGTTGTCGCGCGCAATCTCGAGATTGCAGAGGCGGAACGCAGGAGGAGGAGAGAGAGAGAAGCGCGGACGGTACGGGGTAGAGAAAGAAACAAGAAAACGCGGAGGGGAGGAGAGGAGTGAGGGTGGCGGAGCGAGAAAGAGGCCTGCCGAAGCGAGAGAAAAGCGATGGGTCGAGAAAGAGGGGGGAGGAGGGGCGCGAAGAAATGGCGCGATGGAGTCTATCCGTAGGTAAGCGCGACTAAATGAAAGGAATGTAAATCATAAAAAGTTACGAGCTTTTAAATCTCCTACAAGGTGGTGCACGTTCGCTTTAATTACCTTACATCTCTCATTCCTCCCCCCCGGGGCCCCCGTCGTCGACAGGGAGAAGGGCGACGGCCTTAGCTACCCTCCGAGAGACGAGAGAACTTCCTTCCTCCTTCCCGTCCTCGTCCTTACTTCGCTCGCTCGTTCTCTCATTTGCATTCCTCGAAAACGGATATCTCCCGGTCCTTTTCGAGTCCCTCTCTTTCCCCGTCCCTCCCTTCTCCGCTATCTCCCTCCCGTCCTCTTTTCTCGCGCGCCGAATGGCGGCTCTTTCGCTCGTGGAAACTCCTCGCCGCGAATAGATCACCTTCCGGGCCGTACGCTCTTGGGGATAATTAGCTACGTGGCCGTGGCGCACTCACGTTCTGATATGCGACGTATACCACGAAGAAGGACGATGTGAGAAAGAAGGATAGAACGACGAGGAGGGACAAAGAAAGTGAGAAAGAGAGAGAGAAAGGGAATCGAGCAAAGCGAGAGCTGGAAAAACCATACGTACACGCTGCACGGTCGTTATTAACGTCACCGCCGAGGGATTTGCTCGAAAATGCTGCTCCGTGAAGATATGCAATCTTGGTAGGAAAGACGGGGCTGGGCGCGGGGAGGGGGACGTGGAGGATTGCTTTCTAAGTGATTGTGAGATAAGTGGAGCGCTCCTTTTCGCCCTGCTGCCTTTGCTCGGACCTTAACTCCATAAGGACGATGAACTATCGCGGTTGTATTTATCGACCGCGGTGCTCCGTACGGATTTCGAGTCCCCTTTTACGACGGCATACTTTTTTCATGCGCGCTATCACTTACAAGTGCAAATCATCGATATCTCGGAGTATTTATGCGACAGCCAGATTAAGAAAACTTATTACGCCGCACTGCCGTTGGGATCAATTGGACAGGATCGATAAACGACGTCTGGTAATACCAATTTATGCCTCGGACAATATCAAAATGGCGGGGTTAAGTAATTGTATTTACCGAGCGTATTCGAGCAGTAAATTCATTATGAAATCCCTCCTTCGTTTCCTACCGTAGAGCCCCGGGGAGAGAAATGCAACCCTTGTTTATGTTACGAGGGATGTTCGGGTGGGTCACATAGCCGTGCGCCAATCGAGTATCTTCAAAATTTCACGACGTCACAGTGCTTACTCGAGAACTTGTCGAAAAGTTATTTACACTGTCTATCCTGGGCAGGAGAAGCTTGTAAATTGTACCGAATATACAGTCTTTCGTGGCCGTTGATACAACGAATCCTCCGAAAGTCCGCCCCGGGAAATGTGCTATCGCAGCGACTTTCGGCCATTATTATATCATTCCTCTCGACATGAGATTTCGACTGCAAATTCCGAATGAGAAATTTCGCTATACGATTTCCCCTAATTAAATTCTAGCAGATTCCACCTGCACCCCTGTGTTGAACATGTAAAAACTTTCTAGATGCGTTAAAAGAATCGTGCCAGGGAAAGTTAAATGCGGGCATAGAATGGTTGATTG
Source organism: Vollenhovia emeryi (assembly GCF_000949405.1). Taxonomy (NCBI): domain Eukaryota; kingdom Metazoa; phylum Arthropoda; class Insecta; order Hymenoptera; family Formicidae; genus Vollenhovia; species Vollenhovia emeryi. Next base: position 2,307,931 of record NW_011967239.1, on the reverse strand, counting down.
TTGTACATTTATGCGTACAAGAGTTACGTTAATGCATGCCAGAAAAGATACAAGTGTCACTGCATACTTTTGTCAAGGGAGTATCTAAACCGATTGCGTATCATGACTATTCGCAGACGCGGAAGATACGCGAATGCGACAGAGTAATATATAAAGGGTTGTAATACGTTACGGAAAGGGGAAGGGCGGAACTCGGGGGATGGATGGGACATGCGTCATGGGATGACAGCCGGAACAAATGGAATCTGAACCAGCAATCCTGCTGGTGTAAACTGCTTATGTATTGGGACCCCCCGGACGACACCGAGCGACGATCTAATAATATCTTAAGTAATGGAGTCTTTCCGTCTCTCCGAATTGCGCTCATGTTCGTATCGAACAGACATCGAGCGTGCTTTCACCTCTCTCGGTTTCGGATCGCAATTAATCATCTTCAGTTTAAGATACCGCGCGGTTTTCTGGGGGAAACCCTCCCAGGGGAAAAAAGAGAAAAGAAAGCGAGAGAAAGAGAGACAGAGGGAGGGAATTCGTTCGTTAGTTTTGAGAGGTGCTCCGCGAAGAAAGAAAGAAACGGAGGGCGCGAAGTAACTCTGCTCCATCAAAGCGGGAAGACACAACCGAGTTAACGAACAAAACTGTAAGAGTACCTACAACGTGGCGAGAAGGGAATGACAAGAATTCCGAAGTAACAAAATCACAGCCGTGTCCTGAGCGGGAACGACCTCGTTCCCGGATCCGTTTCCGGATCTGGGTTAGACGAGACTTCGAAGCTTCAAGCTCGGGCTGTCGGATGGCCCATATATATTATTCAAGCGTCTCCTACCACCCTTAACGCGCTGTATATTCGGAGAGTCAGTCGGCTCTGACCTCGTGGCCGTTTTCCTCATGCGCGAGCGAGAGCCGAGAAACGCCGTACAATGCGGGATACAGATCCGCCCCGAAAGATCGGCATCGATTTAAAAAAAAAAAGGAAGTCGACGCGCCGGCTCTTACAGACGAGGAAATCATGAATTTTTCTTCATTTATCGGCGAGCGCGCGTCGTCGCTGCTTACCCGTTCAAGATCGCGTGAAGCGTGTAAAATGGCACATTCAATCTCCCGAAAGCTATTCCCTTCAAGTTCATTGCAACCTCCGCGATTACTCAAATAAACGTTATTTATACATCGCTATTCGTGTGCTCGAGGAGAATTCACGAACTTCAATTTAACTCGAAACTGCAGTGACAGTTTTATGCGTGATTAACTGGAGCGCGTATTCGCCGGCGCCGTTTTTCCCGTCGTACTTCCATTATTGATAATAAGGAGCAATACTTTTACTTGTATTTCTTTCTGATTTGTAAAGAGAGAATTTCTCAAAATATATTACAATTTGTATCTTCTTTAAGGTAAAAATCGCCAATATCTACTCCATCTTGATATAAATTGCACTTTACTAGTTTCATTTCTCACTGTAATATTAGTTTAGGTTTAATCTAATAATTTGTTCGAATAATATAAATGTGCCTTTAATGCGACGCAAGAAATTCTCTCGGAAATTCAACATCCAAATGAAACACTACGAATGAGCCATTAGCGCACCCGCGCATTTGTCCTCCATTTTCCCCGTTGTAAGAATAAAGTTAAGAATTTCAGCGCGTTGCTCGTTCATCCCCGCACCCAGTCCGAAGACTTGGCAAACTTTCGCCCCGCTCCGGAGTCCGCGAAAGGATTATCCCGAAACGAGCCACCGGGCTCGTATCTCGCGCGCATCTCGCCGCGCAAAGGGAAAACGAGACAGGGGATCAAACAATCGTCGCGAATTAGCGGCGACGGCAAAATCGCGACAATAGGACGAGGAGCGGCGCGGCTAGTCGCGCAAAAAAAGAGTGGGGACGGGGACGCGGAATGGAAAAAAATATGTAACTTGTTGACATGGATGATCCCGCCGGGTCGGAATACGATTATGTAGTCAAATGAGATTGTGGCATATGCATGAACCCCGGCCCCCAGGGCCTCCCTTCTCGCATTCCCCCTCGATTTTCTCCCTCCTCTATCACGCGTCCACGTTTCATTCTCCCTGCACGCTCGTTCCCTTATGACCTCCCGGCATTTGCCCGAAATTCTCGTCGCGGAGTTGACGAACTAATTCTTGTCAGTCTCTTACACCACTTACGCCTTACGGCTTGTCGTTTACGAAACAGTTGATAGAGGTATCAACGTAATTTGGACAAGTGATTAATTCTTTATTCACTTTCAAAAATGACGTGGAAAGTTTTTTATGGGAGAGCAACAGGGAGATGGTGTTAAGAAATAAGATCTAGTATCAATTCTGCCGCAACTCCCACATCGAGAGAAGTAAAAGGGAGCAGAAGACGCTGGCGCCGAAACATATCGCGAATAACAAAAATTCCAAATAACCAGATAATATTTCAACGCGGGCGGATAAAAGGAGCGCCGGAATTTATGGTAAGAGATCGCGATGCGTATAAGGAAGAGGTGCAGCTGCCCACATAGCAC
>NW_011967239.1:2247837-2304495 GCF_000949405.1 Vollenhovia emeryi | reverse complement strand
GCTATGTGGGTGTCGATGTTACGTGCGCAAAAATGCTCGTAACGACGCACTGAGGTCCCATAACGACGACGATCATCTAAGCTCCAGTCACCCTCCCTCTTCTCGGTTTTAGCAGCATCATCTTTGCTAAGTTCCATCGTAAGTGGTCTGGACTGATAGCTGGTTGTTCGTGGACTTTGTCGCGATATTGGTTAAGGGAAAACTCTCCTCCACCCCTCGCGAGTCTACGGGACATCGTGAATCAACTACCGTCATTTCCGCAGAAGGTGAAATCAGTTGCTTTTTCTCAACTAGAAGTTTTGTGAAAGGGAGAGAGAGAGAGAGAGTATGCGAGACGTGTATGCTCCCGCTTCCTCGCGAAAATTTCCTTTCTCAAAACAAAGTATCTTTTTCATCCGTGTGAAGATTACATTGTAGATTAAATTCTGTTTAAGCGAGGTCTTAATACCGACGGTGATTATTAAGCGCTCGACATCTCTTCGTTTCGGGCGATCGTATCTCCGAGACACTCTTTTCTGGCACGCGAAAACGCGTTCCCCGATCGATCCTTTAATCCCTACCCGCCCGCTCTCGCCACATCCTATTCCACTGAGTTTGCCCACCGTCGCGATAGACGACACACGTTGTCGCTTCGGAAGACAATTCGGGGTCTTGTGTCACTCCGTTTACTATTCGATCATCGGTAATGTCGAGAATCATGTGGAATCGCGTGTGGTTCCGGCGAATGGGATTTCTACCGTGCATCCGGGCGACCGGGTGAATCCGATTGGTCCGCGTATTCCTCCGAGGTACCGCTCCCAGGAACAAAGGTAAACCATGATTTATAAGACGTGGCACGAACGTGAACGCTCGCAATGGCATTCGCGGATGGCGACGGGGAGAGAGAACGAAAGAGCGAAGGGGGCGCGGATGTTGAAGGGGGGGACCAGACTAGCACCATATACGTGCGCGAGGGGGTTGAACGAGTGGCGAAGAGAAGAGGGGGTTGCCGCATGGCGGTTTCATTACGGTGATGTATCATTACGTCAGACTTACGCCCCTAACGTCGTGCCCGCTCTCGCCGTATATATCTCGCGTTATTTTATATTTATACGCCCGGCGTAATTCATAGGGTTTCGGGAATGCCTGGTTATAATGCGACGCGTCGCAGAATATGCGAATATTGTGAGAGCGCACCGACGTGTGCGCTTCCGTTGACGGCGCGGCGGACATGAGCGAAAAGGTGGAGACACGAGCCGCTCGTGTCACGTAATAAAATTAAATTAAACGCGCAGTCCATACAAGTTGAGTCTCTCGGTACGTCCAAGTGATACGAAGGCAAATTACGTAGACCCCAAAAAAATGCTAGTATTTCTCTGAAAAAGACTGCGATGCTCTTCAACTCCTGCGCTATCTCGTATTCCCGCGTGTCTTCTGCGATCCACGACGTTACCCTATTTCTCTTTCGTGATAGCCCGGCACTTAGGGTCGCTCGCGCTAACGTATTTATGAACAAGTATCGGAATAATTTCGCGAGTTCACGGGGAAGGCGACGCGATTCCGTGGGCTTTTGTCGAACCTCGTGAAATTTGTAGCGACAGGTCAATTTTGTTAGCGCGTACGTCGGGATCGGGGGCGAGAAATGTCGGCGGAGACTCAACGGGTGTGGAGAAATCGATTTCTAGTACTCTCGACCGACTACGTCATGATCTTATTCGGGCGCGATATATCTGGGAAAGGTTGAAAGGTCGAGGTGAGTTCGGGCCACGGCGCGGTACAAGACCGTGCCATTTGCCAAACGCGTCGGTAAATCATCTCCGCCGGATTGTCTTTAACGCCTTGCAGCTGTGTACACGAGAGGAGGATCTTTTTACATCTCTCGGAAAAGATATTTTCTTCATAGCTATCGAACTTTAGCAAAAAGTGCACGTAACATTTTTACTTCCCAGTCGTCTGCGGATTAATTTCAATTAATATGCCGCTGTTTAATTCAGCACCTTGTTATAAAATACCGCGTTGAATTACAAGAGCGCTTTTTATCACGGTTTAGTGGGCCAATTAATACAATTAATGAAGAGACGCCGCCGTAGAGTGCTCCGTGCGGGCGACAGTCCTTACGCGCTCCTGGATCGGAACTCGGGATTTCCGGCCTTTGTCCGCAGTAATGCCGGTAATTTTGGGAATTTAGCCGGCGCCGGAGTATATACGGAAGGAACAAGAACTTGGCTGGGTAGTCTAGCCGATACGATGGCAGCCGCATTATCTAACGGAGCGAGTCTAAAGTCTTCGAGAGCCGAAGACGATTCAACCTGCCAATGACTTCTCCGACGATCCCCTTCCTCTCTTCTCTCTCTCTCTCTGTTTCCCTCACTCCTGGTCATCCATTGGCCAAGTCGCGATCGCCGCACGATCGATGGAATCAATGCTCCATCGCGGCGAGATGAGATCGAATTTCTTGCATGAAGTTTCCGAGCCGTATCCCTCGCCGAAAGCATGCCAGCGGCACGCCGTCGTGGATCACGCCGCGTCGTTTGCGAAACTTTGCCACCGTCTCATAAATTTGCAACCGTATGAAAAGAAACAGTTTCGATGGTTAGTACTATGGCTGAGAGACATGAACTGCATTTTATAATAGTACTCTGTCAGCGAAGTTTTTTAAAAGTCAAGGGATGTTGTATTGATAAAACTTGAAACGTGCATTTATGTAATATAATCAATTATGAAACGTACCTCGCAATATATGATTTACATATAATATATACGTGAAATCTTACTGTTACTATTACAGATACTGCGCTATTTCCAAAAATACGTTCTATTATTTAAAGAAGAGATCCGACACACAACTGCAATACGAATTTACGCTTTTGAGAACGAGTTTCTCTCTCGGATGTTACTTGAGCACTTTAAACACTCGATCGCCGTTAATTCGACGATATCGCTGACGGGGCGGAAATTCTGTTTCCGTGATCGAAATTATTTGGACGTTAAGGCGATTAGGCGTGCACTTATGCTCGATTAACGCGGAAGAGGACGCGAAACCAGTGAGGGCACGAAAGAGCGGCCGTGCGCGCGAGAACCGAGCTCAGAAAGGATCAGAGAGAGAAGCGGCCGTTTCCGACGTGGATAGATACGTGTGTGGACGGAGGAGACGGAGCCCTCGGTACTCGGACGGTACCAACGGTGGGTGGTATCCAAAGAGAATACCAATAGCGGTCGCACCCGCGGCTAGCTAACCCCCGCCGACCGGCCGAAATTTACGAGCGGCGTCCAAGTGTTATTATGTCGACCGTTCGATTGTACCCTACGCGCCGAATATAGACCGCGACGAAATTTACGGTGCTCCATGGCCTCGCTAGTATTGTTTCGTTCTGGTATTGCCAATTTTATATTTCGCTTTTTCCCCACATTCTCGCGCGCGTCCTTCTCGCCTGGACCAACGTGACATCTGAGTCGGGCGGATGTCCTTGGGATGGGGGCGTCGGGTGGCGAGATTTTCCACCTTCCAGATGGAATAATTTTAGGTCCGGGTTCAACAATAAGACACGAATCATGGAAAAGTTCATAGTCTGAAATTATACTAGCTTAGAAGAGTTCGATTCAAATTCTTCTCTTCTCGGCCGAAAATTTCTGTAAAGAACGAGGTCTAAATGCGAACCAAAATTCAATCCAACAAGAACTGCGAAAAACGGCATGCGTCCTAAATTCCACGTTGTAAGATTATTTATAAATTTCTAGGTCGTGTGGTTGAAATGCAATTTGAAACGATAAATCAGGTTACCTTATTGATTTGTCACATTTGTGCTTAAATAAATACATATACATATATATATGTATATAAATGAAGATATAAAAAGACGTTTAGCGCCTGCGAGGTACTGTTTGTACTCAGCGTTGTAATCTATTACATTCTGCATTCACGAAAGTTACCCTCTTTCACGAGCGGCGCTTAGCTATTTTAGCGAAATGTCAGGCGCGAAACTGGGTCGGCCGGCGCGCGCGGGTCGTCGGAAATAATTTAACTCTCCCCCGGATTATTCGCGTCCTCTTTTTTTTTTTCGCTTGTTCGCGGGCACACGCGGGCAAAATATTTTTCCCACCGAATTTCTCGCGCGGCCGTGGTGGTGCATCTATTATCGGCGACGAAGGAAATAAAAGTAGCGCGAGCCCAGCATACGGTAACGCGCCGCCGGCGACGGCGAAATTCCCGCGTTTAGCGCGGCTGCTAATTTCTGCGCGATCGTGGGACCGACGGGGCCCGATAAAAAAAAAAATAGAGAGAAACAGGGAGATTTTGCAAGCGTAGTCGCGGCGATAAATTAGGCGGTCAGCGTAACGTATGAACGTTCGCGTAATGAAGCGTCGTCGTTAACGCGTCGACCCGGACACGTGAACCCCGTTGGACGATCTCGTGAAAATCGATTACCGATATCGGTAACCTCCGCCTTCTTCTGCCTCGTTGCCCCTTCCTCCCTTCTCTCCTCCGTTCATCCTCGCGGCGCGATACTCTCGTGCGTCATCTCGCCTTTTCTTCGCGCTTTCTGCCGTTCTCGGCCGCGTTCTCGCTCGATAATGGCAGTCGACTTCCGGTTCGGTTAGATACACGCGGTTGGACGCGTTCGTGAGAATGCGCTAGAACTCGTGGACTAATCTTGCGCGAGGACTTACGTAAACGTCAAAGTTTATTAGATCATATCTCATTGCTTTTTAAATTATAATTAAAAACCCGCGGAATGTGTGCAACGCATTAAAACTTGAGTAATTGGATAACGCAATTTTTCTTCCCGCTTCTTTCAAGTGGATTTCATTTAAGCAGAATTTTAATTTAAGACTGAATTACCGAGATAACTAAATTTGAAATATATAATTAACGTTGAAATAAAAGAATTTTTCTTAAATGCAATGAGAGGAGGAGATTCGAGTCCAAGTCGTCGTGAATGGAGCGAAGTGAGAAATCTGCGACACCCTATATACAGGAGCGAGCCCTTCGGGCATTTCGCGCGAAGAAAGTGCGCGGAAGTTTACTGCTGATGGAGCGGCGCATTCTTCGATTTCAACTTTACGGTCAAACGGCGGAACAACCGCTACCAACGGTGCAGTGATGCCGCTGATCTATTTTTTTTTTTGCGATACCATCGTTCTTCCCCCGCCACACGTGTCATACCGGAACCGAATTCTGCCCCGACGATCCCGACGATGACTCCCGAATCGTGGTGATTCCAAAAAGATTCTCCCTCGCATCTCTGCCGCGAACCGTTCTCCATCATATTGACTGTTTCATTCTTCAAACACGCGCGGACGAACCGAACTCTCCGACGAGAGAAACGACTTCGCATGAAGTCTCTCCGTGACACATTTCTCCTCGTGTTGCATGCGATTTTTAATCCTTCTGATTTTGTATCTGCTTTCGGGATATTTTCAAGATTGTGATTGTTGCACGATTAAACGACGTTGATTATTTTTTCGATTTTTGCGTTAATTCCACTTAGATACAACAATGTGTCGCAATCTTGAGATATATTTGAATTTTAATATTAATTATGTTTCTACGTCGACGGTTATTTGTGATAATATAAGTAATTTATTATGTACTTTGCAGATTTAACGTAGTTTTAAAGTAACTTTTGCACGTTACAGCATTGAAATAAGTTGTATTATTTTTTCGCCCCACGTTCATATTTGCGATTCCACCAAAAACGGAGAGTTTGATTGTAAAGTAATATGAAATATCGCGCGAAACAGGCCGCTCTTGGCGCAACGTACATATTGGTCTAGCGGCAGTTTTTGGGTATACACGAACCGGGCGTGTAGGAACACGGCGAGCGGATATAACACGGCCAAAATCGTTAATTTCATCGATGTAGTCGTGTAATTGACGCCCGATATCGTGCGCCAGCTTGGCAATAATTCGGCGATGTAAACGGGGTTACCGTGCCAACAACACCGACGCGTTTCTCCGGAACTTCGATTTTACATAAAGCGTAGTCGGCGCACCGTTGGAAAATATATATCATCGCTCACGGAATATCAATGCGAACGTTAAGGTAGAAAGTGAGAGATTCTTAAACCTAACTCCGTAAGGTCGGCCGCGCCGATAATCATGGCGTGTGAAAAACATATTACGTTTATACTCTATACCTCTGGATCTCTACACGTTATCTTTATGCAATTGTTTCTACCCGGAGTCTTGCTACCCTCGAATTTATATACGCTAAAATTGTCACGCAATAGTACACGGAAAGAATTTTCTCTTAAAATTTAGCCTGAAAATCATGTAATCGTGGGACAACATGACATTTCCAAGAACTTTGTAATTTTTTTAAATTTCACCATACATTTTACTAGTAAATTAGATGATTTTTAAGGTAAATTTTAAAAGATAATTCTTTCCGTGTAAAAATTATTAATTTCATATAACCGAGTGTTGAAATTTTACTCTTCAATTATGAGTGATATTATTGAATAAATTATCTATAATATATATATATATTGTATTGTATGATTATAATATAATTTATATATATATGACTCCACGCTGTAACAGCCGTGTTAAAAGTTTCGAATTTAATAATACAGAATTAATGTGTCCGTCCTGTCAGTTGACGGCTCGTTACGCACGATATATTGCGAAAGAACAATTAGTTGTACTTGATAATAAGTATACGAGTTGCATTGGAATTGTATTTGGAAAATAATTATGCGCTCTCTCTCTCTCTCTCTTTTCTCTGCGAGGCGTCGATAATTATCGCTCAGTTATATTCGGCGCTGCAACATCCATCATCGAAGCTGGCCGATGATGCATTTGAAAATTAAAACTTATAATTCATGTACGCGTAAACACAACGTGTACCGAGCACGAGCAGCGTATTCTTTGTCGATTGCGAGGTGAAACAGAAAGAGAGTAATTACAAAAAACAAAAACAAATACGTGCAATGCAAATAAATTAGACGAATTGCAAAAATTGCAAAGTGACATTTGAATCAATTACAGCCATTGTGAGTACAGCCCGACAAATTGGCCGGCAATCGTCGCTTACGAGCTTCGTGTAACGCACCGTCAAAGACGAGGAAAAAACCTAAGATGGATCGAGCGGCCGATCGGCGTGGCGGACTTAAAAATTTTAACGCGATTCATTCTCCACCCCTTGACAAGGCAGGTTTAAAACGGTCAGCCGTAAAAAGCCCCGGATGCCGCGGTGGCGGCGGCCAGTAATTGTCCGGTCGTCAGATGCGCGCCGGCCGGGCCCGGGCTGGCGCGTCACCTGGAAAAGTCTGGTCCAACCGCGGGGTGATTAACGCGGTTAATTTGTTGCAATTTGACCCGACTACCAGCACCCACTATCCAGAATCGTTCCCCATGCACCGCGGCCCCCCCCTCTCTCCCCCGGTACCCCGCCTCCTGCCGAGTCTCGTCCCTTCCTTCCCACCCTGCCGCGCATGTGTGCCTTTGGCTTGGGCCGCGTGTTGGTAAATAATTTACGACATGTAATTGTAATTCCGCTACGGCCACGGCGGTCAGCGAACGCTACGTCGTTGCACATCGCGCATGAAGACACCGCGCTATGAATATATCGAGCGGGTCTCTCAGTTCTGTGGCGAGGGGGCTTTCCCCGAGGTGTATCGCACGGCGATAACGGCGCGATCGAAAAACGATCATGGCTCGATAATTCATGCGCAGCTGGAACGAGACTTCGGGATAGAAGAGATTCACCGCATACCCGATTATGCCGCGGATATATCTAGAGGGTACAAATGCTCCATCTACATTTGCGGACGTTCGCGCAGAATTTTTCATGGTCAATAGAATGTTGGCGTTAAAGCTGCCCGCGTTAAAGCTACATGCTTCTTTACTTGGCGGAAGCGCAATCCTTTCTCGTTACCGCGAGCCGTTGTAGCCGATTACACGCTATAAATTATTTACCAACGCGCAATGCAAATCGATAATAATAAAAGGTCCAACATATATCAATTTATACACAACTCTCCGCGGATGAACGGGACTTAATATTTTTCTTCTCATAAAGTTTCGTTAAGCGGCCCGTTGATCCGGAGTGAAAAATACAGCAAAACTGCGGCGATACAGGAGAGAAACATTTCTGAGAATGCTGCGCATAAAGCTATACATAAACATACGTGTGCAAATACATTTACATGAAGCGCAACAGATTTCGCGAGAAAAACAGCGCGGAAACGTTTGCAATATGCAAATCCGCCATACGGATCGTTCGTGAGTTATACGATAGCGAAAAGGTATCTGCCGGGCTGATATATATATATTTTTTTTTGAATCAATAGCGCGATAACTCCGAGACACAGCGGCGAGAACGATACTCGACTTTCATGAAGAGACGAATGCTTAAAGATCGCAAACGCTGGGGCTTCCCTCCTGGCGGAGGAGGGCGCCAAGAAAAAACTTTCCACCTCTTGAATTTTATACCGCGCTATTTCTTATCCTCTTTTTCCGCTGACGCGCGGCCGTATCTCAGGAAGACGAAGAGCCCGTTTAGAAGTCCGTACAGGAATATGAAGTAAACCAGTTACGTTGCGCGCCGCGCCCGGCCTCGACATTATCCGTTTGCGGGTTCCTAATTTATCAGTCAAAACAGATTTCCCATCCCTCTCCGAGCCGCGGCAGCCCGTGAGATACAGGCGAAATTAAAAGAGCGACTAAACTGTCGGTCTCAGTCATTTAACTTCAATAAAAGCGCCCCGTTGCAGGGATATAAAAATTAAGCGGGGCTCTCACCGTCGTTCATTTTTTTTACTCCGTTCACCAGAATTCCGTTTGACGATCGTCCACGATCGTCAATTACACATCGAAGCTCGCGCTCGTTAAATCGTCGTGGCATTCTTCATCGGTGATCTTAGCGACGTGTTGGATCTCTAATTGCGAAACATTAATCCCCACGTTCCAATTCCTTCCGCTGAAACGGCGACGGCATAAAGACAAGGTAGTGTCCCGAGGGAAAACCCCCCGACTTGTCTCCGTTCCGAGGTCCGAGATAGAAGCGTGAGGATGTGCGCGTGTACATACAGACGTGCGCATGTATATATTTAGAGAGTAGGCGAGGGGAGGGAGGGGACAGGGATAAGAAGAGAGATAGGGAGGGTTAGGAAAGAGGGAGGATGAGCTCGTGAAATGGACGACGAGAGTAGAGGGTGGCTCACGTAGGTGAAAGGGGCACGGGAGACAGAGAGTGCGGGGAGAGATGTCCGTAATGAGAACGGGTTCTTGCCCTCCTCCGCCTTCGACACTCTTCCTGTATAAAATTAAGTATCGGAACGTGCCCGGCTCGCGCGTCTCTATCTCTGGACTAAACACCCGGCTGATCATTATTAATAAGGTTGGAACTGCGGGACTACATGCGTTTCTGCGTTAAACTGTCGGAATATCGATTAGGTGAAACCGGCGAATGACTCGTTAAGAAATATCGTCATATAATTTTATTCTGCGCATAGATATGTTGAGATATCACTGACATTTAAATCCGACAGAGCATGTACTCTTATTTAAAAATGTTTTATCAGCACTTGTGTATTTATTTTATCGTATACTTTTTGCCTGCATCTGTTGATTTACATATCTATTATTCGTGTAATGTATTTATTTGGTATATTTGTGACTTATTGTTCTCTGACATTCAATAGTTATTATTACTATCATTACGAATCTGATGCCAGATTTAAAAAATTCAAAATGGCCGACCCAAAATGACGGACACAAAGTACGTGAACTTTTTTAAGTTTTCAGGTTTTTCAGCATTTTACATTTTTTATATTCTATAAGAATCTTCAACTGGAATTTAGATTCCATGGGTCGGCGGGACCTACATCTAATCAGGCTCGCGTGAAGTACGAAGAGACGGGCAAAATTCGCGTAGGCACGCACGATACTCCCGGTGTCCGCGCAATACTACGGATTATCTCAAAATCGAAAGATCTCGCGGAAGACGGGATATGATCCCTTGGTGTGTAACTTGAAGCCTGGCGCGTGAGCTTGCGCCACGATCAGCACGTAGACAGCCGCTTAATCCGTTTAATCCGGCTTACGAGAATACGGCTGGTTATCGTGACTGCCTCCTCGCATTACTTATGCCACTATCGGCTGCCTCAAAATCGGTTACCGGGTGCACGCTTCCGGTGAGGAACGAGGTGCAACGAGTGGGACGAGTTCGCTCGCCACCGTACGCCCGCACACGAGGAGCCTCGGAACCGAGTATATTACATTGAGCGGCGCTTAAGTAACTTCATTCGTGACCAACGTATAAAAATTGCGCTCTTAATTGAATTTAATAAATAGTTGCGAGACATCCGTTTTCAAACATCAAGCACTCTCGACAAATGAGAGGAGATGGATTCCAAAAGGAAAAAAACATTGAATTTAGCAAGTAGTTCGAAAGGATACTGTGCGCCCGAGAGACATCCTGTAGACGGGCTTTTAACATTGACTTCACACGTTCGCGCATTTTCGAGCGTTATCCATCACATGAAGTTACACTGAACTTCTGCTCAAAGATGGTCCGCCCTATCGTCTCCTTCTTCCTCGAGAAATGTTCCCGAACTTGGAGCGTAATTTACTTCTCTAAAGTAGACAAATTTAGCCTCGTCGTAGCAACGCTCCCGATCAAATTTATAGACTACAACGCAGATTTCTCGCTTGCCGGGCTGCGAAAAAGTCCGCATTCGATTGGTCCGTGGATCCGTGGATCCGCAGGTTCGAGTATCGCGAAGCTTAGAGCTCGCAAGCCCGTAAGATAGGCATTAGCATGCATAGGTTGCCCCGACGCATTTAGTCGACCCGCCCTGTCCTCTTCCTCTTTCCTCTTCCGGGAGGCGCAGAGCCAAGTGCCCGTGATGGCTGCGGGGTGGGATGGGTGGGTGATTCTCGTCGGAGGTGCGAGCTTGAACGCCGGCGGTGCAGCCAGCGTGCACCACCATTGGCCACGCAGCCGGGCGCCTTTCCTCGCTTTTTGTATCTTCGTCAGAGTTATCCCGGGCTCAGGGTTGTACGCGCGGTTATGGCGCAAATTTCACGCTTGTGCGAACGCGGAAAGTCGCGCGAATATTCGCACTGCGAACGCTACGCCTGGTTGCAGAAGCAAAAATTGTTTGCTTCTTACGCAGTGTACAAATTGTCTGGCTACGAGCGGCTTTAGCTACTTTTATTTCCGCCATACACGTATTCTTTATTCGGTATTCTAGGCGATATACATATAAGGCGAATGCTACTTTAATGTACTTAATATAATTAATTATACACGTTTTGATATAATTGAATTTACATATAAATTATTATTTTTATGATTAAAATAAAATAACGAGAATTGTTTGCCTCTTATGCGAGTTGTCTGACTATGCGTGACTTTGTCTACTTACATTTTGCATATGTAACAAGTATGCGAATAATTATTACGTGTAAATTATTACTTTTACTAGTTGTATATGTTGACCTAACTTTATATCTGATGACTATATTTTAAGTTAACGTAACCATGAATTTTGTCATTTATGTATCAGAAATTAAGTCCGCGGAAATGACAGCTATTTCAGCCCCTGTAATTCTTTCTTAGGGGCTTTCTAAGAACAGAATATAGTAGAAATTAAACGCATGTTTTCATGGTAATTGAAGATCTTAACTTCAGGGTGGTTAATTACAAGTCGGCTTTTAAAGCTATCGGGTGGAGCTTAAGTGACCGAGTGCCGAGGCGCCCGGGCGAAGTAATGGATGCGTATGAGGGTCCGGCCAGCCACTAGAATTATAATGAGCTATGCGAAATAGTTTTCCGCACACTTAGACACGTTCCTATACAGTCATAACTTACGACACGTTTTAGCACTCATGCTAGCGATGTAGTTCGTGATTGCGTCTGCCTCGAGAGAACAAGCGGCGAGAGTACTTATATTTTCCAAAACCTTCAAAAAATTATTTGAAATACAAACGAACAAATGAAATCAGTAATTGGAGAAAAAAGTAATGTTGTTACGTTACAACTCGCACGACCTTTTCGAATTTTCTCAATGACACGAGTGACTATCGAAACATTAGCGCGAGTGAATTTCACGGAATTATCCGTCGTTAGGCAAACGGAAAGAAAGAAGTTGAACAAGTAGAGGATCTATTAAAATGATAGGGATTGTTCGCCAAATTTTCGTGCAATCGTGCGAAAACGGCGGAGCCTGCCTTCAGCTCTCTTTTCTAACTTCGTTGCGTCTTTGGCAGGTGCATCTTCTCGCTCGTCACTGTATGGATGGAACTTCGTAAAGAACATACCCTCTCTCTTTAGTCATTAGTCCGCACGACTAATAGCGCCGCTCGTTATTATTTCCGAGAATATCCGGCCCTTGGACTCGGGGCGGATCGTCTTTTCGCGATCCAGATTAAGGGATGCGTTTAAAGTCGGCGGGAGAAAGTCAAGAGACACCGCTGAGCTGGATGGAAGGGAGAAAAGAGAATTTCTGCTTTTTTAATTACGCCGCAGCGACCTTCGCGCGGCTTTCGTAATCACGCGGTGAACGATAAAAGCGGGATATTTCACATCACGCGTTTATCTTTTTTTAGCGTACCATTACGTGAGAACAATTTTACCGAACTGCGACTTTCAAGGATACGAAAAAAACACGGAGTGCTAAATGATATTGACACATCTTAATCTGTTTTATTACAGGATTATTTTTGTCGATGAATAATGTAATACTAGACACGAAAGATCATTTTTATTCTTGATGATAGAATGAAATAAACCATTTTGGTGACGTTTGCTTCACCCTATATAACGTAAACTTTCACCGATATCTGTGATGTAGCTCTAATTGTCCTCCTATCGGAATTCTACATCACAGAATTTTCTCTATTTATCTTCCTTTGTTATATGATTTTTTTGCAATTAGAGACGTTGAAAGTAACGAGAAACTCAGTTGTCCCACATGGCGAATATTATCGTTAACGTGCTCTATTAATATCGTCAGCTAGTAATCGAATCCCTTAGCCGCCCCCATCGGCGCGTACACCTCGCGCCGGGCATCCGCGAAATAATTCACGAGCATCGATCGCGAGCGGATTCAGATGCTGGAAAGACGCGGCGCGTAACGCTCCAGGAAACGCGGGGCTGGGTAACATGTGCGGGATAATCCGAAACTGTTCCCGGCGGTGCCGTCTTAACCCAATTTCTCTCCCCGTGTCTATTCTCGCGCCGGACCGATTATGCACCGGAGCGATGCGTCGGTGTTGCATCGCGCGCGCTCGTCACCCACCGCCCAGACCAGACCCAGACCAGAGCAGATCAGACCATAGCGTACCGGAGGCTGAGAGCCAGACCAAAACCAGAGACGCGACGGGCGCGGGTAGCCCGCGGCGTGGATAACGCCGGCCCCAGGTAGCAGGTAACCGCTGCGGCTCGGCGTTGCGGCTTACACTTAAAGTCCGCTACCGTAACTACCTACCGGCGGGACTTCTCTCTCCGGTTAGCCGCTTAATAACCGACGGCCCGGGAACGCCGGAGATGAATTGGGATTTTCTCGCGAGGGCGAAGAAAATTCGCGCGCGGGGAGAAGCTCGACTCGGCTTGGCGTTTACGTTTCAAATTTAAGGAACGACGATAATGGCGCGGTATATATAAGTAGAGGAGATATCTCTTTAATCTCTGAAAAGTTCCGTCGAAGGTGGATGCTGCCTACGGAGATAAATCGCTTGTCTCCTCGAGCTCTTGTATTCTATAATTCTGCGTTTTGTTCGCGAGGACTTCGGAAAAGTATTCTCACTTTTCTTTAGTTTAACGTTAAAACATTATCTCCGATATCACTCTTATCGCTGCATTTCATTATACATCCCGAGTTTCCACTTTGTTGCGACACGTCGCAAACTCGCGAAATTTCTCAGACTATCTTTCGCTATTTCCGTAAGGAGAACGAGATTGCGCTGTTAACGATATCGTCGCCCGATTGCGTGGCACGAAATACATTGCCGCGCAATTCAGTTAATAGATCTGTGAAACTCGAAAGATTTCAGAGCGCGTGGAATGGGGTAGTTCGTGCGGCGGGTACGAAGTTTCGCAGTTGTTATGGCTAAGCGTGATATAAGGAACGAGGCGTTATTAGGCAGTTATGGTTCCCCATAGATGCATACCGGCGTGTTCGCACGACCTGAGATGTGTGCGATATACCCTCGTAGCATTTCACTGCTGTGTGCGTCGTCATTGTGGTCGTCGTTGTCGTCACGGTGGACGCCGAACTAGGCGAGTATGCTAATATCGGGGATCCGAATGGGCTCGCAACACAAAATCGCACTCGCATCACGAACTTCAGTGCCGAATAATACCTACCGCCGCTGCCCTTTTTCGTCCGAAACAAATAGCGTATTATCGGAGAGAGCTGTCCGTTGCCTTATTTCAATACTTCCAACGGCTAATTAAAAGCCAATACCGTTCTATTGTTTGACGCGATACGCGCGGAATCACGCGGTGTTTTTAAGTCCACCCGCGGATAACATCTGGAAGCTGCGCATTTCGGGAGAATTTCAGCGAATCTGCTCGAGTCCCGCTAATAACTCATTCGAGACGTTCTGTTTTTTCATTCGCATTAAAAATGAAAATCGTACGGTAATGTTTACCGCGAGGATGAGGATCAATCTTACGGATCTGTTCGGCTAAATAATTCAAGTGCGAACGAAACTTTTCTGCACCCAGCCAGTAATCTTCCTTCTCCCGAAGTCGCTGCTCGGACCGGCCGCATTATTGGACTTGCCCGTGGGTATTCTTGGCCGAAGCTTTTCCGAACACGGGCGAAACTTCAGGGAATAATTTACCGCCGGCACTTTCGATTGTGCCGGCAGCCCCCGATTATCGATCGCAGTTTAATGCGATGTTAAGATTGACGCGACGTTTAACGCGACAATTACAGGCGGCGCCGTTTTCGTCTATCGGCGATTCGCGCTTTCCTTAAAGCTTAATAGCCACTTCAAAGTGGCGTAAACGAGCAGCGAACACGTCAAAAAGGAAAAAAAAAGAAGAAATGTCGTCGGGCGATAGCTCGCCGGTAATGGCAGCTCGTAATGCTCGATACATTTCGAATGCAAGGGCGGGTTTATTACGAAGAGTTTTTCTGCTGCTCGTCGTCACTCCACGTATCAAACGGCGCTTTGTTAATCTTACACATCGACTGACACGGATGACAAATGCTCGGTCGGCGAGAATATTCTGCATCGGAAATTCGACTTCCGCTCGGCTAATGCCCTTCATCCGACGAAGCTCAAGATAGTCATTGTCGCATTATGACTATGACACTCGCGAAAACACGTTGAAATTTCAAAATGGACAGCCCATTACCTCATTTTTCCGTTATTCCGCATTTTAACTGGGTTCCCGTGAATTCGGCTCCGGAAAATGTGCCCGCGTATTGCAAGATGAAATATTGAGTTACGTTACGCGTGCGTAATATTTAACGCGAGCTTAATTATTATTCAGGAGCTTTCGACGTTCATCACGCGAGATTTGCTGTTTGCTGTGCTTAGTAAGCGGGCAAAACAGCGGCAGTTTTATATTAATAAAACGTTCGTCGCACCGGCGACAGACCCCTGTGCCCTGCAGTTCTTCGATTCGCAGTTCTACGTAATTGCATTAAATCGCGACCGACGTCGAGTTTCGCGGAAAAGCCGCGCGTAGATTATTTCCCGCTGACCGCTCGAGACAGAGACGTCCGCAGAATTTTTACGCAGTCTCGACTCGTATAAGCGGGAAGTCGAGCTTTGTCGTAATTAAGGTAATTACCAGACTCTCGTCCGCGGTCGATGCTGGAGTCGGAACAGCTTAAACTCCCTTCGCGTTTGCCTTACGTACAACCTTACAGCGTCGCAATTATGCAGACGAACCGCGTAAGCCACGACAGTTGCAATGTCCATGCTTCGTTCGATACGAATGCACGAGACTGCGACGAAAACGTTGTAAGAGTTAATGGCGACCCTATTAACATTTTCTACCAAAATGCTTCATGCAGTTGGATGGAACAGCGTGTGCGCTGTTGTAAATTTTTAGAAATAAAGATATATTTCTAAAAATGTCTAAAAATGTAATTCATTAAAATATTTGTATTAATAATATTAAGAAGTTACAAATAAATTCTTTGTCCATAAGACATTAATTTTTGGTAGACTGAGAGATCGTGTAAGCTCTTTAGTATCATTTTATGAATTGAATCGCTTTACGGGCAATTTACGATAACATTGACAATCAAGTAAACAGTGGTACGTCTTGAAAATACCCACTCGCAATTGAATTTCTCAAAAACTGGGAGTAAGTGTCGTTATTCGAGTGTCATTCTCGTGAAAAAATGATAAGAATCGATAGCACGGTAATTCGAAACTCACGATTCTCTCTTTAGCTTCCGTCTTTTTTTTTTACCAAGCTCTGCGCAACGAAGCGGCGAATCGGTAATCTCTTTACGGCGGAATTACGTATTAGACCAACTTGATGAACACGTCCAGCTTCGCGGACTTCGCCGACAATTTCGGCGGGGGTGTTTGCATAATTCGTGCGTAAATAATATTAATCGAGCGTCCGCACGAACGCCGGGGCCGATAGTAAAGGCGATGGTATCCCCGGCGAGACGGCGCCGTAAGTGCAGCGCAAACTAATGAAAAATCATCTCCCGCGCAAGATCGCCGTTTTAATTAATTCCACTTAACGATTGAACGGGCCGAGAGTTACTTATCGACTACGCAAACTGCCACGGCGGGTGATATCGCACCCGGGATGCCGGGGAAAAAGGGTTCAAGTTTTCCGTTTACTCTCTTGCCGGGCACACGAAACGCCCGCGTAGCGTTTAATTGTCCAACTTTATCTCCGCGTGCGCGCGCGCCCGGCAGCGAAACAAAAATTAATTATGGCACTTGGCGGCTCGTTTTCGCTCCCATCTCCGCGCGCGAGTCGCGCTCTTTGCGCGCTGCGTAAACCAACGCGCCGCGCCGGTTGCGTACGGGGGTCTCTACCCGTGTTCTCGCCGCCGCGCGGGATAAATCGTTATTTCTATCGTCGGCGTGTACCAATAACGCCCTGCAACTACGGTGCCGGGCCGGGTCGGCAGTAGCAGCAACCTTACCACCTCCCACGTTACGGTAATTGCTAAAGTTTATCTCGGCGTAGACAGCAAAAATTAATTACAGCGAGATAACTCGACGTTTACGCCTCGGCATTACCTTACCTACTTCGCAGTTTCTTCTTGTACACGCATTATAATCTTCGAGGGTGGGGAGAGGGGGGGCTCGGTTAAAACCATCGCCCTCCGTCCCGCGCCGTCAGGCCCTTTGCACGCGCGCGTTTTAAGGATAATTCTCTTTAACGGTGGTGACGTTAAATCATGCGCCGCGATTAATATGCTTGTCTTAGAGTAGCGAATTCCGGGGGAATAAGTTTGCAGTCTACTCAAACGTGCATGTATACCGCATCGTTGTTCCGCCTCCCTTCCGGGCTTCGCGACGAAAAAGACGCAATCCGTTATTTAGGAGCAGCTGCGACAGCGCAAATTTAATGTCGATCTGAATTCGTAAGCGGCCTTTTAATCATTTTAAGCCCCTCTCAATGAGCACGGCCTGGATTCCCCATCTACATGGCGTAAATTAATTAGTAGAGGTCACATCTCTGAAAATGGGCTAATAATATCAGAGGTCGGGCATCGATCGGAGGAATGCGGCGCTATCACATTTCCGGCTATTATTATCGCAAATCGCTCCCGCGAGTCGAGATTCAATTCGACGTTTCCATTTCGCAGTAATCTTTCAACTTTAATCCTCATTATCCACGGGACCGTTCTTTAAACCATAAAAAGGTTAATTACGTTCTGTACCTCGCTCTTAACTTACTCGCGCGTCTGCTATCGATTCTCCACCCCGTCACTTTCCGCGCATCGTCGCTCGTATCTTCGCCGCGGAAAAAAACGCGGTCCCCCCCGATGGAGGAAAAATTTCATTTTCTCCATCAAGTAACCTTAGCAGTTATCTCGTAGCGAGTCAATTGAATTAAGTGTGGCCGTGCCGTATTTTTCTTCCCTCTCTTTTTCACCCCCGCGGTACAATTGCGCGAGCTTACCGTCGTTGCACGCGCGACCATGAAACTCCGTTTACGCGCTCTGGAGAACGGACGTGCGCGGGTCTCACGTTGCCTCGCTCGTTGTCGCTGAAAAGTATCCCTCGGCAAACGCATCGGGGGGGAACGGCGCGGAGGGCGCGAACACGGGCTCGGCAAACACGCTCGAGCGACGGAGTCGTCACGCAGCCATTCAAACCGCTCGCTTGGCCTCACTTTCGCGTCGCGTTCAACCGTAATCACCCGGTCTCATATCTGCCGCGCGCGCGTGCGAACAACGGGAAATAGAATTAATTACGTCGAAATAAACCGCCGTGCGTTCTCCCCCGGGTACCGCGTACCGCCGCCCTCGCCTCTCGCGTTTTCTTCGTTGCGTGGCGCGTTTTGCGAGGCTGCCTCTCGCCCCTCTCGTTCATCCGCCTCCTTCCTCCTGTCTCTCCGTCTGGCGTTCCGCTTATCCCACAATCACTGGCGTATAACGAGCGACGTATAGAAAAAAAGAGTTGAACCATTTTGTTTCTCTCGCGTTCGGTCCGGTCCACCAATTTACTCGCGGGAGTGTTACGCGCATTTTTATATTTTGGCTCTCTTTTTTTCCGCTTTCCTCCGAGGGGATGGCCTTTGATATCGGTCCCTTCCCTGGCGGCCCGGTACCGCGAGAGCTTTCAGGTTTACGTCACTCGCTCGCCGGAACCCTCGTTTTGCCTCTCGTCCTCTGTCGCTTACGGTCCTTTCGAGGCTGTCATCCCCCTGGTCGCTTTTTGCTCTTTTTTCGCCCCGCCGTCGTAACCATTGTCCCCCTCATTGTCACCTCTATCCGTTGTCTCCGGACAAATAAACGCGGAAGCGGTTTTACACGTGTCGGAAGCGAAGGGTGGCGCACGCGTGCCAGGATCACACCTAATTACGCGCACCCCGGGCCTGTCACCGCCCTGAGAGAACCTTGTCACATCCCGCCGCGTTACGAACTGTTATTTTTAACGCGTGTCTGACACGCTTCGTACGTCGCCGCGGGCGGATCGCGGGGAGCGAAGACGTCGGCGGAAATAATAGTCTGACGGAACTTCTCGGTCGCCACGGCAGCGCATAAAAAGTACGATACTCGGTGTAAAAAAAAGTTGTCTCGTTTGTCTTCCCGTGGGATTCGTAGTCGAGTTTATTAGAAAGCCATCGGGAAAGAGGGGAGGGACGGCGAAAGGCGGCTTATTTCAATTATGCAAATTGCCATTACGGAACGAAGGCCGCCCGATTGCGCTTGGATAGCAACTCACTCTTGTTCTCCTTGCGCGATTACCAGGCACATCCGACTGATACGCCCTTAATAGCCGATTGGCAGGGCGCGTAAATTTCTGAGATTTGACGCTGCATTTGCGTCGGTGCGCTATTTGCAATTTCGTCACACGAGCAATGTCGAGAAACGCGTTCAACAGTCATTCGCGTACCGTCGTATTCTCGTAGCGCATTCATAGAAGAAAGTCCCCTATTACGAGACAAGTTCCCAATATGAGATAGGGGGGGGCTTTCTGTTAAATTAACGAGCATCATCTACACTGAGAAAAAAGCCTTTAAAAATTTATTTGTGGCATATAAAAACCTCCTATCTCATATTAGGAAATAACTGAAATAAACATGTGCCACAAATAAATTTTCGAAAACTGTTTTCTCAGTGTAGTGCTTCCACCATGAATTTATTGTTCTTGAAGTGCAATCTGCTTAGTGGAAAATTCATCGTTAGATCGTGCAATCGTCGCGAAAAAAGATTTGCGATTGAACTGGGACGTTGAAAACCTATCTCATAATAGGGGACTTGCCTCTACATACACTCAGAAAAAAGATTAGGTTAAACAAATTCGAGATACGTTGAAATCATATTCCTTTGAATCTACTGAATTTATATTTACGTCTACTAAAACACTTGCTACGATAGATTTGAAGAAATAAATATGAGTTCTCTTAGAAATTCGCGTTTCAATCAAATAAAGTTTTGGCTAAGGTAAAGAAATTATTGTTTTACAGTAAATAAATGTCTAGTAAGGTCAAAATTCAAAGAAGATTTGTTTGATTTTAAACAAACTTCTTTCTGAGAGTACAGTGATGGACACAGAATGGTTGCGACCCTGCATGTACGTTCCTAAACTCACTAAAAAAAGAAGTGTCGCGACCATTCTGTCCATCACTGTACAAGTAATATATTTCCTGTCTTCCTCTTCGTCTTTTCCGCTATCCGTATTCTCGCGGCAACTAACCCCCGCTCGTCCCGCCCTACTGATAATGCTTGGAGAGGTAAGAACGTTTAATTTCCTTTCTATTTTAATTACGTTAGAAAGAACTCGTAGTTGTTATCAGTTGAATTCATCTGCCAGCGCGGATAGTGTCTGTAATAGAAACACTTACTGTTTTATCATGCAAATTCCGTCCCGCTTATAATACGTATGAAGGTATACTAATTAAATTTGCGATTCTATCTGCCCTGCAGTAGCGTGAATAACTTTAATTTGTACAATCGAGACTAGAGACATTGATAATTCATTGCTCCCGAACTCTCCGCGGTTCCTGTTCCCTCCATTTGATTATCTCCGTTGAGGAAGAGTAGCTGGGACGTGGGAGCTTCTTCCGAGCACAAGCAGCGATGTTCATTAAAGATACACCGCAGATGACATTGCACGTTGATTTGTGAAAACGATTCAAATGAAATTTGAAATTTCTTTCAATTCCTCGGAGAATGTCCTCGATTCTCACATTCCCGTGACACTCAAGCACTTATCTGAAATTGTAAACTCACGTTTCGCGTGCTGTAATGTCTGGTAAGAGATGCCAGAAGGAGCGGAAAGGTCCGGATCGTCGAGGCGAACGCAGGTTTAAACGTCTCCCGCGACGTGTTTGGCTTTCGCGGGAAACGCGGAGTGCCTCCTCACCTCGGCTATGCGGCCACCATAAATTTTCTTACGCGATCGACCGACCATACGTCCCCCGCGACGGTAGCTTTTCGCCGGTTTTCAGCGAGTCTCGACGTCGTTTTGCGCTTATTAACTATTCGTTAGTAGCGCGGGTACGCTCGTACCCTCATTAAACGAGCGAGCGCGGCGTACAAGCGTGCGGTAGCGAATTACCCGGTGCTTGCAGCTGTAATGCAAATTGCATGAAAACTGCAACTGCCAGGGCGGGCGGGCGAGGCTTTGCCAGCCGGCCCGCACGGCGCACTTTGTCTCGCCGGCGAAACGACGAGCGAGCGCGAGCGGGCGGATGGTAGGCAACGATCGCGCGAGGGCGACGCGCGCGAGGGCTGCTAACGACGAGAATTTACGCACAAGATAATCCTCTTTGGCGATATATCTTCTGGACAAGAGCGCGACGGTTAACGTTGGCGCGACAGGGTCTCCATTCAAGGTACGCGGAGTACGAAATATGGGAGCACGCCGCCGAGGTATTTAGATTCGGAAGAATGATGCGTGGATACAGCGTACACGTATACATACATCTGCATAAAAATATGCTTTAGAAATTGGAGCAGGTCCGTGAAGAGGAAATCCTGACTTTTCGAGCTGTACTCTCTAAAAGTCAATCAGTGCATTATCACTGAAAACAGTTATAAATATATAATAGCACCAAATAATTGAGTGCTATACATACAACTCGGTGAAACCGAGTCGAAATTTTGGTACTATTTTGACACTTTTAAGGATAATTTACACCTACTTAGCTGATATATAGACCAGCAATAACCCACTTTGATGACATTATATTTTTTTACTCCTCCCTTAAATCTTTAATTGTAAAAGTGTACTTTAGCTCTTACCTAAAAGGACCTGCTTTAATGCTAAATTGGTACAAGCAGAAATTTCCGACGCTATCAGTTTTTAAGGAGTAAATTTTGTACTTGCAGTTCGACCTCTTTTACGGTCTTCGGACCTACTATATAATAGAATTAAAGGTTCAACATAGGGCTGAAATTTCGACTCGGGAATATTCAGTGTTTTCAGTGCTAATCCACTGATTGACTTTTAGAGGGTAACTCTCTGAATATTTGAGATAAGTGCTTAAGTGTCACGAGAATGTGAGAATCGAGGATATTCTCCGAGGAATTTTAAGAAATTCCAAGTTTCATTTGAATCGTTCTCACAAATCTATGTATAATGTCATCGGTGCATCTTTGATTTAAATCGGTGCTTGTGTTTGAAAGAAGCTCGCGTCCCAGCTACTCTCCCTCGACGGAGATAATCAAATGGAGGGAACAGAGAGTACTCTCTAAAAGTCCATCAGTGCACTGATTGTCTCTAAAAGTCAATCAGTGCATTATTACTGAAAACAGTTATAAGTGTAGCATCGAATAATTCAGTGCTACTTATAACTGTGAATCAGTGAATATTCAGCGTTTTCAGTGATAATCCACTGATTGACTTTTAGAGAGTACGTTCGCGGGTGTGAAAGACACCCTGGTTTCATTATTACTAATTAAGCGAGCATAACGAAAACAACACGTACGCATAAATCCCGTACGAGTATGAGACACGAGGGACCTATTCGAATTATTATTGAATTATCAAATGGCATTTCAATATATCCTGTCTTCGGTTGTTACGACCGCGGGCAAAGTATCGTGTTTTGCGTACAGGCGATATCAGCTTCCAGTTTAACCGTTTTAGCTTTCCCACGAGGATTGTCGAACGGAGGGAGAAATAAAAAGAAACGCGACGCGAATCGCGGGGGCTATATTTGAGCACAGTCGCACAAACGGAAATACGTATGAAATTAACGTTCACGGGTGGTAACTCAATCGCCGCCATCTACGCCGTTACTTCTTCGCCGTTGCTTTGACACACTGACAGTCCATATAAAATTCAGTCGTTCCACTTTCGCGGCCGCAAATTCGATAACAGCGACCGCGCTGCGTCAATACCGATCCCGATACACGTCGCCCGATCTGCAGCCCGTGCCCTACGCTAAAAGCGCAGATGTTAACCCGATTGTCGATAAAATTGTCGCAAATTTGCTTGCAAACGTAACCGATTTATTTTTTATGAAATTAATACGCCTTTTCTCTCTTTCTCCATTTCTCTGTCCCTTTTCCTTCAACGCCCGATGGACGGATTGCGCGTCCCCCTCGTTACGTTTCCCCAAGGAATCCTCCCGATTGCTGATTCGGTGATTTTTGTAAATAGATTATCGCACGTTAATAGAACATATCGCGAATCCCAAGCGATGAATGACGTAATTTGCCGCGAAGTTATAGGCAATACCTAACAGGCGATTATTACGTTATAACGCACGTTATTCAATTATCGTATTATATTTTTCTCGTATCTTCTTTCATAATAAGATAATGCAATTTTAATGCGTCGACGAATATACGAGCACAAACAGCCTATCTGTGGATAATGATAGAATTAAATTCTGTGTTGTAAATACATTATTCAATTATCCCCCGGCAGAGAATTTGGTATTTTCGAAAAATCAGTTGCGCAAAGTGCGTTTACACGGCAAAATTAATGCAATTCTGAGCTGCGATATTATCATGAGACAGAAAGAGGAAGAGATCAATCGTTGGCGCGACGCGAAGGGGGGGGGGAGGAAATTCACTCGGCTTTCCCTCTCGAGTGTCGGCGCGCCTTATTCTTTCGGATTTCTGCTAACCCGTTTAACTTTTACCTGAGAGAAGAGAGATGAAGAAGGGCGGCAAGGTTGAGCAAGCCGTAGGAGAGACTTAAGAGTGGGATTGCACGGCGCTATCCTACGGCGGGAAAAGAGATCGCGCCCGAGAGACCCCCGAGCCCTCGAGCTTATTTAGGTTCTCTGCCCTTCTCCCTCCTCCTCTCGTTCGTCCTACGTTTCCACGGTGGCTGGCGCTACAGTGCGCCGGGGCGCACGACGTCGCTCGCAGATTCGAAGGCCTTTGCGTAAGGTATCGACCGACAGTAAATCTTGGCCCGACGTTTTTCAAACCGCGACCTCCGAATGAACTCGCTCGCGATGCGCTGTAGATTTAGGACGTGCCGATGTACTTTACGATTTCACTCCATCTCCGTTTCACGTCCTGGATTTTACGTCCTCTCAAATCTATTACAGGAGGGGATGCATGCGTTTTTTTTTAAAAAAAAAAGATTATCGTAAGGGATACTTGAATTCACGCGCGCGATCACACGCCGACGTGACGGCTGTGAGTAGTCACGCAATATGGTCATGTAATATGGTCAGACAAGCCGCGTCAGGAGCTTGTATTTTCTCCATCGCGAATTTATGTATTCTGCAACGCAGAATGATTGTAACAATAATTACTGTCATAATTAATTTAGCAGACTAATGAAACAACATAATTTTCCACCGATAAAATTGATAGTTATCTATAGTAATTAAATTAACACGAGTATCCTGATATTTCTACTCGTCGGAATATCATTAAAGAATTATCATTCTTGATTTTATCGTTGGGAAATAATTACACGGCACCATTTTATTGTGAAGAGCCTCGGCATTGTTGAATCCTTGTAGCTTTGTTGCGCAATATCGACGACAAGTAATTAAGGGATGGCACGCTTCAAGAAAACATGTTTTTAAAGCCGCAAAGATTCGATTTTCCAAAAGCCCGTCAGGGGATGAAACTCGTCAGAATTTCCTGGAAGATATCGTAGCCCACGGCAACTTTGGGAACCAAGACAATACAACAATCCGGACTTGAGACGCGAGCCAAGATGCCGAGTTGTTTGGCCGGAATGGTATTAGACACTATCTAACGCCTACGCAGTGGCGAGGAATAGGGTAGAGAATTGGCGACGGGAGCTTCCTCCGTGTTTCCCCAAAGTATGCATCTTGTTAGTCCGTGTGCGTCATTTTAACAGGGCATTTGCTGGTGTACACTCGCGATTCAGCCTACTAGTTTGAACGTCGCCTGTGCGCGACCGTGTATTCTCACGCTGACGCATCTTCGCACACTCATGTTTCTTCGTGTACATAGACACGTGTATGAGAAGAGAGAAAAGGAGGAAGAGAGAGAGAGAGAGAGTGTCAATGCGCGGTCGTGGGAAGAGGAGTCGAAATTTCCTTGTCGCCGCGCACGCCAAGGGGCCGAGTGTTGCACTGGAGTCGTTACAGCTGGGAATCGCGGAGACGTGTGCGCACATGTATCTCGTATCTACAGACATTACCACCCCACGTGGGTACGTAGGGTAGGTTATCAGAGTGTGAGCGCATGTACAGACTGCAGTGGCAGCGGTTAACCTGCCTGGTGGGGCGTGAATGGAGTGTGCCATGGAAGCTACACGATGTCGGACAGCGCCTCTTGCTCGCCGACAACAAGACGGAAGAGGGTCGGATGGGGGTGTCTTGGCGCTGCGCCGCGCCGCGCGGCGCCGGCTGAAGCCGGGCGAATAGACGACGGAGCCGTGAGAGGCTGTCTCGACGAGCTACTTGGCGTACACCTTACGCGGGAATCCTCTCGGCCCCCAGTCGTTGCACGATCTCCGCGACTTCCTTTGCGCGCCGAGTCGTGACGGGAGGAGCGCGCGAGTTTCTCGGGAGAATCGCGTTATCGCACGACTTTTTCGCCCAGCACGTCCGCATGCCCGCGTCGCGAAACTTGTCTAACGATCGCAGCAAACAATGAAAGGGCTCGACAGTGAAAACTGTTGGAGTAAGCTGCCGAAGAATTTCACGGATGCCAAGTGGAAGAAGAAAAGCTACGGACGGAATTAATAACGCTTTCGCGCGCAGAACCCATTATAAATTTAAATCATACAAATTGTCTCATCGAAGATTATTCTACAAGTATGTTTCTTCTCAGATTGCCAGCGTTAATAATAATAAAATTTGAAATTTCAATCGACCTCGTAGATTATTCCAGTACATCTCGCCGGAATTAATCGAAGACACGCGCCTGATCTCATTACCATTTGGAAAAACTAGCGGATATTAAATTGCCTTATCATTAACGTAATAGCGAAAATAATACATCGCGAAATCGTAGTTTACCCCGAGAATCTATTACGACGTACAGAAGTAATTTAATCCGGCGGGCGGGCGGTGGTGTGCATTACAGTAATACCGCTTGTGTAATGAAGCTTTATATTTTCGAAATGTTTCTTCGAGAAACGACGGCGCCGTTTACACGCTGGTGGGCGCGGAGCGATACAATTTGCGTGTTATACCTACCGGCTTCGCCGCGCATGGAAATCTGCCGCTGAAAAATGCTAGCGGAATTTCGTCCATAACGAAATGCGTTGTATCAAGCGTGGTGCACCACATTACAACGTATTTCGGTTGAGTGGAATTCAAGGAGATAGAGGACGCAAAGCCTGGGGAGAGTCGGCAACTTTTCTGCGCAATCGCGTCAGCTTAAAGCACAAGCCGCCTGTCGACAGTCCATCACGTTTGACCGCGAGCTCTTCGTCAAATTTCGATCTTTACGCGCGAAATATAACAACGATATGGATTGTCTTGGAAATAAAGACTTAACACCAGTAAGTAGCTCAACAGCTCGGTCGTTCTAATTCATTCAGTTTCCGGTAACAGATAGCCACGTACCTGTTTCCTATAGGAATTAATAATAAACTTTGAAATGGCGAAATAACTTTTATCTCTCGCGATGTGTTTCATTCTTAAAATCTTCGATCGGAGAATGTAGGTCGCCGAAGGCGCGATACGATGTCAGTCACGTTTTTGTTCCTAATACACTCTCGCCCGATATAAATTATTAATAGAAATCTCTTTCTCTCGGCGGAAAGGAAAAATTATTGAATACCGCTGCGTCGTAAAACCAGACTGAATTCGCACGCGCGATGAAAATACCAAAATCATAGATATAATATATAGGTATATATATATATATGAATCATATAATCGCGAATAAAAATGTCCAGTTAGAAAATTGTGTTAATTTCTGGACGTCGCAAGC
This sequence comes from Vollenhovia emeryi, assembly GCF_000949405.1. NCBI lineage: Eukaryota > Metazoa > Arthropoda > Insecta > Hymenoptera > Formicidae > Vollenhovia > Vollenhovia emeryi. The sequence goes on along the minus strand of NW_011967239.1, from coordinate 2,277,561 downwards.
TATGTAATGCAATTTGCGACTCGTTTCACTACGATATGTGAATTCGTTTAATGCGCTAGCACACGCCGCATACTGCTTTATTACCGTTATTCTCGTGGCAATTTTGTAGACAAAGTTTCGCGGAAGAGAATAATAATTTAAGAGAGTAATACATTTAAAAATTATGCCCGCGCGAGAAAATAGAAATTTTGCGCCCGATTCTCCACTGCGTTGCGAATTCATGCGGTGGACCTATCATAGATGCTGGTGACAACGCGCACGTCCGAGGGGGGTGGCGCGGTCGACGTAAAAATGCCCACGTGACGCGTAAAGCAGGGAAAATGCCCGGCGAAAGCGCAGTTTCTTCGGCGGAAAATCGCGGCCAATCGCGGCGGGTCGAAATCGCAGCCGAGAGTGACCTCTGCTTTATATTCCACGTTGCGAGCGCTGATGCAAGCCCCGGATACCTTCGCACCCCTTTTCGCGCCTCGCCGTCTCGAGCAACCTCCGATTCCTCCTCTCGCGCCCTCGTTCGCTCGCCCGTGCTCGCTCGTCAGCGCCCAAACGTAAACCCACCCCGAATGGATTCTCATCACTCTCTCTCTCTCTCTCTCTTTCTTTCTCTCTCTCTCCCTCTCTGCCGTTTCCCGGCCGTTTTATTCGCGCACTGGAGCGGGCTGCCGGGCATCACGGACGGACAGCTGAATCAGGCGTTGTTATAGCGCGCCGACAACGAGACCGGCCGTAAACGTCTTGTTGCAACTGCAAACGGAAACGCGCGGTGTCAGTCCCGCGCGGGAGGTGGAGGAAAAGGAAGGGGGACGGTGGCAGGGAGGTGCGAGTGCTCTCTTGCAGCCTGTCGACAAAAGCGGATTCGCGAGAGTGTTTCGCGATCGCGCTTCTCCCGTGAGAATTCGCGCCGGCTGCCACCGCCGGGCGGAAGTTTCACCCCCGGGAACGCAAAATTAATCGAGCGAACGAGGCGGCGCGCGAACGAGAAAGGGAAAGAAGCCCTCCATCGATCGCGAGCCGGAGGGCCGCCGAGGGCGGCGCGGGGCACGGGAGAAAGGAACGCAAGAATTCGACCCGTGTTAATACAGCCGGTGTTACGTTGCACTGCAGCGTTCGCGTACTCTACGATCGGCGGCGATCGGCGGGCTTGAATTCGTTAGCCGGCGCGGCGAATTAATTGCCATGAATATACCGAAAATCCATTAGACCCGTATATGCGCGCGGGTTGGGCGAGATGGGAAGTAACACGAGCGCGGAAAGAAGGTGAGGGAAAAGCGAAGCCACGGGGCGAAAAGAAGGCGAGGAAAGAACGGGAGGAGTAGCAAGAGGAGGATTCTGCGGCAAACAGTCGCGAATAATGCGAAATGCACGGTTCGCCGCGCATAATTACGAGCGCACGACATGGGTGCCGATGGGCGGGGGAGGGGGCAGAGAAAACTTGGGTACCGCGGAATTATTGCGGGAGCGAAACGTGCGCGACCGCGGCGTACCTAAACGAGGCTTGTGAAAACGCGGACGGCGAGTTGCCGCTAGGGCGTGAGAAAGAGAGGGAGAGAAAGAGGGAAAGAGAAAAAGAAAAGTGAAGAGGGAAAAAAAGAGAAGGAGAGAGAAAACTACCGAGACCGAGGGAAGGGAAACGGGCAAATAATAATATCCGGCCCCGGCTGAATCCCCGAACAATTAGACGCGCCACTTGAGAGGGCAAACAGTTTAAATCTAATAATAGGCCGCGCTTCTTTATTCGCGTCGTCTGGCGACGTCGAGCTTCGTACACGTCTCGTTAAGTTGTTTTTCCTCTACAGAAAAGCTGATGGAAAAGGATGGGAAAGGTTTTTTTTTCTCTGACCACGAGTGCCCGAGCCGTAGTCCCTCCCGTGCACCGTTTTCTGTCTGTGCTACCAATTTAAAGTACGATAAAGTAAAAATGATTTCAAAAGCGTGCAAGCATCAGACCTATTTCTGTAGCATGTTTTCAAGCGTATCGCTTATGAATGTACTAATTAACCATACCATCAAATTATTAGTTAACATTATAGAGCAATTAAGATTCCCTACGTTTTTCGTTAGACGCTATGCCTTTGAAATCAATTCAGTTACGAAATTATAATATGATGTCGAAGAGGTACGTTGGAAACATTTTTGCAAATTTTTTTGCCCGCAAAATGTGCACTTTTTTAACTGTCGTTAATTACGCGTCTTTTTCGGACACTCTTCTCGTACTCGCACACTTAATATCTTACTTTCACTTTAGCACATTCGTTCTTTCTTCGCCTCGCTTTGGATACTCCCGTGGTAGAGCTACAAATCCCCCGTCTTGTCTTTTTCTCGCGCGTCACGAGCCACGGTTGAAAAGAGCCTTCGGCATTCAAGCCCTTCCGCAGCGCACTCGAAAACGCCGAATAATTATACCATTACCGCAAGTAATTACTATTAAGCGCGCAATTTACGGCGGCGCGGTGGAAGGGAGGGATGGAAATAGCAGTCAAACGTATAATCGCAACAGCAACATTAATAATGCCGCAATAGCGCGATGCCGTGCTAGGAAACGATAAGAGGCTAATGAAATGAAGACTCGCTGGTTGTATCGCTAAGGAGAACAATTTAGCAATAATTTGCCAATTAATTAACACTTAATTAATACAAGCTATACCAGGAATATACGCGAAATAAGATATCGCGTTAAATTCCCCTTGATTTTTTTCCACATAAATTTCCAATCCTGCCTCCCTCGGATATTACGAATTTTTATTTTATGATCTTGTTTCAAGATGCTCGCGCTTGTCACATCTAAACGTTATCTTGTTTTCTCGGCTTTTTCTCCTTTGTCACGTAAAAATCTTGAAAAGATATCGTTCGGGTTTTTTTTACCTCCATCATGTCGACGGATAATTATTACATTATTCCGAGTAAGTGACTCCAGAGATAGACGATCCGACCGATAAGATTTTTTTTTATACTATGCGATATTTCTGAAATATCTCTTGCACAAAACAACATTACGAGAGAGTATCTAAAAGTATCTTCCAACCGACAAAAACTTTCTGCATTCGTTGAAAAGTAATAACTGAATCTATTAGAACAAAAAGAATATGCGGCCAAATCGTATAATTGAGAAAAACGAAAAACTGTTTTATAATCTGAACTTTTCAATAAATTCGCCCCTTAAGGTAAGTTTTCATTTCGAAGATTTTTCTAAACATTTTCATTTAATGCTATAACAAAAATCTATTGTTTACTCAATTTCGACTAACGTCACATGTCCCCTTTCTGTTCTCACTGGTTCAATTACACCAACTTAGATAATTTTAAGATTTTTAAATTGTTGGCTGATAATCTCTCATTAGTCAAAGTGATCTTGATCAAACCTCGTTAATGCATATACAATTGAAACCATCTCTCGTCAGTCGCCTAAGCTCTATTTGTTATTAAAAAAGATATAAATCTACATGCGCTTGCAGATGAGTGTCAGCAGTAATTTAAGCGCGTTCTAATTTGTCGGTGTACTCGTAAAAATTTGAAGAGAAAAATGTCCGCTGTTAAGAGACACGTGATAACAGATGGGCAAGAAATATTGCGTTCAATTCGCCTGAATTCGCGATATCGCTGTCAGATTCGTAAGAGACAAGAGAACGAAAGGTAAATAGTCTACCATCGCTCTGAATCCTCCATTGGCGTATGGAAAACGGCGGCAATGACTGCGCCGCGTTGCGAGATGGCGGATTCGATAATCCGCGTCGGTCACTATTCAACTGTAGTCTCGGTGAAAGCTCAAAATAAATACACGCGTTTTTCGCTAAAGCCCGAAACCCCCCGCCTATTATCGGACACGAATGACGGTGTGATATCGAAAATCCAGTATTAGCTCTTTTTATATTCACCGTATATATTTTTTTTTGCAACGATTGCACGTGCGTCGCCAAAGTGACACTCTATAGAACGTTACGTTACCGTTAGTCAGCTTTAACTCACCTAATATTAACGGTCAATCAACTCGATTCATCCCCGACTCTTAATGACGGGGACCACCGCGCCGGGCGGCATTAACGGATTATTAAAAATTTCCGCTTTAATACTTCTCGATGTAAACCCGACGTTAAGTTAATTAATATTAATTAAGCTGCAAGTTGTACATCCCTTGCGGGATCAACGCCACCACCTCGCAGGGCTGGCAGCGCGCTGCGCGGTAGTTGGGGCGATTTTCGCGCCTGGTCGCGCGCGCGAGCGGAGAGCAGGTGGTAGTTTCACGTTCGCCGTTCGTTGGTCGGTCAACAGGATGACCTCGTCGTGCGCGCACCTCGTCGTGGACGATGAGGGAAATTAGGGGAGGTTTAACGGTGGCCACAGTGCGGCGCTCCGCGCTCTAAGTGATCGTGGATTAGCTGGACGAGAGAGGAGGGCTCTCGGGGACGGCGACATTACGGCAGCTGGAAAGAGAGACGCAGACTCTGTCCCGGCAAAACCGTGGCGCCAGCCAACTAATTACCATGGCACGGGCCGCCTGCGGTGGTCCAAACCAGGCTCCGCCACTCATTCGCGCGCGGGCGCGCGGGCGCACACACACCACTCTGGCTTTCCTCTTCGTGATCGTTACGACCATCCGGCTCGTGAGCAGGAGCCATCGCAGAGTCCTTTAGTAGTCTTCTAACACACTAGCTTGTCGGTGCATTCATTTCCGTTAGATGAATTTCGTATGCATGGCAGATGCGCATAACGCTCGCCCGGCTGCTCTCTCTCCCGCAGTTTCTAACGTCTTTGAAGTCGTCACCGACGACTGAGTGTCCCGGAATGTCGTTGTCGCGATCGTTTGCGACGATCGGAGAAGCGTAGGACACGCGCGAATGCTTTATTAAATTCCACTCAGAACTTATTCGATCTCGGATAATCTCGGACTCGCGCTGCCCGTAATTGCACGACTGTCTCTTTCATACGACGGATTCCCGGCCCGCGAGGATACATCGCGAGTTTGAATTCACTTTCGCGGATGCGATAACACCGCGGAAAGCACGCCGCAAGCTCGTCGGCGCAACGTCGAGCGTGCCGGGGGGCAGAGGTGAAAGAGATTATCGCTGCTTACTCGGAAAATGACTGGAACAGCGCTAATTACCCGACTCCGAGTGCTCTTCGGTCTCTGACACGCAAGCTTCCCCTCAAAAGATGTTTACGCCGCGAGAGGATGCTTTAATCGAGTTGAAGAGACGAGTCGAGTAACCCAATTAAGTCTCTCTTCCGTTACTCCTACGTTACCCCCGCCCGCTATACTGAAATACCATCTCTCTCCGTCTCCGCCACCCCGTCGAGCCACTCATTTTGCCACCCCTCTCGACTCCTCCACTCGTCTCTTTCTTCGGCAACCTCGCATTTATCGCGGAACGTTTGCGGCGCGTGCATAAATGTCACTTGTCTCTGCGCCAAAAGTGCATTTCTCGGAGAGAAGGGGGGGTAAAGGAACGTTCTCTTCTTTTTTGATGTATCCTTCCTTCTTCTTACGACGATTTCATGAATGCAAAACGTAGGTGGCCAAGTACTTCGAGCCAGAGCTCTTTTCATCTGCTCTTTACCGGGATTATCTTGCATCTCGCAGGTTGTCAAGCACATCGCAATTAGGACGTGCATAGGAATGAAACACAGAGGAAAGATTAACACTTTGATTGCCGTGTCACCCATATCTGACGTTTCCGTAAGAGCTCATTCGTGAGCGACAGGTTTTACTTGCCCTGTTAGAAATAATTTGATTAAGTATTTAAGGCATTACGAGAAAATAATAGAAATTATATTAAGATCATTTAAAAATAACACGAACTCTATTGAAGTATAACACACTGATTTAGTTTTCGATTTTTCCTTCTATATCTGTTTCATTCACAAAAGGGTCTACTATTTCGGTTTGTAAATGACAGTTTTATTTGTTTCATCAATTCAAAGGCGCATTACGTATGCATCAGTCGTACTCAGATATTTTTTTCATTTAATAACCGCAATTTGACATTTTTTTTTAAAGCGATATTTGTCTTGAATTAAATGTAAACTTTTCGTCAAGAGAGGAACTATTTCATTCTATTTCGTAAACGTACGTAACACAGTGGTCCGAGAGCTGCATTTAACGTTCTTGATTTTCTTTCTCTCTGCTAGATAAAAAAATAGCAATTTCAAGGGAGCTTCTGCTCTCTTCTCCTCTCTTGCACTCGCTATAACTCACGTGTTAATGAATGCTACCGCACATATGCCGGTCCATATTTACATGCAGCAGTAATGGCTCACTCGCCCGGCCTTCTTCCCGCGTACATTATTTTTCGTTGTCGTCGCGTGGAACCCACCGAGTGCGGAGTGCATTAATACAGGATATTTACATGTGGCAAAAAGCAGGTTACTGCTGCGAATCCACGTGACGCTTAGCAACGTGATAAAAAGCCACGATACATAATTATGTCGTAAATAATATGTTTACTACGGTGAAGAACAATGAATTTCACGTTGTATACACGTTTTCGACATCCTCGTGTTGCTCTAACGCTAAGTGAAATTTAACGGAATGACGTGCGAGTGTCTGCGTTTCGTTAGACGCACTTAGGGGAACGGATTAGGGACTAGATCATCGCTCTATTGGCAGTCTCGGCTGGAGTCTGACTAATACAGGATGCTGCCGATCGCCTGGCACGCGGTAGGCTACGATGCGACATAAGCCCCAATTAACTAGAACATCTCTACTACGGACGCGAACTTAAGCCGAGTGAAGTTTCGCCGTACCACATTGGGTGAAAGAGATCGAATTATCGGACAACGTAAAAGACTCGCTCGAAATTCTACACTATATTCCGTACTCGCTCTCTTCATGTTGTCTCGCATCTCGTTCTAGTTATTTAATCTCTTTAATCGTCTCAATTTAGACCGACGCACGATATACTTGGTTGTTAAAGCTGCTAAAAGATTACGTTTGAATACGTAGAAACGAAAATGGACTGCACGAATGTGACTCTGAGTTATTCGGCACTTGAAGCCGACTATAATTCTATATAATACTGACACTATGCAGGATTTGCTCGTGTCTTATAGTAGTTTAAGCAAAATATAAATGAAAACCGGTCTATTACGAGGGGGCGATTATATGAGAAATAAGGCGATTATGTGAGATTTGTAAGCGGCACGGCACGTGGATACTGAAAATAAATTTCTTTATTATTCAATTACATTAAAACGACTAGTCAAGATATAACTCTTCTTATTACCGCTTCCACGGATACGATATCATTTCGCGGCTTTAATACTTTTGCACAGCATGAAATTATAACACGGCACGTCGCGGGATTGAATTACAACGTCCGCAATTTCGAAACGCACCGGCGATTTGATGCAACACACAATGGTCACACGAGGTTCGCGTAACGCTATTACGTTCCTAAACCATACATCCCGATCGATACGTTCGACTTATTAGTTCGTTTCAATCTGCCAGTTAAAAGTTACTACGTATAAATCGTTTTGTGAACCATCACTGAAATTGACCTGGCAAATATTGTACAGAGTTAACGAAAAGATGTCAAAGGTATAATTTTTTAACAGAGAGCAAAATGGTTTTTGTTCTTTTAATAAATCGTGAACAGCGAGTGTATTGTAGTTTAAAATCCATGCGGCTGAGACACCAATCAAATTCAAGCGAACGACCGCACGACAGTCTAATCAAATTGTTCTGACATTGACTCGCTGCGTTATATTTGCCATATCGATTCCACGACTACTGCAATATTACTGATGGCTCGAAGACTCGCGCGATCATGAACAGACTCGTCGATCCGCGAGCGCAGTTAAACGGGTGATCAAACAAGGTTTCCCTTTCGCGCAACACAGCGGAGAGGACGTGACGCGGATTTCTTTCATTTCTCAATAGTATCGCGAAAAGCTTCAAGCCGGGGCGGACGTTCGCCGATAAAGCGCGTAACGTTAACAACCCCGAGGGATTACGGGAAAGGCGAGAACGACGGCGCGCGCGCCTCGGACGTTCGCGTGGAAAGAGCGTTTCGCCGCGGGCAAATAAAATGCAAAATTAATCATCGCGCCGGTCACGAACGCAGGTCGATTTAAATCACGCGGCGGGGCGCGCCTCGTAATCGGGTTAACCGCGTACGATTTTCCTCACGGCCGCAGATACGACATATTATACCACCCGGCGTACAAGCCCCTCTCCTGCTCTGTAATCTTAGCATCGGTCGAAATGGGAAAATAATGTCACCCCTAAGCATCGGCTGAAGGGTACGTCCTCGTAATTACTGTAAAAACGGTATGATTATAGGAGGCTCCTCTTACGACCGTCGCACAATGGTCTGCACGATAATTGTCCGATCGTCTCAATTTTCTTTCCCACCCCCAACCTATACATACCCGGGAAAAAATGCTGTTGAATTGAAAGAAATGAAGTTGCTTGAATTAAACACTTTAACGCCTGCTACAAACATAAATAATTCGCTCAATTGTAGGTACTTGCTATGGATTTTAATTTTAAGCATTCAACTAAATCGTAATTACGGATTCTCCTGTCTTCTTCGCGTACGATCGTGAGCTAGTATTTGTAACCTTTGAACTCCAGATTGATAAAACAATTCAAAGCCATTATGTTGACATTACAAAAGACAGATAAATTAGAAATAATTAAAATAATGTTTCACGTGTGAATGTACGAGAAAATAGTCTACACGTTTTCAGAATATTAAAATTAAAATAATAAATTTACATTACGCATGTAATGTAATGAAAATGATTATGCATTATTATTTGTTGTGTGCCGTAACTTTTGCACGAAAGAAAATTTATTTTGGTTAGCATTTTTCGTTATTATATTTAGTCTCGTATAATGTAGACATTGTTCCATGGGGCGGAAAAATGCCTCATTGTGAAAAATATTCTTCATATCTAGAACCTGTGAAAAGGGGGCGGTGGCTCCTCGGGGCACCTTTTCCTTTGTTCAAGCTGCAAGACGTTACTGTTTCTCATATACATCCAAGCGTGTAGCTCCTTCGACTTGCACACATCTTCGCACGACATTCTTTCAAGCACAAGCGCACACGAGCACCCCGCAGGTTCTTTCTTACTTTTCACGCTCTTCCCGTCTTCGTTCTCCACGTGCCGGCATTAATGCTAAGGGCTAAGGTAGTATGGCGATTTGTAGTCGTGCCAGAGTTATAGCCAATAAACTACGCACGCGAATACAACGGCTCAAGTGTGTGGCGAGAGAACGAGGGCATGGCGGGAGGGCGAAAGAGAGGAAGGTAGAGGCGGGAGAAAGGGAAAGGTGGTCGCGCGACAGGAAAGGGGTTGAAAGAGAACGGCGGAGAAAGCGAAAAAGCGACCGGGTCGTGCCATTCGCTGCGAATGAATATTTAATCAATCTTCTCGCGTGGATGTATCTAATTCCGAGGCGCCGCGGAGGCACGCGCACGCTTAAGGGCCCCGCTAAATCCCGGGGAAGTTCGTACCAGCGCGTCAACCCCTCGGCGGGGGCGTCACGGCGTTTCTTGCGCGCCACCCTGGCGACGACGCTGTCATCGGCCTGGAGTTACAGCGTGAGCGTTCTTGCGCACTTCCGCTCGTTGGCTTTCTTTTCGCGTCAAGCGGAAGGCAATCACGAAGGCAGGGAAAGAAGAGCGGTGACAAGCGGGGGTTGCGACGTGCGTGGCTAATCCGCAAACGTTGCAACTACTTGCGCAGCTCGCACTGCCGGCTGCTCTACGTGGTAACGTCTTCTATCTTTCCGATTGCTTTCCACTTAGGCTTTGTTAATTTGTATGTCAAGTGTATATATACTTTTCTGTTGGTTTTAACAATTTCCTTGATGGATTTCAACGCTCGTACGTTTGTAAGGTATTTTAACATCATTAAAGATATTCGTACGAATCGCATAGGGACTTTTTAATCATCTCCTACAGTTGCGACATAATACTGCATCATTAAATGAAGAAATAACAATGCGGAATTCCTGTAGCAAAGCACTACTACTAAAGCTAATTAGTGTTGTTGCGACGAGTTCGGCGGCGAGTTGCTGCTAGACACGACATTTCAGTGGATTACATGGTATGCAAAGCAATAACATTGAACTTTATGAACTCCGGTAATTCTAAATTATAGGTCTTTCTCTCGAATGGTTATGCCAGGATTCCGTTTTCCTAGTCCAGTCTAAACGGTATCTTTCTAACGCAATACAAACGCCATAACTCTCGATATTTTATATCTCGGATACTATTTTTTTAATCAGTCAATTTTACCCTCTGCAAGATTAAAATATATATTACGTGATTTACCATTGTGTGAATTTCATTCGAAATAATATCCGTTTTGCCGCATGAGAATATCATTATTAGCGCGATCATATCTAGAATAATTTCACAAACTTGATTGGTGCGTAATTATTATATTGTGTACACACGCACGCATATCGTAGGAATATTCACATTTAATTCCAGCGCAAAGAGTGAGTTAATTTATATCAATCGACATGAATTTTCGGTCCAATCTATTAACGCGCGTAAGTAACCGCGCAAAAACCGTTCGGCGATTGCATTAGTTCGCGTATAAACAACTCGCGACGAGAAAATATTAAAGTGTCTCAGTTAACGCTCAATTGTTTCATTCGACACAGCTACATCTCGCGCCGAAAGAATTCAACAAATCCCGCTCTTCTGAGAGACATTTTCAAGGGGACTGCGGAACAATTTACCGCACGCACTGCGTCCCTTCACAGTTATTCTGTTTCTTCCTTCCTTCGCTTTCTCTCTTCCTCTTTCCGTCGCGACAGGGAATGAGAGAACGGCGGGAAGTGAAACTAAAACGCTGTGTTAAACGCGGAAGTACCGGGAAAATGTGGAGCGCGATGATATGTTTATGACGAGAAGAAAAATTGTCACGACCGCGCGTTCCTTAACAATTAAGTTAGCGTCTTTGTGACGCCGGCCGAGCGAGTGACACCGCTCGCCTCCCCTCGCTCCTCGGGTTATTCTCAATATCCGAGCTTTCAGCTGAATCCCTTTTGTCGCACCTACGTACGCGTGATATTTCCCGCGCGTCAAATTCCTCGCTTTCGCGACATTTTAGCGCGATGATCCTCGGGCGCATCTTTCCTCGGATCATTACGTCGCCACGAAGCATGTTAGGGCGGATAACGGCGCCTGGAAGAGTCGGGTGATAACGACGCGCAAAACTGTATGTTACAATCTGGCAGCTCGAATATTACATCGTTGAGTGAAACGTAAGTAACGTACATTTTCAATATTTGAATTTCGAGGAGAGCGCTTTCGGGAAATAATGGTCTCTCTGAATAATGGATTATTGTAATCGTAGCAAAGAAACACGAACCGTTCGTGTTGTAATACTTCACTCATCGTAAAGTTTGTCCGTTTCTGCAAAACCGCCAAATAGTCCTAATTATTTTAACGACGGCAACGCGGTTTACGAGTTTAAATTGATATATATTTCGGGGAAAATAGGTCGAAACGTTAATTTGGGAATATTGGTTTTGTTCGGACATTATATGATCAAATTGTACCAACGCGAAATCAGAGACGTTATAAAATGTCATCAGAAATATTATGTCATACATTAATTAAGCTTTCGATGTGCTCGGAGTTTTTCAAGAGCGAAATTATAAAATTAGTGTCCCGTTCGGATTGCTAACATGACAATTATCATTTCAGCCACATCTTATTAATCTTTCAAATCATTTACCTGTAACTAATTAATATAAAACATGTATTTCCCATGGAGCAGCACGCGATATAGTATTAATTAAAATTCGGCAGTGTGTTTACTTTTTCAGCATCATGCGTACAATGCAATTATATTTCGTCGTGCTTTTAATTTTCAGTTATTCCATACAGCGAATCCGCTGTTTCCAGATTGGACTCTTTGTTTCCGACTGAAATTTTTGTTCACACCTCTTTTGACGACGTAAATAAATTTCCATCTGCCCTGCGAGTTCGTTTAAAGTGACAGAGAACGAATGTCCGTCGCATAATCTTTTTTCAAAGCATGTTAGGGCGGATAACGGCGCCTGGAAGAGTCGGGTGATAACGACGCGCAAAACTGTATGTTACAATCTGGCAGCTCGAATATTACATCGTTGAGTGAAACGTAAGTAACCCCGACGATACTGTTACATACAATTGAAAAATAAGTAGTTATATTAACAGAAGCTACGTGTTTTATCGATATCCCCTAATAGAACGTAGCCTGTGTTCGAACTGACTAATTTGATATAACCTAACTTGGTAGAAGTGTCATGTATTTTTGGAGCAGTTACTAGACAGTTGTATTAACTTTTGTTTGGTAACTGAGAAGTAAAACTACTTGGAATCCCTTTTCTTACGGTTACTGCACATAAAAGATGCGCAAAATCTGAAGCCAATTACTGAGCAAGAATAAAACAATAAGTATTTTAATAAACAATAATCTATTAGTACTAGACAATAACTGGACAAATGTCTACGCAAACTGCATATATTCTTACCAGGAAAACTGTTTTAGCACTGGCAAATAAAACTCTATCAAGTTCCGGTTCATTTTCTATGCAGTATTGTTAGAACTAATGAGAGTGCAGTAACACTAGACAGTAACTGGAAGGGTGTCTAGAGGAACTGCAGACATTTCTACCAGGGTAGTCCACGCACAATTTAATAAATTTGCAAATTTCGCTTACACCCATGAACGACACGGTATTTAATTCTTTGGATCGGCTTCTCAATGTAAGGAAAAAGTTATTATATCATTAACGAGTTCCCTGCATCTCGCACCGGGACAGAAGGGAGTTGATGACGAAAAAAAGGGTAGAGTAAAATAAAATAATGCCTTCCTTAATGGCGCTTAAGTAAAATGCCGGGTGGACGTTCCGTTAGTGGAGAGGCGAGTCGTGAATGTATTGTCGAAACGAATTGTCCCGACTCCCCCCCCCCCCCCTCTCTCTCTCTCACTCTCCCGTTCTACATTTCTCTTCTTGTCTAGAGATACTTCAGAGATATTTGCTCCCAGAGGGAGTCGTAAATTTCGCTGCTTAGCAAGCATGCAAATATCGATCGCGTACCCGATATTCGTCACTTAAAAATTCATTTCAGTTCGCGATTTTTGAACCGGTTTTCGTTGGAAATATCGTATGTGTACAGACGATGTTCGGCCCGTTTTAATATGCGCATATTTAAGGATTGTTCCTCTTAATAATTGTGCGAATTGCATGCTAATACTTTCAATAATTAATTAATAATATTGTAGTAGCGTTGCAGTTAAAAATGTATATAATCTTTCGCGTTTAAAGAAATATAATCCTTCGTAGAGACGTGACTTTTCGGTATGATCTATAATGTATGACGTACGTGTTATATCGAATTTCACATGAATAGCATATTCTTTGAAAATCGCAGGGCAAATGACGCCATTAAAATAACATCATACATTCCGCATATTCTCCCAAATTTTCCTGCTGTCCTGCATTCGAAATGTATCGCGGTGCTAAAAGGCTAAAATCTTGGCTCGCCTAACGGGAGAAATCTGAATACGGGCTTGAGGTAGGTCGTCGAATCACCTTCTCGAGGCGGTGGCTTGATATCGCATAATTATTGCGCGGTTTCCGCTAACGAAACCGCAGCTGGTTCCTTTGAAGGCTGAAGTAATCAAAGTCTTGAGTACGGCTTGCCTAATAACGTAGTGAAAAGACACGGGGTCCGCGATGCTTCATTAAAGCGCCTGAACATTCGGAGCTTAATTAGCGTGCTATTTCGTATCAGCAGGCGGCACGCGTTGGCCAATGAAAGCACAAGATACGTATCTTTGAACAAACGAGCAAACTACTACTCTTAATCGCAAGTTTGAGGATACGCCGTGAGGTTAATAAAGCTGATATTTCAAAATCGATATTAAGAACGCTCGCATATTCTCAACCTGTTCTTTGAGAAGTAGCTGAACATTTCTACACGCGTCCATCGAGTTATCGTAGATACATAATTTTATCCAAGTAGTACGTCCCGAATTAGCGTGGTCTCGTGGGAAGTAGAACCGCGAATCCGCGAGGACGACGATGAAACTCTTGTCAAGGCAATTCGCGACGACGTTATCTTATCCGATGAGCGGGAAAGCGAGCGACCTCCATAGAATCGGTAGAGCGGCGGCACAGAGAGAAATCTCGAGGAGAGGGTCTGCCGTGCGGTAGATAGAGTAGTAGCACGGTGGTGCGAGAGTAAAATTTTATCGACCTATGCGCACAGCACGAGGTAGGAGGATGAAAGGGGGTCGAAGAGGGGACCACCAACGTGGCCACTCGTACGGCCCGCGGCGCGGCGGGCGGAAGGGGCGGCTTACGCGATTGAAAGCTCGCCGTGAAACGACTGGGGAAGTCTTGATATTATGCATTATGTATGGGCCTATGTAACGGCACCTGCAGCCCGACACGCGAGCCCGCCCCGTCGTTCGTCGTGTACGAACCCGATCGGCAATTCCACAACACGAACGTGAACTTGCGACCCCGCCGAGCCCCCGGTCGCGCGGCTGATCCCCGCGAAAGCTCCCCGTAGTGGCGCAACTTCGACCCCTATATTTTACCCACCGACCCTCGACGTCCGCCTGCGGATGTAGTCGATATTTCCCCGTGGTATGTCGTCGCGTAACTTTTCTTATTGTTATTCGTCGCACCGCCACGACGTGCGTGCCACGCGTGTGCGTCATATCGATACAGGGGGTGTATCCGGCGTCTCATTATGCGATAAGAGAAAAGCCAACTTCCCATGCGTATCACGTGGAAGCTCGAATTAAAAAAAGAAGGAAGTAATGTTCTGAATTTAAATGAGCAATATAGATACGCGGCATAAAAAGTACAACGTCCGGCATTCGGAGCGTTCGCAGGACATGATTTCTTCCACCTCCGAATAGCGGCACGGCGTTTATTCGGAAATTATTCGAAATAACGTCGTTGCTTTTCTCCCGCATAATGGAATCCATTTACGAATATACATCCCGCTGCAATTTGTATTTACCTCCCGGTGGAACGGTAGGTAAAAATACGATTACCGAAACGGCGGATTACAATTTACGGTTTTAACATGCATGATATTGTTAATATTCATTAACGGCGCAGGAATGGAAAGTTGCCTAATAACGACGGAGAATGATACGAGCTAACAGGAGCGCGTCGTATGTTGTTATGTACGCGAATCGATGTGTACCGTAGATATCCGTGACGTCGTTAGGTAGTGCAGATTATTTACTGGTTGCCAGCGAGGGGTCGGGAAATATAGCCGACAGGTCGGCGGTCGAACGACTAATAGATAATTTATCCGTAAAGTTCTGACGCGCTTAATACGTGAGCGGTGGATGCTACTTGCATATGTGCTGCTCAATCGAACCGCCCGTTCGCCAGAAATAAAGTTTAGAACACGAGATTTCTCGGGAATATAAATATTTCGAGTCGAGAGGGAAAACGGAGAGATTGAGAAACGTTGAATTACGATCCGCTGATAAACAATTCGAACATCTGGAAGTCTCCATTTCTTATGTTTAACTTCACAAATAGTGTAGCTAAGAATAGCAGTTTTTATATAACTAGTGCAAAAAAGGTAAAGATATTACATTCGCTACAACTAGATGCATCCGCGACAATCAAGAGATTATATCAGCATCAAACAATTGCAACTTGAAACTATATTGACAACGTTAAATTAGAGTCACTTGGTAAGAGAGAAGAGACGAAAAGACATGTAGTCATTTATTCTGAGGAGGTAAAATTGGAAGCTTAAAAAAGAAACTATCCATCGAAATTTAAACGTTTGAATCTGACGTAATAAGCGTCCTTCGATAGAAAGTTGAAGAAAGCAGAAAAAAGGGAGACGTATTTTAAAACTCAGCCGCGCACTCTCGGCCAAGTCATTTATAAAGATAGCTCTCCGCGTGTGTACCTACTCTGACACGGCTTTTCCTCCGGGAGAGAGAGAGGGCCGAGTGTAAAGTCCGCCATTATGCGGCAAGGCGTTCCTTTTTTTCCCTTTGTCGTTTTCGAGCCGCGAATAGTTAATCCGCCTTTACCGCTTGTTTTCATGCAAAATCATCCTTTTATACCCCGCCACGCTTGTTTAGCTGCAATTTCCTGCCCTCCTGCGCCTCCCGCTGCCCTCTGCCCTCCTCCCCTCCGCTTCCCTGCTCCGCCCCAGGTGTATTTTAATAACGCGGGCGTGCTTTCCCTCTCTCGCGGGCAGACCCCGCGAAATCTGTTTGTCAATTTCACGGCAACCACGCGTAAATCAACATCCATTAACGCCCGCCCTGCCTGGCCGCCCCCGGCACATTTTTCCCCTATCACTTCGGCGAGATTTCTGAATTCGTTCCTCTTTCACCTCCTCGCCCTCCTCGCCTCTCGCACCTCACGTACAGGTATTTGACAGAGAGAGACGAGGCGGCGAGAAGGAAGGGAGATGATCCTCATTTCTCTGAGGTAACCCCGGGATGCGGGCAAGCAGGTTAATTACCATCCAGATTGACTCGAGACAACTGTAATTAAGACGAACCTCGGGCTTTGAGGTCTTAGTAGCCTAAGAGAGGGAGCGAGGGGGGGGGGGGGAGAGCGAGAGAACGGCGTATAGATAGACAAATGAGGATGAGGATGATAGAGAAGAGGCGTGTTGCTGATAGAAGGTGACGTGCAAGGGGGGAGGAAGACGAGCAATCGCAGAGAGAGAGAGAGAGAGAGAGAGAGAGGGGGGGGGGAGAGGGGGATAGGCTAATCATACAGACAGATCGGTGACTTATTTGCATATAATGGCTTGAATTGGATTCGTTAACGAGATAAGCCAGTCATCGTGCTGAAGAATGGAAATTAATTTGGACAGTCTCGATTTCTCGCGACGCCAGAAACGACGATCGCGACCTATCGTGCAGAATCGAATCGACGAAGCGATTCAAAATCTGATCTAGGATCACATTATTCTAATCGCTCTATTCCGATAGTCAAACGCCAGCTAGTAATTCTATACGGCGATTAATTCTAACGGGGAAACGCGTGCGAGTTAAAATGTCTCGCCCGTATAGAAAGTTCAGCGATTATCGTAATAAAATATGAAAATGTAAAACGTAAAATTATGTTATGAAATTTATCTTCTCGTTTAAAAGATCCATAAAATCTGTCGAGTCACTTTTTCATCTTCATCCTCGCTCATTTTCTCTCTCTCTCTCTCTCTCTCTCTCTCTCTCTCTGTCTCTCTTTTTAAATCGAGTGTTAAATGCGTGTGGCTATTACTGTCAATGAAGTTAAACCTTTACACTTTTTAATACGAGTACGAAGCACTCTCTCGTGCAATCCGATTAACGTTTTTTGTGCGCACATCTTTCCTCTCATTTGCCACTTGCATAAAACAGAGATGAACATATTACAGAACAAAGATTTCTCTCTTTATCGATGTGATTGTAAAAATTTGTTCGACCCACTGGAAGAGAATGCTACTTGCGTTTATATCACCTTCGGTTCTTTGAAATACAAGATATAATACAACTTTTGATTATTATTTTTTTGTCGCCCTTGCATATCATTGTATTCATTAAGAAAAAAAAATATATATATATCTTAAGGAACGAATGAAAGAAACCAATACAAGAGCAGTATTAATGTAAAAACTACAGGTAATCATACGTATCTCATTAATATTCTATGTCTCTATAATATTTGCGCAGGATGATGTAAATTCGAAATTAATTTGAATAGGCACCGCATTATTGCCACGTGCTGCATAAATTATGTCACGCCATTAACCGCGTAATTTTCACCGAGTACGATATTGTAAACCGGTTTTATCCTGATATAATTACCGACGGGGGAAGATAAATAAATCGGAATGCCCAAATCGATCTCCGTATAAATTACGCCGTTTTCGCGCACACTCCTCTCCGCCGTGCTCACGATCGGAGAAGTCGCGCCAAGAACGAACGACGCGGGCGGCGTATCTCCTTTCCCGTTCGTTCCCTGCGTCTCGCCGCGAGCAAAATGCAGCCGCGCCGCACAGGCGTTGCCTGGCGCGAGGGCGCCTTTAGAAATTCCCGATAAACCAGAATCGAGCGCAGGGGACGCGCGCACGACCTCGCACCCCGTAATGGATGCACCCCCCATTCTCTAAGTATCCGAGTATCGTACGTGCGCTTGCACACGCACGTACGTACACGCGCGCGTGCACGGTGCGGCGAACCGATGCAGCTTCCTCGAGGCCGATCGCAGCTGCGGCTTGCAGCCATCCGCACGTATGGCTTTGGTCGCTAATCAATGTCCACAGGCGGCAATATTTCGCGTAATATCGATGCTTGCCGGCCCGAAAAACGCGCCACTGTTATGAACACATCCACTGCGGTTTTCAAACTACGTAAAAATTGCATTTATAAACATTTCCCGCGACATCGTGTCTTTGTTTAACAAGAGGGATTGGAAGCTCATCAATCATGAAATTGGGTTGTTTCATTGATTCGTAAAAAATTTAAACAGCAAGATCAAGATTATTATTCACGCTTCGTTGCGCGACATGAAAATTTCTCACTCGAAATATTTATGCTTGTATTTTATTATTTTATATTCAATTTAGCATTTGCGGCTCATAATCAGTCATATACCGTCTATGACGTCAATTTTGAAATAATCCACGGACCGTAATCGTATTACACGCAAATGTTGTACTCGGGTGTACAACGTTTATATTTAAACCGATAATGAGCATGTATAAAATCGACCAGAGTTGAAAAGTATTTCATAATAATATCGCGGAAATAAAACGTCAAAGGAAATAAATGCCAGTTTGGTAGAGCTGTGATTTACACCGCGGAGAGAGACCGCCGCTAATGAAGGTCCGCAGACGGTAATATTTCACAATATCGAGATAGTCGGATGAGAAACAAGCCGGGTGCATACGATCCGATATACGTAGCTGGGAATTAACATAGCGAGAGAGCAAGCCGCCAATGACGCTGTCGACGATGCGAAACAAGCGGCACTTTTCCGCCGATCTCTTTCTGCACGCGAAATCCCCTCGAGGGATCGCGGGAGATAGAAAAGAGACGGGGGAGGAGAAGCGCGCGTGGGGTACGTAGACATGCGGTCTGGCGGGATTTAAAGCCGGCGCGGTATGACAAAAATCGCGAGAGCAACGAGCGCTCGCGTATGAACGGGATAATTGAAATTCATCGGCGTTTCGCGATCACTCGAGAGGGCTCGCAAGGTTTACTCTTGACTCAATGAGCGCGTTACACATATATGTGCCGCTCCATCTGGGCTCCCGTATTTTCTCAAATCAATTGGAGTTAGGGGTGGCCGCTCTGAAATGTGAAAGGCAGCCGTCCTGGTTACAGCCAATTTAACGACACTATAATGACGTTAATTAATGCGATTTCATTGATCATAATATAAAGTAGGTCGTCTCTCATTTTATCGATTTTCGATTCGGAGTAATGTAAAAAGATATTTATGTATGTACATTGCATTGGAGT
Source organism: Vollenhovia emeryi (assembly GCF_000949405.1). NCBI lineage: Eukaryota > Metazoa > Arthropoda > Insecta > Hymenoptera > Formicidae > Vollenhovia > Vollenhovia emeryi. Next base: position 2,258,097 of record NW_011967239.1, on the reverse strand, counting down.
TTTAATCTCGGCTATATCGGTGAAAAAGTGACAATGGCTTCGTTCGGCGGCTAAAAGTGGATTCGCGAGCTCTTCAACTGAATATTCGCTAGACACTTTGGACTCTGAATTAATACACATTGTGCGTCAAAAGGAAGTCTATGTTAACACGTCCGTTTACTGACACAAGTACGTTTACGAGCGCTACGCGGATCTTCATGAATTAATCCTTTGGGATCTAGTGGTTACGGTCCGTGATCGTCTTTTTGGATTTCTTGTTTGAACGGCGCGTTACGTATCTCTGCGCAATTATTTGGCGACTACACATGGAAATTGATTCCCGCTCCCGATTCCAACGTGAAAAATGGTTCGGTTTTGTGTTGCTACTTTTCTGTCTGGACGGTAAAAATTGTATCTCGGGAAATATCGATTATTGGACGGTGAAGCATTAACTTTTTAAGATTAACTTTAAACTCTCGGTCCATTTTCGTCTCTTTCTCTCTCCCTCTCTAAAACTAAAAGAGCGTTAAGTCGGTTAACTTACGGCTAAAGTTACTGACTTTGATGAAATCAGTCCTCGGGGACGCGATATCTGCAAAAAGACACGATGATGATGAAGATGTTACCCCAGAAGCGAAGCTTTGAACGTAAAGACGGGGAATTCGAAAATACTTTTCGCACAGAGAGCTACGGAATAATTCATTTTTAGAAAAAGTTTAATTTAAAAGAATCGCTTTAATTGCATTATCGCGTAACTTTTTAAATTCTCCTTTGAGGCGCATTGTTCTCGCTACTTAAAATTTCGTACTTTTGGACCGTCGATGAGGGAATCATTATTCTGTACGCACGAAAATTTCATAAGGGGGTACGAAACGCAAGATATTTCTATAGAATTTGATGACGTTATTATCGGATATTGCGGTTGCATTCGGGATCGCTCGATTACGGCGCGCCGCGTAAATTTCCTCATCATTAGCATCATGTATATTCATTGAAGCTCGTAATTCATCAACCCGCAACAAATGCTCATTATCGCTCATAATTCATTCGCATCTTCGCTTCTCGCGCGGGCACTGTCAAGGCCAGCCTGCTCGCGTGCGCCGTGATTGAACATTATCATAAAAATGCAACGCGAAACGGAATCCCGCGGCGAGGTCACGCGGTTAAGGTCGGCGGAGTGGCGTGTAACGTTCGATTTTTATCGAGGGACAAGTCCGTGTCCCGCTATCAGATTCCCGACAAATTAACTCGCGACGGTGAAATTTTACCCGAGACATTTGCGAGACATAGTCGCGTGCGTATATTAATAGGGATAAATTAATTTGTAACTGCGAGCTTGATTAGAAGGGGGAAACCAGAGACGCATGCAGGTGGCTCGGTTACCAAATGCGCGACCAAATAGGTACGTGACGGTACGGAATCTGATCATTCTACGATGCACTTCTGTCACTCGCCCAGCTACCCACCCGCCCGCATCCATCCCTTTCATCAGACGGAGAGGCAGCCAGACACTCGTACCCCGAATCTGGGTCACCCATCAATCGCGCCGCGATGTAACTAACCGCGTCCTCGTCCCGTCTCGTCTAGGATGCGCGTACGCGCGTCTCTCTATCCCCCGGTAATTAAAAACTTTCATTCCGCGCCTGGTAGACTCTCGGCCGCCGCTCCCCCTTGTCGCACGGGAATGCAGAACTCGCTTCGCCGATAAGGACCGATCGTGTAGTTTTCGTCGGGCGATAATCGACCATCGCCATGTCGGGTGGCGGGCGAGCGAAGGCCGTCATATATTCCGTGTTCCGAAATTAATATCACCTGGCGAGGTGACTGACAGCTAATTAATAATCTACGATCGGTGAAATATTTTTAACGAAACGCATCGGGTGCGATTGTATAAATATCCACCTCGAATTTCGTTTCGATTAAAAAGGCACGAACTGACATTTATCGATGACGCATTCCGATTCTTTTTTATTCACTAGAGATGACCAAACGCGCGCTTCGCGCGCGCAGTTTGTAGTTGAGCATTGTATACTTTTAAGAATTTCTATACATGCAAAGAAATAATTGTATGCGCAACGTCAATTTAAAATAAAAAGTAATTTATCACTCACTGATACGATTCGCAACCGCAGAGTTGTACATCATGTACCATATGTTAAACTGTAAAAATACAAATATGTATATGATTAGTATAGAAAATTGTGTCAAATCGAAATTATTGTACTGAATATGCTTCATATTTTATATTTAAAAAAATAGGTATTTATTAAGATAATTATATAAAATACTGAGAAAGTCTTCCTTTTAAATATAAATTCACAAAATTTTATACATTGGTTTTGTCTCTTTTGTCTCTTATCAGTTTTGTCTCTGATTATCTTTGAAAATGTTTACTACAGATACGCCTCGATATTTCTATACGCATTCTTTTTTTGTAAAATTAATAATTCTCCAATTAATAGCTAACTATCTTTACATTTCCAAAGGGTTTAAATACACTAGCAAATTACGGCTTTCATCGCAAATGTAGCAACTGTGGATGATAAAAACGGGCGCACGTCACATCGATGACTTTCTCTCTCGTGATTTTTTCCCCTTTTTACCCTTTACCATCCCATGGACTTTTGTTCTCCCGAATGGCGAAAAAGCTAGTTATTACAGTCGCTTGGTGCGGCGAGATACGGGACCGGGCCGCTTTAACAGAAAATTGTGACTAAATCCGAGCGGAAGCCGCGATAGAAAGAATCGGCGTCAGGGTCGACGTTAGCGATGAGCGTGTGTTTAACGAGTGTGTAAGAGAGAGACTCCTTTCTCACAGAGGCTGGTCTCTACTATTACGTCACGTAGTCAATAGCCCCTGGGACGCCAGTGGCACATGACAGCGTCAACGTGTCAACCCCTTTATGCTATATTGCCGGGCATTATGCTACTGTATTATCGAGCCTTCCTACAACGACAGCCAGCCGCTGCATTTCGGGGTGCAGCTTATAGTACACGCCCACGCGTACGTTCGTGTGTGCGGTATCGTTCGTCCGTGTATATGCGAGGCACCGCGTGTGCACGCGTGTGATAGTGCGATCCGCTATACACGTACGCGCAAAAGCCGCCCCACATGAGGGTCCGCAGGTCCAGGATCGAAACGGAAACGCGTCAGGAGCAGATGTAGCGACATGTATCCGCGAGCGTCGGTACGACCTGCATCAAAGGAAGATCCCCCGCGCTATCGCGCTCTTTTCGAGCGAAACGATTAAAACGCGGGCCGCAGGTGCAGCTGCATTTTGCCGCATACCGTGGGCTCGTTGGTGATTAATAGAGTTTAGAGTAGCGCCGTGAGGATCTACGTGCGCGATTTACTTTTTGTCTTTTCAAGTGTTTTAACGCTCGTTAAATAAAATAAATTCAAAAATTCGACTACGTTCCAATTTTTCGCTCAAACGATCGTGCGTCTGCGAATTTTCCACGTCCGCTCATGAATTAGGAAATATTTCCGTCGAACAAATACAATGTGTTACAAATTAACGATACGCATTGGAGAACGATAAATATCATTTTTCAAAGATTTGAATTGCGCATTTTCGACTGGAGCCAATCCGATTGCGTAATGTTAATAAATTACACGCGTTTACTCTTTCCGCGGTGCAAAAGGTACATTGTCAATAAATTTCCGTGGATTATGAATGGAATCCTTTTTGTAGAATATTATCTCCAAATATATATTTATATATATACATACATACATTTATTTTTTAATGGGTCTGTGTGAAACGCGTGGAATAAAATTAATATAAAAAACGAGCTTATAAACTCACCAAAACTCATCCTCTTTCATCTCCAACCTCTCCCATTAATCCTAATAAATTATCAATACTTCACATTAATACATAAACTCGACTGTCAAACACTCTAAATGTAAATATTACCGGATAATTATTAAAAATTGGTCGCGTAGTAGAGAGATATAGAAAATTTTAATTTAACCTGCAGATTAAAAATGTTTTCTTTAAAATTCTTTTTTTATTCAACCCACTTTTGGTCTACCATTAAAAAAGAACTATATAACGATATATACTTGAATCATTGCGGCATTTGCGGCTAATATTCCTCGTATTGTTAAGAAATTAATTGTTATTTCTAGCTGTCAATTTAATGCATTATAATATAACTGTTTTTCAACCAATCTCCTAAGGAATTTTTCTATCTCGCAATTTTTATTTCCTTGATATGAGATTGCCAATTAATATCAGCGATATTCGGGTAACTGTGTTCAGCTTGAAAACGAGGAAAGTAAAGAGCAAAGTAGATTTCGTGTTCCGAAGCCACACGAGCGAAATTACGGAGTATCTTATACAACTTTAGCGATGAAAGTCAGCTTAAGCAAACATGGAAGTAGGATTTAAAAAAATGTAAAAATACGCAAGAAGAACCGGCGGCATATAATCCGGTTTTAAACCAAATTACTGCATTTTTCAACAAGATGATAACGACGGCAGTGGCGGCAACGAAATTCATAAGTGCGAGCTATGCGGCACGCGGCTCAAGCGGGAGAGATTAGGCCGAGTCCGAGCTTTTTTCCTTTAACTATTAACGGCACCGTCGCGTTGGCCCGTTTCAGCCGGGCGTGATCCGTACGTGCGAAACGTGCTAAAATATGTACAGATCGCGTAATGAAGGTATGTTTAATAAATGGCCGTCCGGAATCGCGCGCGCTCGCGCTCTCTCTCTCTCTCTCTCTCTCTCTCTCTCGATCTCTCTCTTTTGCGCTCGCACTCTCGTTACATCCCGCATCGCGTATGCGGCGAGAGCGCTCGAGTACACTCGAATATAATGTACATACAGGACGCACACACATATTTGTGTATATGCACATGAATGCGCCTGTAATGTATCCCGCACAACTTGCATGCACGTTCTCGCCGACGTATAAATGTCAGTCGGCTGTTCGCGTTCGTATTACGCGTGCATACGTATGTCCGCGGATACACGTGGTCAACACCGCCCATACACGTGCGATCTCTGGAGAAATTGCAAAAGAGAAAAACGTACTACGCACGATCACGGAGCTGACGGAGAGACTTTACGGTGATAGTGAAATCAAGGCACGAAACACTGCATTTTGATGCGTCGCCGCCGACCCACCTTCAATCAAAGGGTTCGCCGACCCGCCTGTGCGCGGCGGTCTCTCTTTTAATCTACGCGAGAGATTATCTTTTCATGCCGACTCGCATCGAAAATTAATTGTTTTCCTCCCGGCGTAGCGCGGCGCGGCCGCTGAAATAACGCGCGATCGACTCACTCGTAACGTATGCGCGAAACGTTTCGCGGCACACACGATCGTGTGTTTTATTATGTAGGTATGTTTTATTCTTATCCCCCGAACGCGATCCATTTTTAATGCAGCGACTCCGCGAAAAGCTCTAAGCCCTGATACGATTTCAAACCGCACGCACGCGGAAGTTAAATATTCCGCGGCGAAAATAACTCTCCGGTGTGTGTTGCCCGCTTTTTCGGCAACCGTGCTTCGACGCTTTCGCCATTTTCGTATCCGATATCAGTTTTTAATGGAACGTACAGAACGCTAGCGCTCGTTCTGTTTGCCCACACGAAACGGACAGTAACCCTTTGAACTCCAAAATAACGCAAACAAATTACCTCATATTCCGGTTTCCACGTACAAACATTACTAAAGCTGTTAGAATGATGGCAATCGCTTAATGCAATCAGCAATTAAATGTAAAAAAATCTTCCTACTTCGTTTCGTTAATTCGAGAAACTGCAACTAATTTGTCAAACTTTGGAAAATAACGTATGAGATAAACATGCACGTACAGTTTTTCGATAGCTTCTCCCCTTTGGAAGATAAAATAATTTCAGTCAAAGAGAATTCGAATCGGCGCAATGGGTCTTCCCGTTCGCATTGCGAGCAGTAGGTATAACACTGGCACAAATGAGCAATGAAAGCCCACAGCATCGTGTTTCAGCCCGTTATCGCACCTACACATCCGTCCATTTCGTAAACAGCCTCCTCTTCGCATACACGATACACACAGGCGCACGCATACGCATGGATCGCGCGGCGAGTGTGCGGATACACAGTCTCTCGCCACATCCGAAAACACTTCCCGCTGAAGGGGATCATCCCCGAAATCCCGTCGCGTAGCCACGAATCGCGGCCCGCGGCGTATGGGGTTGTCCGCGACTCGTAAAATTGCCGTGGGTGATTTCGGTTCTCGGATTCAAAATAGATAAACGTGCCTTGACTGCCAATCATTTTACCATCATAGATGGAGAATATCTTTTTTCTCCAAGAATAGTAAGACATTGACGAGATATCCATATAATACGCCGGAGATTATCACAGAATTTCAAACCACACAAAATCGTATTAGTTAACATTCAAGTACCTAGTTCGGATCTGTTGCTTGTTTAAAGCTACGCTTTACAATTAAAATATTCGGAACTTTTGGGTCAAATACCTGTGGCTCCTATTCACTCAATTTCACTAACAGATTTTTTTTACGAATTCGGCAACGGTTTTTCCGAGCGTACTGATCAATTTTTCGCGATGCGAACCGTTTTCAGCTCGACAGAAAGGTCCAAATCGGAGGTGCCTCTCGCGGGAGAGATTGCTAGCGAATCAGGAGTGGTGGTTAGGGTCGCCGGAAATCTCCGACAGCGGGGAGGCACCCCGCGGCTTTTGGCATCGGATATGTATGACATCGTCCCACCGATACGTTTCGGATTCGGAGTGTCGATGTATCGGATCAAGGGGAGCATCCGTGCGTGATCGAGCCGATCCCTCGGGCTTCTTTTCTCTCTATTCCTCTTCCGGGATATGTGTGCACATCTTCCTCTACGAACTTCGACTTGGTATCTCGACTTTAGGCATTACAGTCGGCAATCGAGCTAAACGACTATTTCCGTAACCCCTTTATTCCGCTTGATATTTTGTTTCAAGAGCAACGGCAAGGAAAATTGCAAATTGTCGGCGTTAAATTTTCTTAAGTATCTATCAACAGCGTGTACCACGCGTATTTCAACAAAAATCTATGTCACGTCCGGCAGATTTCGAGAAAGGAGAGTTTAAAGTTTAAAAAAATTGTGAATCATCGTTCAAATCCTTTCTGCGATACAGTGTTAAAAAATATACTTCAATATATCTCTTTTCTTATTTTCGCTTGAAAGCCACAGAATCGTATCGGTTATTCCCGATTGAAAATATTGATGACGATGAACGAAGCCGCGAAGCCCCGTACCGACGGTCGTCGAAAAATATGATTGCATCGCGCGACTGTTGGACGATGTATAACTATATTTGCGCAGTTTCACGTGCGATTTGCTGGGAATAAAAACACACTTGGCAGGGAGCGCAGTTGTCTTCATATTTCCCCGGCTTCCTGGTGCGTTCGTGACACCAAGCAGCGGCAAACATGGTGAATCTTCAAAGGGGGAGGGCGTTAATCTTCGTTTCTGAAGAAAGTTCAGTAAGAAGTATTCCAGTTTTTCACGCTGACGTGTACGTATATGACTCCCGGCGTGAGAACTTATAGTTCCAAAGCATAACAGCGAGAAATTATTTTGTCTCGGCGGAACACGGAGTCGTTTCCGTTACGTGACATTTCACATCGTGAGTTTATTTTATGAGGAATTTTTCAGTTTTCGCAATACGTACGCCAAATAGAAAACCCCCCAAAAATTCCCAACAATCCGTAAAACATTGAGTCGATCCACTGACATCTCTCTATTAAACATAAATCTTTCACAATTTATACGTAACGTACCACCGACACTTCCATTATAATTTATATCAATGAAAGTCGCAATAAATCATTTCTTATGTCGCAATATGTATCAGCTTCCTTATTACCTAACCGGTTTGTACAGTGCACGCCGGCTTGTGCAAAATTTGAAACCGCGCCCACATCAGTGTTAAGCGTTTTTGCGTTCGTCGGCTATTTTTCACACGAACCATATCCAGGATCAGTGTCGAAGGGTTCGGGAGTTTGGCTGTAGACGTATCTTGACCATGGATAGAGGGAAAGGGGTAAGAAAGGGTTACGACGGCGGAGTGCGTGCCAGAGAGACATGAACTCTGACGGGGGTGGGTGAATAATGGGCCAGCGCTTTGACACCGTGAGCTGCTACATCTAACCCGTGGGAGGGGGGGGTGGGGGAGGCGCGAAGCTCGGGAACGGGGGTGTATGCGCGCAGGTAAAACAGGAGTGTCGGCCAATTCTCCTCGCGGTGGAGAACGAAGGACGGACGACAGGGTTGAGGAACGAGAGAAAGGGGATACGATCGTGGTAGGGTAAGGTCCGTGTAAGGGTGAGAGGCCGTCGAGCGCAGGGAAAGAACGTAGAACGAGCCGGCCGTGATTTATATTCATAACTTTAATACGAACCAACTTGCAGTCACGTCGCCATAACCCGCCACCGCCACCATCGCCACCACTGGCTGCCCGCGTAATTTATGTATTTCTCCGAGCACACCGACCATCGAGATTCGCGCAAGTGGATGATGCGCCGATTTCGAGCTTGAAATAAAATCGCACGGTTAATCGCGGCTTGGCGGCTTCGCAAAGTGAGGCGATTGTCAACGGCGGGTTGTCGATCGCGGGTTTGTTAACCAAATTTATTGAAATGTAGTGTTTGAATTGAATATCAATGAAAATTCAACACAAATTGACACGTAGATGACACGGAAAGATCTACAAAAGTTTGCCGTGATTAAAGATTCATCGTTTAAAATGAGAGAGAGAGAGTTATACGCTTTTTAAAGAATGTCCCCTACGCGTTCTTAGTAAACTTAAAATTGAATGAAGTGGATTTCATGCAGTGCCCTTAATATTTCTTCTCAAGTCCCCAAGGAGAATTATTTAATAATACTTCCTATTAACAATAAGCAAAGATGTTGTAGTAAATATTATAACAAAAATCTTTCCTGTACGGATGCACAAAAGGCACAGTATATTTTTAATCACTCTTTATAGTCCATGTACATTTTCAAAAATATATCAATTTTATAATTTCGGTACCTCACTTTTTCTTATGAAAAGGCCAACTTTGTGAAAAATGAATTAAAAGCACATGAATTCAAACGCGAGAGACCTATATATTTACTCGGTTGATATTTTCTTCCGCAAGATATCCCGAGGTTTGCAAGGAATACCGTGGAGGTGACATGGTTCGGCCACCAGCAAATTTGTACGGAGGCAAGATAGAAACAAAGTGAGATGGGATGAGGAGACTGAGGAGTATACGCGAGAGCGAGGTCGGACATAAAACCTTTATGCTAGGGAAGACTCTATGCTCAGCCGAGGCTCCAGCCATCCCGTTTAATTACGGATTCTAAAGCTCTTCGCCTACTATCTGGGCGCGTTCGGTTATTCCAGTGTTATTGCCAGTTTTACGATTCCCCTTTCGGCACCGTTGTCGCGAAGGAATCGGTTTTCCGTAAATAATATCGCTATTCGATGAGCCCGCGGAAATAATAAAGTCGAATTAGTCTCAGAACGCCGACTCGCATTTTGTTATCACTTCCCGAACGATAATGAAAGCATGATGCAAGATATGGCGAAATAATATTCGTCACAGACGAAATATGAATATCAGTATGGTAATTAAACGCAAAGCTACATATAAGCAAGAATATAATATAAGCTACAATTAATATAATTATGTTCTGTAATTGTAAATACGGACCAACGCACACAGAAACTTCTAGCTGCTCAGTCGTGTCGTAAAATAAACGTGTAGTAATCCGGACGATCTTAATCGATCGTCGTCGATTCAATTACGGGGATAATTTCAGCGGGCGATAGCTTTCGAGGCGTAACAGACAGACGAGATGAGAGAGTCGCGCGAGCGTCGGCAGGGGAAGAAATGCCCTCGTTAGCTGGCGGCGCCGCGGCGCGACGCGCCTAAAGAGTGCGAAAACGTTTAATTCACCCACCTTATAGGCACGGTATGGACTTCAGTTGCTCGAGCCGTGAATATTCTACCAAACTCCGGCGTTCATTAAAAAGCTGGGCGATTTGTACGATCTTAATGACGAGCTGCCGCGCCGCGTCGCGCTGTTGGCCCCGTCTGATTTAATCCGCCCGTTTCTCCTTTCTACGATCGCGCGGAGCGGCGCGCCTCGCCATCGGCCCGTCTGATCTAATTTCTCCTTCTCTTAATCGCGCGCGCAGTGGGCCTTATCACGTCTGACCTAATCCGTCAGTTTCTCCTTCTCTTAATCACGCGCGCAGTGGGCCTTGTCACGTCCGACCAGGTCCATTCCTCT
>NW_011967239.1:2223950-2246389 GCF_000949405.1 Vollenhovia emeryi | reverse complement strand
CGACCGCACGACGCACTTCGCTACTGACCCGTCTGACCTAGTCCGTCCGTTTCCTCTTCTCTCGATCGCGTACGCAGCGGGCCTTGTCACTGGTCACACGTCTGACCTAGCGCGTCTGTTTCTCCTTTCTACGATCGCACGGAGCGAGGCGCCACCGATCTGTCTGACTTAACTTGTTCGTTTCCCTTTTTTCGGTCACGCGCGCAGCGGGCCTCATTGCCGGCCCGTCTGATCTGACCCGTTCGCATCTCCTCTCTTCGAACATGCGATCTCGCACGGTGCAGCGCGACGCGCCTCATCGGAGTTGAGAACCGCTACACCTCGCTTTTAATTAACGCGAAGCTACCCGTCGCCTTTCAGCTCATAATATTGTACGTCCGCGTATCGTCCGCCCGTCTCAAGATCTGAAAAGAATTTCACGACGTTACGACCGACGGTGGGGATTTTTAGGGGCGTAACGGCCGTTTTACGTCACGCGAAACGAGTCCCGGAAAATTCCGCAGAAATTTATGCCTTCGGCTAGCGAAAACCATACGCTCGAACAACGGCGCGATATATCTTCTTAATTTATTATTTTTCGACCGTAAAACGTTTTGTCATATTGCAAGATGAGATGTATAATATCATGCTTCCACGATGATTAATGATAACAAGCGAGAAATCCGTTGCTACGTTTCATTAACACCGCGTACAATTACGGCGAATATTTCTCGAATTAGCGAGGGAGTTCTCCTTCATTTCGCGAAAGGGGACACGAGAAAGGTCGGGGCGGATTGCCAGGTGCAGGCACTTAAGATCGCACCGTGCTACTTAGCGGATACTACTAGAGATCGGCGGCCAAACTTGCGCTTATTTCCCCGCTGTCCTTTTTCTTTCCCGCGGTTCCATCCTCGTTTTCTGCTGTTCGTTTGGCCGGGTTTTCTTAACCTACCACGGCGCCGTGGCGGAACGCAAATAGGAGAGTGAACTTGACTAAAGTTCAATATACGGTCTGCGGTATGGAAGGCGAGCCGCGGGGACGAAGACGAACTTTTAAGGTTACAAACTCAGCCGAACTGCCGGTCCGACAGTTTGGATTGATTTTAATATCGACTTTGTTCTCGAACTCGACTACTACCCAGGTACTTTCGCGTCTTCTTTTCTCCGGCTGTGTGCTACCTTCCGCCGTTGCAACGAGAAAAACAAGAGAGAGAGAAAGCTGTTCCGTATTCCAGCCTGCGCCAGCGGACACTCTGATACGCTTGTTTGTAGCGGATGAAATACGATAAACCACTATTCGACGTTCCTGATTATCCTAAATCAATTTCACTCGGTTAAATAACGATTGCTTCGATATAAAATTATTCAAAACTCGAAATTACCGAATTACATCAAATATCCTTCTCTGTGTTAAAATTCGACAATTGTATCTTTCTCAGTAACATACACTGAGAAAATTATCCGATTAAATATAATCGGACAATCCAATTACATAATAACAAACGGATATATCCGATGAAAAATATGATCAGTTTTCCGATCAAATTTCATCGGGTGTATACGTAATTCAATCGGAAAAGTTAATCGGAAAAATGACCTGAAACACTACTTAATTGGTCTCTCCGGTGGAAATTTTTTTCAGTGTACGCGCTAATGCATTACTTAATTATTCCGTCCTATTCGCCACTTATTTTAATAAACAAAACAGAAAGACGATAAGAATTGCTGGTACTCGCAATATTATGCGAGACGCAGCTTTCACAATTTGCGCACGTGCGAAGGGAGGAAGTATCCCGGTTGTTGGGCGGCGCAGCCCAATTCAATTCGCAGCTTAATCGTTTTATCCGCCTCCGATGTGTTCCGACGGTGGCGCGGTACGCGAGAATTTGCAAAATACTTGGCTCGCCCGATGCAGCGACGAGGGAATATACCGCGACGGAGTCATTAGCGTCGGCGAGCGGTCCAAAGTGGCTGTACGGATTGAAAAGCCGGTCGCGCGCGGCGCACCGCGTAATCGCAGGGAAGTTTTGATTAGTTGCGACAGAAATTGACGTTTCCAGCATCCAAGAGCCGCGGACAGCTAATTCCGGAAGTTGAAGTCACACAAGTCGGCGCCGCGGGATCTCGCTTACTTTCATCTTTGCACGCTCGCCCATCCCGCCCATCCATCCATTCATTTCTCGTCCCGGTACGCGCCGCGTTGTATTATACATTCTTTAAAGCAATTACGAGATTGCGGTCGGAACACGTAAAATAACAATGATTGTTATTACGCCGACGATAAAGCTGACTATTTCGCGACTATTATCGCAAGCTGTTACCTCGTATCCTCCGTCTTTCTCGTTTCTCTCTCCGGGAGATACTGTTCTTCCCATCTTTGTCCGTTCTCTTTATCGTACCTTCGGCTTCTCTCCACTTCTTTATCTTTCGCAACGGAAGCGCGTGTTTTGGTTCGCATGTGCGACACCTCGAACCATCCGGATGGTTCACGGTCGAGGTTATTACCGCCCTCCTGCTTAAAATAATGCAAAGACACGAACGGTTATTATGCTATTGAGCTGAGTAAAGCGCGAGATAACATCGATTACGACGTAGCGTGGGTGTACCATATAGACGCGGTTAATTTCGCGTTACTGCCCACCGCTGTCGTATAAAACTGGCCCATTAAGGCCGAGAGTTATGAGAGATTGCGTAGAACCGAAGGTTTCGATAAATCGTATGGACAATTGCATGAACGAAACATCACTTTTCTCTGCTTCAGTCTATGTCCATTAAATTTAAGCTCCTCAAAATTGACACATACATTTTCCATTTTACTTGCTCGAGACGTACATTAAATACCGTGACTCTGCGCAGGTTGATGTTTCATTCTGAACGATCCCCTAAGACGAGTTTGAGATAATACAGGCCGGAGCAGTGGGAGGTGTTACCTCGTTGGGAACCGGTGTTACCTCGTTGTAAGATAAATTGCTGTTGCAAACTATTTTGGCGTCATTTATGAAGCTATATATGTAAACTCAAGTGCACACGCGCTCGTGGTGCCTTTGAACGGCGTATACGTCAAACAACGGTCCAGGCACTGACCCCTTCAATTTTTAAACAATCCCCGTGATTGCAGCGACAAAATAATGCGATGCGGAAAAGCGAGGGGAAAGGCGCCATAATATGACGAATATCCAGCTTTAATTGCCGCGCTACAATTTTCATTTAACATCGAAGGCTTTTTATTTCAAGATAGTTTTTTCGCGAAAATTCAAATAACATTTTAAGCGAGTTTATTTCACGCAGTTTTACATCCATCGGGCTAAACCGAATTCGAAATTGTATACGCGCTATATACTAAATGGAGTTCCGCGGAGAATTTCATTAATATTCACGTAAAAAGACGCGTCGTCACAAAGGTGAGGTGAAATTTTTATTAAATTTTTGGCGACTATTATATTATCCCTTTTTGCGCAATTCGTAGGACAAGAGAGAATTTATAGCGCAGCCGAGTTCAAACGGGTCTTGTTTTAATGCCAGCTAAACTGCTACCGATGATTAATTATCGTCAAGCAACGGCACTTTTAACAGCTTGCTTCTTTCAACGGCTTAATTCTCCTCCGATATCCGGAACTCGACAAGTTTCGTCGAAACTGCGGGTACGAAGTTGAGGATCGACAGATTTACAACGTCTAGCTTACATGTCTAGCTAATCAATAGAAATAAACGTGTTAGGACACTATGCGTAACAAATTATTCAGCAGCTCGCCAAGCGCAATCAACTTTGAGCACTTTGCTGCTACTTTCGGCGGGAATAAAATGCTAGGCGTTTGTCAATACTTGTCCAATAAAGTTTCGAGGGGCTAATCGTAACGACTACGACAAGAGGCAGACGACGACGACGACGTGAACGGTGGCTAATATCGCACGAACGAAGTAACGAGTGGCTCCTTTAAGCGTTTCCGACGCGGATCCGGCATTCGAGGCACGCGCCGCTAACTGGATGTATTCAAATCACAACCGGCGTGCCGGGGAGGCAAGAGAAATAGTTTCCAGCTTCCCCCTACCTTCGGCCGCCCTTTTCTCTCAGATCGCAGTCCGTGGACTGTTTAGCCAGGCAACCCTCCTGGGACCGTCCCGCCTGCCTGGCCACCCTCTCCACCTCCTTGCGCGGAAGGGTGGCGATGGCAGACGCAGCCAGCGGAAATCTAATAATCGCAAGATCTCGTTTCGCCGAGCGACAATCTCGACGCCGATCGGGCAAACTCGATTTTTACTCCTAATTAAACTCACTCGCGGCACTGTCGCCGCCGCGTGGCTTCGCAAGCTGTCCGTCTTTCCGCGACTGGCACGCCAAATTACCACGAAGAAACTTGCGTTCCACAATCCACCCGAGTTGCTCGAAGGGTTGAAGTCTGGTTTGGACAGACTGCGGCTACATCCCTCGAGTTGCATAATGTCGTTTGCGATTACATTGTTGTCTCCTAAATCTAGAGGTGTTAACCACGTTTTCTGCGAAGGCTCGCCAGGGCCTTTTGAGAAATCGGATATTCTTAAATTCAAAAACTTAAGAAAAACTTAGTAACTATGATACGCATCGCGACGGTTTTTACTCGAAAAAATTTTCTCGTGTTTTCCGAAATGGCAAAACACAAGTATTCTCAATGGTTTACTTCCCGACCGCAAATCGCATTCGGCCCGCGAAAGACTCCTGGGTCGGAGCGAAATCGTCTCTAATTCTGGCCTTACTCCCGTTAAGTGCGGGTTCTCGAAATAAATGCTTCTAGCGTGTTCCCTTTTTTTCCACGATCTCTCTTTAATCTCGACGGGGTAGTAAAGGCGCTCGCGTGCAAGATTGATGCAACGGCGAGATGCGAGAACGAATGAACAGCGCGCGATATAAAATTTTACGAGGTAATTAACCAAACACTCATCTGAAAATAACTGTACCGCTCGTATCTCCGATTCGATCAAGATCACACGATTATGCGATTCAATGAGACAGCTCCGAGAAAACTGACAAACGGGATAATCGCGGCCGCAGTTTAACCTGTTCCCGGACAAAACGAAGACGTAAGATGAAGGGGAAGGAAAAGACGCGCAAGAGAAAGACGAGCGGAGAATGAGGGATGAGACGAGACCAACTTTTTCACGCCCCCTCCCCTCCCGTCTTCGTTCTCTCACCTACTGGAAGAGGAATCGCATTATTCGCCGTACGTTTCGCCTCCCGTTCTTGCTCCTTATTTCTTCGTTTTTCTTCGCTGCTTTCTCGCGCGTGTGACTCCCTCTTAATTCTTCGTTCCTCCTCTCGTCTTCCTCTCCCGTGTACGCGTGCGAGCGCTCGTAATTTACCTCGGGACCACTTTCGCGTCGATACCGATTCAACCAGGGTATTCCCCGGCGACACTGTTTTTCTTGACATTTCCCTGCGCCCGACCGCGACGACGACGGCGACGAGAAAATGTGGTGCCTGCCTCTCTTCCCGCCAGGTTCTTGCGCACGACGATCGAACGCTATCACCGAGAATTTACGTCGCAAAACACGACAGCCGAGAGTTATCAACGATGAAGTTTGAAAACGGTACAATTCCTTTCTGATTTATCCACTTTTAGTATTGCCATCGTGAGCAATATATTTTGGACATTTTTGCCGATCCTATTTTCGTGAATATCGCTAGTTTGGCAACGCGATGAGCTTTAAACGTTTAAATAGGCGGCGTCGCATCGCAACTTGTAGCAACGCGCGCGAGAGTATCGCAATCGCATAAAGATAAAAACATAAGAAGTTTAATATATTCTCCCCCCCCCTCTCTCTCTCTCTCTCTCAATTTCTCGCTTCGATGAGAAAAGAATTATTATTCGTAAATAAATCCTTCGATCGGCAGTCTACTTCGCCGAGGACTTTATTTAAGCTCGCAAGTGATCAATTCCAGCAGGAATTTCCGTACGCGATCTTATTAAACGATACGAAGAAAATGCATCAGGCTCAAAGTATGTAATCCTACGTAACGCCACGTTAACATGCAACGGCGCAACTCCGCCACCCGGCCCGCGCGACCGTGTAAACTAATGTTATACAAAACATTCCGCGCCGAGGTAAACCTAACTCAAATAACGCGACGTAATACACACCGGTGGCCCGATTAGGCAAATTATGCGTCCTAATGGGTTAATGGTAATTAGAGCACCGCGACGCCTCCGCCCGCGTTTGCCTCGTCATTCTCTCGTCATCCACCGCTGGCCATCTCGGGTCGCCGCCTCATTCAGCCGCGCTCGGTCCGCGCTTTCGGCCGACACTTACGGATCATTAATAAAACGCGGGCGACATCGCACGCGTTTGCACCGCGCCGGTAGAAGGGAAATATGAATGTGAAGAGAGCGCGAAATGCAAATCCAAGATCGGAGGGCGAGCCGAGCCGAGCTGAGCCGAGCTGAGCTGAGCCGTGAAGAGCCCGTGGAGAGGGCGCCGGCGGTGTCGCATTTGCATATAGAAATCTTGAGGGAACAAATTTTTCTTAAAGCACTTGCCTCACGTGCCCTCTCATCCCTCTCTCCGTCCTCTTATCCTACTCTCGTGCCGTCGTCCGACACCACCTCGTCCTTCTTCCCCGATTTGCATACAAGATTGCGCATGATGCTCTTCACGGTACGGCACGTTTCTCCTAACTCTTCCCTTTACCCTCTACCCTCAGAGCCCTCACAGAACCCTCTGCCGTTCGCCGTCCTTCTAACGCGGCGCACCCTCTCCCGAAAAGGAATGACCGGAGATATCGAGCAACGTGACGAGGATTTTTAAATTGGCGTTGATTAGCCAGTCACTTCATCTTTCCCGACGAGATAAAGGGCAAATCGCGTGGTTTATCGTAGCACCCTCGTATCGATTGTTGGATAAACGGGGCAAGATTGAAAATTAGCCTTTCAATCATATCGACAGAGAATCGTAATTGCTCACCTTCAAATCGGTTTCTGTTTAGATTCGGTGAGTAATCATGGCGCGCAAACGTTTAAAATACTATTGAAAACAAATATAGATATGAGATCAAAAGATAACTGATCCTAAATGTAGAATCATACTCGACGTCGCGTTGCCGCACGAACGGGCAAATCGATTCGCTTTAATAAACACGGAATATTTCATTTGAAAGAAGCGTTTGTAAAACGTGATAGGACCGTTGATGGATAGTCTTGGAAGGCGTTGAAAGAGAGAGAGAGAGAGAGAGAGAGAGCGAGAGTGTGTGTGCGTGCGTGCGTGTGCGACGTCGATATCTTAATTCAGATATCCGCGTTTAGCTTCCGTATGGTTCTTCAAGTCGACCTTAAATAGATATTGCTCCGCAGCCCCCAGAGGCTAGAGATCAGGAGCTGCATACGAAATCTGATATTTTGAAATCTATGTACACCACCCCTGCCCGCCTTCCGTACGATATGGTGGGCCGATGTAACATTGGTTACCGGTTAGCCCGCCGAAGCTTCTAGGGATTAGATTTGATTATCGCGCGGCCGGAATTGGTCCTACAGCAACAGACAACCTGCAAGCTATAACCGCTCGACCGTGCTCGAACAGTCTACCTCTCTGTTCCTCCTGCGCCCCCCACACTCGCGTCTCGTGTCTCTCTGTCGATGAAACAATCGAGCAGATTTACGATTTCGAGCTGCGCGAAAGGAAAGTAACAGTCCCACTTGCCGCTACTCCCATCGACGGATTAATTTACATGCAATTGATAATTGATGTTTCCTTTACGCGCTGTGTCACGGTTTACGAGGCTGCCGCGGTCCCTCTGGATATTGATCACTCGGTATGGCATGCGCCCGAAACTCGCTTCTATTTTGGACGCCGGCCGATACATCATATAATGTATCACTGCTTGTACCATCGTGACGTACGACGTTATATTATCATCATCGATCCACTTTGCGCTTCTGATCTCGGCGAAAGTGTTCGTTATTCTCGATCTCGAATTAATTCAAGCAGTAACATGGGATCAATCGGTCGCGATCGAAATTTCCTTTCTCTGCACGTTTCGCGCAGAAAGATCGCCCGGAAAAACGTCTCGTCTCTAGTAAACTCTATCTCTCCATTTCCGTGTCTACGAATTCACTCGGTGGCAACCGTGCGCGCAAAAGAGAGAGAGAGAGAGGGAGGAAGAAAGGGTAAGGGTGAGAGAGAAAGTCAGTTTGAAATCCTATCAGCGTCAGACCGCCGTGGATAAAACGTTTACCGAAACACCAGGCAGCCCGCGACATCGAGTCCCCAAACATTAAATCAGACACGTAACATCGCCGGGGGATTCGATACGACGTTCGCCTTTCGCTTGAATTCGCTCGATCGCGTAGCGGAATCAAGCCGATCTTCCGCGGAAACGCCGAACAACGCAACGCGAACGCCTGCTGTCTCTACGTGCGCTCGATTCATGCAGTCGATTTCGCCGATCGTTCACGTTCTATCTACTTACTATCCCCGTATTGAAAATAAACCTGCAATTAGTTGAGCGTATCACACATGACGTCACCGACTAAAGCGCATTATCGTAGATGATGTTGACTACAGACAATGCGTTCATTTGTCATGCGTTCGATAAATCCAAATGCGGGGCGTTTATGCGAACTAAATTTTACTGCATTGTCATGCACAATTATCGCATCGTCACGTCGACATACGTTATCTCATTTGTATGGCGTAATAGCGCGCAGCCGGTTTGGATATTCGTCGAGCAGAAGCATTTCGAGTTGCCTTAAGCTATCAATACTGTAATGAGATGCAACACCGCCTAATATTTCCTTCTAAATCTAATGAGCAATTACAGTGTTTCAGGATCACGTATCACTCAGAGGTATTTCCCACCCGCGACACATATTTAATTACATTTTACACGGAGAGCTTAATTTTGACGCAACTTTAACTGGTGGAAATGTAAATTGTTTCACACATCTTGTGCTATTAATTGATTCTAGACGAGTTGTTGTATGCATATAGATTTTAATTGTGACAGCAAGTGCGAAATTACTAACTCGCGAATCCGTAAAGAAAAAAGTAACTTAAAGCGAAGATTCGACTTTCTCATGTCGCGTCGATTACGCGGACAGTGCATACTTTCGGCGAAGAAAATATCGCATATCGGATGCAGCGGTGGCAGATGCCGCGGGCATAACAACCCCTTGCGTCTCTCCATCCACTCTTTCTCCGCGTTGCAGCCGCAATGGTCTTATTTCGCGCGAGAGGAGCGCACCACCGTCTTTATGAACACAGCGAAGACCTCGCCCTCGGCATTAGCATAGGAAGTGAGAGTTCCTCTTCATTGGCGTTTCTTTACGACAACGCTTCTATATTCGTTCCCGCGGTACGGGATAGACTACAAGAAGCAACAGCGGCTGTTTTTCTGTAACGATCGTGTTTAGCGGAAAAGGAGCAACGAAAAATTTATCGTGTAATTACCTCTGCTCTGGAGAAATTCTGTGATAAAATAAATACCGATTCTAAGGAAAGATATTCTTCGATCAATCGACTGAGCGAGAGCGAGCGAAAGAGAGAGAAACGTCCCAAATTATTATTATTTAAAGCTTACACACGCTTAATATAATTACACGAATTTTATTATAGATAAATCTCTTAATATAATTCCACAAATTTAAGATAAATCTTGTGTAATTAAAATAAAAATAGGTTTAGCTAACCATTAATAGCTACACAAAATTTGGAAGAGAGACTTGCAACGATTCATGTTTTATCTCGTCGCGAGTAATGGAAGCTATGAAAGAGAACGACGGTACTCGATTCGGTAGACGTTCGTCATTAAGATCGTTGTCGTATGCATTCGTAATCGTATTCATTGGAACGCCGACCAAGTGTTCCTCTCCGTATGCAGCACAATGGCAAGATCTCGCGGCAGGGAGACGCATTAAATTGGAAGCGAGCAACGTAAAGCCGCAGCGTGCGCGCGCGCGCGACCGCACGGAGAGCGACATTAATACGATATGTTCAAGAGATCGTAAAACGACCCCTCGGTAATGTTTAATACGCGACGGCGGGCCAGACAGCGGTTTCGTGCGGTTGCGGAGCAACAATAAAGTCCCGCTCCAAATTCGAATCACCGGCCACCACCTTCCGCGCTACGAAGGTTTGCACGTGGCTGAACCCTTCGTCTACCGCTGCTGGCCGCCGTTCTGATGTACACGACATACACACGCGAGGGAACGTGCTCGCTGGCCACGAACGCCGAGAGAAAAATACTCAAACTGCGTTTAAAAATCGCGGAACGAAGCACGATTCGCACGACGTCTCTCTTGTACTTAACAGCCACCGACGCGGAAAGGCGCGAATGCGCACGCGAACGAATGTGAATCCATGTCGCGACAAAAGCGAATCGACGACGGGATTACGGAAATGCATATTATAATGTATTTTATAATGTAATAACATGGAAAAGGCATTCAGGGGTGATTCGAGTGTTCGGCTATAAACTATACCTTCGACAAATTGTATTGGTAAAGTACGGCCAACCGTTCACGCATCGACCGAAAGTAAATCTCCAATAAATCACTGCATTTTCGAGCGCCACCGCGCGTGCTGGATGGAATCTGGATATAAATTCAAAATTGTATGATTGGTGGTAAATTAATTTAACGACGGATTTACGTCATTTCATTAAGCTTAGTACATTCTATATACTCGGTTGCGTATAATAATTTCGCGATATAATTGATCCCATGATTATCAATTTTCTCATTAATTAATTGGTTCCCATTGAAATTCTATCAAGATGATAATAATAAAATAACGTATCGTTAACCTTTAGAAAAATGAGCAATTATAGTGCAACATCCTGCGGAAACACCTGCTGCTGATTACCGTCCCATCGCTAACGAGCGTAGAGGCTTTTATTCGCGCGCGAGGTTTCACCCGCGACAAAATTTCGACATTAATAAGAATCAAGTATAAACGCGGCGCGAAGCGAGAGATTGGAGCACCGCACGATTTTTTAAACATCCCTATAAATTTTATTATGCGGGAGACCCGCACGCGAAATACTCGCGGTCTTATTAATGCGTTTCATTTATTCCCATCAGAAGTTCCGTACCCGCGAGTAATCTCGATCCCTCTCGGAATTCTTTCACGGCCCGTAGGAGCTTTCTTCGCTTTAAAGCCGCATTCTCGGGACGAGTGAGATCTCTTTAACATTTATTGCTGCATTTGTTCCCCTGGCATTTATTGCGGGATCCTCCGTGAAAAAGACGTCTCTCGTTGCTACGCAAATTTCGTTCTCCGACTATCGCTTATATAGCTATCAGAGATATCTGGATACATCTCTGACACTACAAGAATTAGCATAACAATTGCATAAGTTTGAAAACAAAATCCTACATATTTTCCCCTTTTTACGTTAATTCACGATAAATTATGTCAAAAACTGCACTATCAAGCGTTCTTTCAACACATCTTATCATTAAAGTGCTGATGTATTTATAAGATGTCGTTAAATGTGGAAAATATGTGGGAAATACGAGGATAATTTTAAAAGAGATATGAAGAATTTATACTCCCTTTATGTACCGCGCTTTCTTCCGCGTTTCTATCTCTCCGAAGGAAAATGTCAACCCGCGCACTTTCACGACGCTTGCGGTGCAGCCGCGGCGCAAGAATTACGCGCGGTGCAGCGAGCACCGATCTCGTGAAAGAAATTTGCGCGGCACTCGAGAGATACACCGGCCCTTTAGAGGAAGATCCTCACTAAACACGAAAAGGCCCTCGATAAGCAGGCTCGGGACGTTAATGCGAAACTGATCGAGGAAAACGACATTTTCAGGGTGGCGCTACGAGGAGACGTGGGTCGCCTGGTATTTTCCGGCGAGTTCACCCCATTAAACATTTTTGCTATCTCGCTAGGATCTGCTCGAGGGTAGTCGCGGCTGTGAAGAGAGAGAGAGAGAGAGGGAAAGAACGAGGAGCAAGGTGGAGGAGAGAAAGAGAGAGCGAGACACAGAGAGAGGATGGAAACGCGAGCGGGGATGTGGTATGAGGTTTGCAAGAGCTGCTTGCTTGCTAGCTAGCTAGACGTCGGCACCTGTTGCTTTTACAGTCGACCCTACTTTCTGTCTCCGTCCTTTCCGCTCTGCCGACCTGTTCCTTTCTCTCTCTCTCTCTCTCTTTCTTTCTGTGTCTCCCTTTCTTTTCCTTTCTTCTCGCGTGCTCTTCTTACCACGTTTTTCCCTCATTCTCTTCTTTCTTTCTTTCGTCTACGTACCTTGATTCTCTGACATGTCACAGGGAAGGAGTTAAGCGCCCTGAGAGGGTAAGACGAGTTGTTCAAGACTATTTACGCAATTTAGTTTCGTCGAGACGAATTGTCTCCCCTTGAATGTTGCCATATGATCGGCTACGAATTCTACTCCACGCGTACAGTTTATCGTATCTTCTCTACTTACTTAATGTCATCTATCTTGGAATATTTCTTTATCTACGATATTGTGTTTAAAAAAAAGACACGTACGTTCTCGACAAGTTTATTTTCGCGCAAGGATCCATAGCTTTATATAGATAAGGAACTAGTGGCCCCGAATATGGTGGACGCATAATGAAATGTCTTTCAATTGGTTTTTATCAAATCTTAGGGTACAATTTAATAATCGAAATAGTTTAATTTAACGTAGAACGTATTTCATCGACGTGAAAATTCGACGTTTGAGCACAACGGCAATCGCATGCTATCGATATTACGCTCCGGCGTTCGCAATAACGTCAAGATCAAATTGATGAGAGGTGAATCCGTCGTGGGGACGAAGTCGGTTGCTCTTTACAATAATCAACCGCGGCTCCTTGTATAAGTATCTCACATCCCACGTGTTGGTATTTGCTATTCAATGACGCGCGGCACCAATACGGAGGGCACGCACATATAAGCGACATACCATTGTGACGTGACTTGATTATGTGGTTCGTACCTCCAATAGCACGGCCTTACTCCTCGTTGATCCTCCGCCGCCTCTCGAGCGGACGCAGGGTGTGTTTTGCACCCTATCCCCGGTATCGGAGTCCGGCGCGAGGATACCCTACGGAGGTACACTATCAGCATTATGCCCATCATTATCCTGTAATAACAGCCCCCGATCGATAGGCATCGTCTTGTTAGAATTAACTTTATGTTATTAGAAGTCGAGTTTATGTTACGAGGGGTAAACAACGTTCCGCGGATTCTCGTAGAACTGCTGGCCACAGCAAGAGCATTCCCGGTGGAGTTCACCAGTGGTTACACTCATTTCGCCCGGACGTTTTTCGAAAAGTACGTTAATATCGTTTGTAACGGGCTATTAACCCTTTACGGGGACTCTCAGTGGTAATTTTGTGCCGTTCTACTAATTGGGTCGCAATGGATGGCAGCTGGATTGAACTTTTCAAAATAGAATTGTTTACATTCTTTCGCCAGTAGAATTTCACATCTGTCGTTTTGCACAAGTTACTCTCGTTTTGATAGCAAAAACCCAGCCGGACATAAAAGATAATTTCGTATCGTATGGATTTTCGATACATATCGTAATTTAATATATCTAGTGCGAATCGACGCACAGTAATCTCAAGAAAAATATGCGACAGCGGGTGAATTCAATTACTGCTGCTTAACGATTGAATGCAATGATCGTATGTATACATTTGAGGAATATTATTTGCAACGGTAACGCGTGCTATATGCGTTTATCGCTTTTTTCCATTATCGAACGGCCAAGCAAGAGTTACGGTATCGCAAATTATTTCACGGATCGTAATCGACTAATCGTATAATTAAAAGCACGTGCGAAATAGTCCGAGTGGAGAGGCGAAATACTGAAATTGAAGATTAGAAATGCTATCGAAAATTAGGCGACCCTCGCAAAACACGTCTACTTTCGAACTCTCTCCTTCGTGATACGTCGTAAAAAAAAAAATCAGAAGCGTTACTCGGGCAAATAACGCCTCTGGGTTACATTCCCGGTCACCGGATATAATGGATGGCGCAAATCATCGATCATTCTACCTTAATAGCCCGACTTGCGCGCCGACTAAAAGGGGTCACGTCCCGCTTTATACAAGACATATCCGAGAAAAATCGTTGTCACTTCCAGTTTAACAACCAGGTATCCTTTTGTGCCGTAGGATCTTTCTCTGCCTCGCTCGTAAGTTTCGCTGAGCATGTAGGTTTCAAAGTTTCGATATATACATGCACGAAGCAGAGAAGAAAATTGCACAAACATCGACGGAGTTGGAACGTGTTCTCTGACATAATATCATTCGCGCTGTAACTTTGCGATAAAATGCAGAATAATTAATAATAATCGGCTCTTGAGCAAAAAAACCGTGTGAAAGATCGCAAAGCGTATCTTTACTTGGAAATAGATTTTCTTCAGTGAGAGAATATATTATTCCATTCTCAGCACTTTTATCTCGTTTACTCAATCTACTGAATATATCTTATTCGTTTTTTATTAATATTTCCAAATTTATCCTAAGCGATTAATCTTTCTCAGAGTCGGCACTCTGGCGAGAATAAAACATCAAATGCGCCAGTGTGCGATGCATATCAACAACATTTCTAAACTTTGCTCAAACTTAAAATGCGCAAGCAAATGCGCATAAGTGAATTTGCTTTAGTAAATTTGAAAGGCATATCGCGAGTCCAAATCGATGAATACATTCAGTATGTCAGGAAAATTTGTTTTCGCATTCATTCAAGTTCTTGGTAAATATTCGTTCATAATTCACCCTTTACTAGCTTGGTCACCTCAAAACTGCCCGCTCGGCACAGCTCGCTGTTTGCCTAAGAAGAATCCACGACATCTTTAAATCCCCGTGACTCTGTCGCTATCGGAAGAATCTGGAAGGACCGCGGGCCGTTTCTCTTACCTTTCTCCGCGAGAGATAGCGAGCCGAAAAGGGGAGAAAGCAGTCGCAGCGACGAGTCGGAGGCGGTCTTGCGGAGATTGAGAGGAGATCGCAGCTATGAGATAACGGCAGCCGCGGAGCAAACGAGCTCCGTCGAGTTTGGACAAGACTTTAACCGTTTAGGTGCGACGGCGTACAGGTCGGCTCCGGCGCCGGCTGAAAGCGACTGCCGCGGCCGTGTGGTTGCTCGCGAAGAGTTATCAGATGGCGGCGAGCTTAGCCGGGTGTAAAAGTGTTGACCCGTCCCGTTGCGCCCGACCGGGCGACCAACCCCCGGCGGACGAGGGAGGGTAAATACGTGAATCGTTAGGAGTTGCCGGTTGCGCGGCACGTTCCGCGATTATCGCAATTACTTCTGCGAGCGTACAGGATTTTGATCTCGTTTCCGTGCAAAGGAGCCCGGCACTAACGGAGTAACGAACGCGAACGGTCCATCGTAATCAATAAGTTCCGCGGAGCTCCGTGGAGTGTCACAAATCACACCTACGAGTTCCCGCCTTGAAAGTCATTGACGAGTCCGATCTCGAGTGCAGATATACCTGAGATATACGCGATTCACATGAACGAAGGGGGAAACGGAACAAGCAGATTTCGAGATCTCTCTGGGTCTGGGGGCGCCATGAAAATGCACTTGCAGACACGCGAGCGTTTGGGGAAAATCTGCCTGACTGCCGAAATCGATATTCCGATTGCAGGAACACTCGGAAAACGATTTTTCCGGCGCGCATAAAAATTCATGCCGTCATCGGGGCGGTACGAGCGGCACGTAACGGCGATCGACGGATTCCGATCAGCGTCGAGTCCTCGTGGCGCACGTACGCGCCGTTCGATCGTTTATTTCCGTTTCGCGCGACCGGCGGATTCGGCGGCGGTACGAGACTCGAGATAATCCCGCTTCGAAACTCCCGCACAATTCCGTCAGCTAAACTCATTTTTCAACCGGCGCCCCCGCTCGCCCGGATCTTCCGACGGAAGTCGCCGTTCATACCCAGCCGGCTTAGCGCCTTCTAGCTAGACTTTCCCGAGCAACAGCCGACAGATAGCGGGAAGAAGACGAAGAGAGAGGAAGAGAGAGAGAAGCGGCGGGAGAGAAAGAGGCACCATGAGGAGTTGCACGAAAACACGGCGGAGGACCGGCGTGTTGTTGGCGAAGAGGAAGAGGAGTCACGACGCAGCTATAAATACACGCGCCACCTGCAGCTAACGTTCACCGGCTAACGTACAGACCGGGGACCAAGCCCGGGTGAGAGAGAGAAAGAGGGTCGCGTTTCGTTGCCAGACTGTAACGCGAAAGCGTGCACGGAAGTGGCTGTCGTGCGCGTATCTCAACGCTGCGACAACCGGGCTGGGTCCCTGTTCGACACGCGGGTTCGCCCCGATCTCGCTCTTCCGGATGTCTCCGCGCTACGATAATCGATCGCGAGCTGTAGGCATAACTCTAGCCATGAGTGATCTCGAGAATGGATAAAGAACAAGTTAACGCGTCAATTAAAGGGTCACTCTTTGAATGAGAACGCGGTAAAATCCGATTTTTTTTATTGTCCTAATATTTGAGTAGACACTTAATTCTAGCCAAGTTACCGGCAGAATTGCCCTGGCCGACTGTCACCATATGGTTGAAGCGGAAGCTAAGAATATGAGATATCCATTATGTTTTAGTCATAATATTATTCTTTCATTCTCCGGCGAGGTTTGTACTTTCGACGTAGACTTATTTTTACGCGAAGAGCGCGAAAAAGAGACAGAAAAAGAAAGAGAGAGGCGCGTCTGGAAAGGATGTAATCCGGTTGTAAGATAATAGAGCCGCTCGAGCATAATAAAACGGAAACAAAGGGTCGACTTTGTCCTTTATTCTAATCAAATAAACGACGATGTCTAAGGGCGTCGCGAAGGTGGAGCAATCAATCAGTGACGGGCGCAGTGCCAATAAGCTCCGGAGAGTTTTCTATTAACAAGATTACTTCTCGCAGAAAATTCGGGAGTTCAAATGGCCGTGCGACTCGGTTCCGTAGGATTGAAACGCCATGATTCGTCGACAATTCGTCGAATTCGAAATATGTGTGTGCACCGACGAGATGTTCGCCGGTTGTCAAAATACGACACCGGAAGCCCGGTGTTTCCATCCGGTTGGCAATGAAAAGAGAAGTGAAAAAAGACGTGACGCGCAACGAGAGATAAAGAGCCGTCGGTGAGACACACCTACCCGGGGCCCAGAAACGTCGCCCCTTTTAAACCCGACACCCTTGAGCGCGTGTTTTAAGCAAACTAATACCTATCGGGTGTATCACGAGCGAAAGGAGGATGGCCGGCCACGGCGACGGGGCGAGAGGGGGGAAAAAATAGGATGTAAAGCGGCGCGTATAGAATCTCTCTCTCTCTCGGATAGAACGAGCAGCCTCGCGCGCGGCATAGGGGTAGTTTACTACGAGCGTGTTAATTAAACAAAAAGCCACCCCGTATACCAAGCTAATTAGAGAGTGGCTCTCTTGCCCGCGAGCGTGCGCGCGCGTTCTTCGCTTCAAAAATATTTTCCGGCTGCATGTTTGCTCGTACTTGGAGCCTTTTTCCCGCGCCCCCTCCTTTTCCTCATCCTTCTTCCGCCACTTCTGCGTATGGACCTCGCTGTTACTAGCATTTTTTTCCCCCTCTTTTCATCCCGCCTACTTCAGTCTCCTCTTCTCTTGCGAGTAGCGGTGTTTGAGACTTTACGGATGCCGATCTCGGTTTTCGTGTATGTCAGGACTGGTACGGTAACTCGCGTGGTAAACAAATCTATAGATTGAAAATGGAGTAAAATGGAGGGAGAGTGATGAAAAGATAGAATTTTGAAAAAGGAAAAAATACTGATCAACACAGTTTCCAATTGTGGAATAAAAAATACATTGCAACGGAAAAATGGAATGAAAAAGAAATAGTTCACGGTATTGCAAGTAAATATAATAAAATGTTAGAGAGAGAGAGAGAAGGATGAAAACGTAAAAAACGAATATTTCGAGCGCTTGTGGAAGATGCAAAATGCGCTGTGCAATTTCACCTTACGCTTACAGTTTGCCAAACTTCAACGTAAGAGTCGTTGCTCATGGATTTACTACCGATACCAAACGCATCTGAAAACGCGAGGGTATTAATCAAGCGATTAACATTACATTTATCCGAATTCCCGCGAGGTCTCCGTTTTATTAAAACGCGCCGACTTTAAGAGACGACAAGATAAATCGCGAAAAGTCGCCCCTGCTATTAATCAACGGGAGATTTCCGTTTACCGTGCCAGTTTCACGACTCGGAGCCGCCGAAGCGGACGAGATATATCGGCCTAAGCGGCCCGGGGCGCCTAATTGAAAATAGGTGCTTTAACCTAAATGCGCTGTACAACGGGTACGTTTCACTCGATTTAAGTACTCGGTTTGGCGGTGGTGGCAGATTTAGGGCGCGAACGGAGTAACCGCGATTAGAATCCGCTAACGCGGCCGCAAACAAACACCGCGAACGGGCACACGAGCGGCCGTTCGTCGAGCCTGCGCCGCTCGGATGTGAGAGAAGAAACTGATAGAGACAGGGACAAGGAGAGAGAGAGGGAGAGAGAGAGGGAGGGGGGTGAGAGAATCGGCTGGAATGAAACATCTGCGATCGGATTAACGGCAACACTTCCGGGTGATTAGACTGATGCCACCATCGATCCTAAGTCCGCGCTTACAGCCGCATATCAGCTCTGTATGGAGTGCGCAGTCCGCTGCTGACAATTCGCGGCTGCAAGGATTCGCTCCGTTTGGTCCTCTACCTCCGAAAATCTACACCTAGCACGTACAACATTGTACAAATATTTATTCGCGACGGTCTTGTTCTCCTATGGGAATTTCTCCTCAGACACGCGTTAAAGACGATGAAGCTACGTGCTGCTGATTCCCTATCGCGCAATTTTCTTCCCTTCCCAGGTACATCGTGTTTGCACAGTTGATAATAAGCTTTACATGTATATATTTCGCGATTACTTGGAAATATTATAATAAGCACGAGATAATAAAAAGGTTAATATCATTTATTTAAACAGCAGAATGTTCGTTTTCTCTTATTAAGAAAAAAACACGAGCTTTTTTGAAGTAATTATTTAATGAAGGTATCTGCTTAAAATTTGGACACAAATTCTCTGAGAACTTTCTTAGTTCTCTACTCCTAAGGTCTAATTTTCTTAGAATTTATAATAGTATTTCTGTTTAAATTTTCAGGCAAAATTAGGATATTAGATGAAAATTTTAAATGAATTTATATATATTATATATAATACTAAATTCTGTTTCTTCTTTATACTTGTAGAATGAAGGAAAGAAAATTAAAAACTATTCGTCTTAAATATTATATTAAATATGAAAAGATACTTGTGACCTCTTATAAAATCTATTTTATGAAAGCTTAATATTATAGTAAGTTCACCTAAACATTGAAGACATTGAATTTATTTAAAACAAAATAAAATTTATCTAGAAATTTAAACAAACTTCTAAAGCTGATACAAAATTTGCATATAACTTGATATTTGCAAGATAGGAATAAAATTTTCTAACAATTTCTCCTCGTTAAGAATTCTCTGCTTTTTCGTAAAATAATCGGAAAAATGTATCTGACATTCCATCTTTTCGAATAGTAAATATTTCTTTCAACATGTAGACTCTAACGTTTTATACGTGGTGGATAATAAACGGGCAAAATAAAAGCGGTACATTTTACATTATGTACAACATAATAGAGAATAGTGTCTCTTAAACGTTAAAGCAGAAATGGGAAGCGACTCGATGCTCTTTGACGCTTGACGCACTACATAATCGCGACTGAATCCACGGCACTCCGCGGAGACAAAGGAGATGTGCCGCGAGAGAGCGGGAGTGCGTAATCCCTCGGAACTCGGAGGAAAAATAGCGACGCGGCTGCGGGACGGGTAGGTGAGAAAGAACGGAGCGGAAGGACGGTACAGCGCGGAGCGGAACGCTCTGTCCGCTCTGTCGCAGTGCCGTATATTCCGTCGCCGGTGCGGTCGTACACGCGACGCCACTTTAACCCGGAGTCGTCCCAACCCCCTTTACCCCGCGCCGACCCCTGCGTCCCACTCTTTCGCTTTCTGTCGCTCAAGTAAACTATAGACGCGGACCTACGGACCAGTGTATTTCGGTACGGAGGCACTAGACCCCGGTGGATGATGTTTTCCTCCTCGCATTCCCATTCTTCGTCCTGCTTCGCCTTCCCGGTTCCCGGTAGTGGAGGGGAAAGAGACGGACAGATGGCGAAATAGAAGAAGAACGAGAGCGAGAGAGCGCGCGCGCGCGAGAGAGAAAGAGGGAGAGGGCGAGGGTGGGAGGGAGAGACCTCGTTTTCATCTTCTTCTTGTTCTTCATTCTCGCCTCAGACTTCCCCCTCGAAGGGGGGAACGAATGATAGTGATTCCCGTGCCAAGAGCTACTCGTTCGGGCCAAGCACAACTTGGCCAAGGCACAATCGAGTGAAAGTCGCGTCGCGTCTTTCGCCAAGGGGGGTGGCTTTCGGAGCGCGCGTAAAATAGAGAAGGGAGAAAAGGGGAAAGGTAAAAAAAAAAACACTTAACTCGAGCGGAGTGAAAGTCGGAGAAGCGGTAGGAAATAAGGACAAATTGACTGTTCCCGGATGGATGGAACGAAGAATTCACTTCGGTGCGGATTGCGCGGCACGGAGAATAGCGACGGTGAGAGTACGGTGACTGAGTGCTGATCTTAGATTGTGGACGGGATGAGACTTACGAGGAGCAGACGGTCGCTACTCGGGGCTGCATTACGAGATAAATGTTCGCGCGGTAGGTAAGTCGCGAACGAGTGATAAGCCGATAAGCAGGGCGATTAATCGCATCGTGACGATTGTGGTCGGAGGTGCGACTGAATTGGTCGTTTCGGAAGGAACGATAATAACGCTGGCGCCAAACGATCGCAATTATTCACCAGCAATAATTCATTTATTGAAAGCGCGGTACTTAAACTCTTCCATTCATTAAGAGACGCTATCGATGCCTCGGTATCTTCCGCGGATTAAATTCTTCAATGTAACCAAGTTTAGTGTTAATCGTAGCACATCTACGCCCGACTGCGGCGCCGATTAATATCTCGTAACGCCACGATATCGCCCCGTAACGGATGTCAAGGTTCACGATTGTAGCGATATAATCGGTCAAATCATCCGCAGGATCGTCAAGCGGTCAAACGCGCTTGACAATCATTTACTTTAACCGATCGATCAAACTGATTTCCAACTTCGTTAACCCACCATAATAGATATATTGCGCATACCGCAATATATGTATATACGTCATGTATAATTAGACGTAGTTTTAAATCGACGTGCATCGAGTGGCGGCGCGGCGTAACGAGCGCACGGGTCAGCTAGAGGGAGCGTCCTTTCGCCCTGGTCCCAGAACTGTTCAATTTCCGCACGTTGATTGAAATGAAATAATCATTATTGTTCCATGATCATCTACGATACGTGGTTCCATCGCGCGCCGCAACGCGCCCTGGTATTTATAATGACATTGTTTCCAAACGTACGAATTTCCATAACTGGTAATTCGATTGTCGCGGTATAACCGCGTTTACAATTTACGCGGGGAATAACATTTCCCCGTTCACAGCGAGCACTGTGACTAACTGTCCGACGAAAGGAAAAGCGAGGAAGCGCAAAAAGGGGAGAAAGTTGACCGGCGCGAGAGAAGCGCGCGATTTTCCGAACGCGAGCGCACGGGACGAGCAAGTGACTCGTTCGATCTTTCCCACCTCGATAATCGTATCGCGCCGATAATGATCGATATGGACGCGCCGCTCCATCTGAAACGTAATTGCATCGTCGATAACGCACTGCCGCCCCCGCGCTTTAATGTTTACTTTCCGGCGAGCGGGACGGTAGCCCGAAGGGGCACCCGTGAACCGTCTGCGCGTAATGAAGGAATTTATGACGCGAATTGCTCGATGAAAATATATTGCTATCGCCTCGCGGCGGTCGGAGATGCCCCTCCGCTCTTTCTCCGTCTTTCGCGTCGATGTACCCTTTTTTCCACCCCCGCGTTTTAATCGACATAAATTCTAATTACCTCGCCGCGCAATGCGTTTCCGCGAAATCCCTTGGATTCCATTTGTTGTACGAGTTGTTACACGCTCTCGCGGTACGTTGCTCGCCAACTAATTCGCGCCACCGACGCTGCAGTATCGCCGTCGTTGTCATAACAGGGTATTGTTTCACACGACCAATTTAACAGTCGTCGCACGTGTTCACAGCAAGGAGGCTTCGTTTCTAAGAATGTTATTTTGCGGACGACGACGACGACAACGGCCAGCTTGTGACGCCCGGGTGTCGTCAGTCTGACAGAATTAAGCGCCGCGCATTTACGGCTATGTCACAGATACAATGGGACGACACCCGGATGCCCCAGGATCCTGGCGAGGTCGACACAAATGACGATCGGCCCGGTTGATCCGAGTTAATCTCTCAAATGTCAGCAGCTGTCCGAGCATAAACTTGATCTAAAGCCTTGTGTCCACGATCCAAGAACTGTGTCCAAGTTCTAG
>NW_011967239.1:2214024-2222150 GCF_000949405.1 Vollenhovia emeryi | reverse complement strand
TCCTAGCATCGTGGACACAGGCCTTTAGAGGCTGATCGCTTCAGAGACACCGCTCCTTCTGTTGCTCCAACGATGACTTTATCATTTTTACTAACGATGCGGTACATGTCCGAAATTTAGCTGACAATTAGCGCATGAATAATTACTTTGTCATTGAAAAGGGTTAGCACATCGTCAAATATCGCTTTATCGTCATATCCGCCTATCGCCCTTATCATAACTAATAGTTTTATCATTTTTCATTCGACATGTCGAAGAACTATGAATAAATCTGGATATTTTTAATTGTTCATGAATTATTTCTTTTCATCCTACCCGACTGACTGCACGATAAGATATTTTACGCGGAATCTCCTTTCGGTTCGTTTAAACGGATCTTTTTATTTTCGCTCTGTCACGCTGACGTTCCAGTCCGTACTTATTGTTGTGCAGGAAAATACGGATAAAATTTGCAAGATCCCTTTGCTCCCTGCTACAGACCGCGAGAATCGGGGTCTTCATTACGCGTCTCATTCTTTGTTGCAGACCGGAAACAGTTACAAATCGCCAGAGGAATCGCCGCACACGGAGCACGGCAGACTGAGGTGAGTGAAAACAAACCGCGCGCTGTTGCAAGCGCGCAACAAAGCCGAAGAAATAACAAATGCAACCCCGGCGAGGTTATTACCGAGGGAAACAGGCACTCGGGTAAAAATACGCGGGCCGGTCTCGGCGACGGTAGACTCTACCTTTACGATGAACAAAGTGCCTTTGGAAAAGGCGATGCGTGCGCTTCAAATTGCAAATCGTAATTTGCCGCAATACATATTTACACAACGCTAGATGGACACGCATGGAAATTGATGATTAATCTATAATTATCTCGAATCATAGAGAGGGTTAATGGGTCGGAAATAATTATAACAAATTTCCCGCGTCATTTCCCCAGGTTCAAGTAATTAACCGCGAAATGTATGGCGAGCATAGAACACTGCTAAGGCTGTTTGACGTAATCTCGGGCGCAGGTGGACCGCGCCAAGTGTCCGTCAGCGAAAGATAAATCTCAGAGTCCGCTCCCCTCAGCGCGGCGCGGCGGTGCCGTACGTCGAATACGTGACTCGTGACGCGTATCGTCCGCAAGTTGCGCGCGGAGTCAACGCTAAAACTGCTGGGCGAATTCTTGCGATACTTGAGACGTTGCCAGGTCGATGTCGTGCAAAATACGTTTTGCAAAAACGAAGACCCCAAAGCGTCGTGACGCGGGACGAGATGGTGCGCCCCGACGTGGCACAGATCGACTCCTGATGCGGGCCGCAGTCACCATCGTTAATCCGGGCTGGTGATTATAGAACGCGATCGTTCCTCCGCACAACGTTGTTCGACATCAGAACGGTCGTGAAACTTGCGCGATTAAACGATCCATCATTTATTTAACGACACTTAAACGATAGCCGATCGCTGGAACAGCCTGGCGACGTGCGGCGTTAGTAAAATTTAGGTGTCACGGAATATAAATCAACCGACGACATTTGAGTAATCATTTTTAAACGCGACATCATTGTTAAGCAACTCTGGAACATAATCACGACGGAGCGCCGCAAGTCCGACTCGCGAAGGTATCAAATAATAATAAAAAAAAGTATCCACTCCCGATGATATCAAACGAAATTGAAATTTAAACGGAGACGTTCCGAAATGCGTTCCATAAAAACGGCGGATAGAAAAACTATCATCGCTTCCGCGCGCGTTTCGCTACCACAGGTGGGGAAGGATTTTGCCGGACTAAGGAAATCTCATCCACTATACGCTCCATATCGGTATCGCGTGATGGCCGGTATATTCACGTCTCGTAACTGTGATACCCGTTCCTTCGGCTGTTCTAAAAATGCGGTATCCCGGTATCGTTTTGCACCACCATCCACCGGCTCGACCGACGGCGCACGCTCGTCTACATACATTCGAGTCGAAATTCATCGAATTCATCAAATTCCGAAAAGTACGCTGCCACGTTAAATGTCCTCGCATGAATTTAACGCGTTTCGTTCTATCCTCCGATTTTTTTTTCCCCGGCGCACGGAAAATGTACCGTATTTTAAATTAATCTTATCGAGTCCACATTCGTGCAGTCGAAAAGATTTGTTTCCATCGATGCAAATAATTCCTTAATAGCGATGAAATATTCGATGCTATTAAGGACGTGACGTGACATTTCGTACATTATCGCATCGAGAAATTGCCAAACGATACGAAGGTACAAATTTTTAGAGAACCGTCCACTGCAAAATGTACCGCGACCGAAGTCAATTTATTTCGTACGACGGGGAGAGGCATCACGATTGCCGAATATTCATGCATCTGGCATGCAATTTTTCCTTTTTTTTTATTATGTACCGGTTGAAAAAGTTAGCCAGCCGAATGAACAATCAGTCGGCAAGATCTAAAATCGATTGACAGCCTGTCGCACGTGCAACGTGCTTTTTTTCCACCGCCGGTCGCCGGCAATTATGTGATGCTAGGATTGATTCAATCCGAAATCGAGCCGGCACATTAAATCTGCCTCGTTCGACCGAAATGCGCATCCATCTTGCGTTACGAGCAACGGCGCTATTTCCCGCTCGATTGCGATACTTTTAATGGGGAATCGGAGCGTTTCGTGTCGGCGGTAATGTAACTTCGACGGAAGCCGGAACAGACGGGAACGATTATCTTTCATTACACCTGCGATTCCCAGGTACAATGTGTTCCAATTAATCGGCTAAGGGGCGTGGAGATAGGAGATGAGCGTGCATATCAATGACGGACATATCTCGCCTTTTTATGATTACCGATTTCCGCCAATTGATATTATTACGGAATTAATGTCAACGTTTTAATTAACAAAAGTCCAGAGTAACAGTGGCGAAACACCGAACGATACTTGTCGAACAGCAACGGAAAGATAAACATTTTTCGTTAATCTTCTTTTTACTGTCAGAGCCTATCGGGTGTTTAAAGTTTAAGTATCGTGAATAAGAGAAAGAAAGACGAACAGAATCGCATCTACACAGAGAAAATGATTTCTTTGGATTTAATAAATTGTGTTGTATCCAAACAAATTTGATATTTGGAATGGCCCAAACAAATCATTTGTTTGAATTTGAGAAATAATATATCTTTGTCTGAAATGAAATAATTATTTGAGACAAAAGGTATATTCTCTTTTATGTAAATGATAATATTGCTTTATTCAAACATTATCGTTTGACAGAAAATATGTGAACAAAATGTACAGATATATATCTTTTTCCCTCTACATTATAATTTTCCCTTCATTAGAAGAGGAAAGATAAATACTGAATTAGTACACTATGTTCAGCTATAAAGAATAGACTGTTAGATGCGGTCGCTTATATGTCTGGCCGCCGTGATTTTACTTACGAGTTCGCCGGCCATCTAGTGGCAGCACCGAACTTTATAGTTGCCTGGCCAAATAATATAATTATTTAACTGAAAGATATTACTTCAAATAATAGTGTCTTAAATAGAGATTGAATAAAACGAGAAAATTTTTATTCAAACGAATAATGTTTCGCGCAAGCGTATGTTGTTTCAATGAAACAAATTTCAATCGAATGAATAGGAATACTAAATCCAAAGAAATCCTTTTTCTCTGTGTACTAATTCGCAAGGCAAGGTACGCAAATTTATACGGCAGGGCATATTGATGGCATCCTGAATAATGAGCGTCTCTACGCAGATTAGAGATAATTTCTCTCTCGGAATATGTGATTTATAATTTTGAATTAGGCCGACATTTGATGCGATGGGGCGGCTTTTATGGCTCATAGCCGACGTCGTTAACGGCTCGCGATCGTAAGAGCCAAAGAATCAATATTGTTCAAGTTCGTCATACCGAAGAGGTGTAGTAAAACTTTACGTTCAAATTCAAGGGGGAAGAAAGCACTGTTATCAGGCACGCGGTAAAATACCGCGGCGGTGCCTCGCGATTGTCTATTATGTCGTCGACCAGATGATGAATGAATGGAGGAGTCTTGCGGGGGACCCCACGATTTTCCTCCGCCGGCTTTTTCGCGCGGAAACGCTCTCGTTGTCCATGCCTCCGTTTTCATACGTAAATAATTTGATGCGACGGAGTTAATCGATCGATCGCGTGTTTTCTCCTAATATCGCGCGGACTTTAAAATCCCCGATATTCGCGCAAGAATGTTCCACGTCGTTCAAGTGAATAGCGGAATAAACGAGGGGAAAGGATGCTCAACAATTATTTGTCGCGTAAAGAGCTTTTGAATCGTCGCCAAGTGATAATTATACGCACCCACAGAAAAAATTTCCGGACTCAATGCTATTACACTTCAATGTATCATAAAATAGGATCGATATAGCGCCAATCATATTTATTATAGAGAAAGGAATATTTCAATCTTAAATGAAAAATTCTTAAATCTAAAATAAAATGGTAGTCTTTTGCCGAGTATCGTGGTGTCAACGTGCGTTGTAAGATGGAGGGAAAATTTATTATAAACGCAAGAATATACAAACTTACATTTATATAAGTTACTCTCAATATAGTAAGTCAATCTTTTTTAATTCGATAGAGGAGAATAAGAATGATTGATTTTGTTTTGATATTGTCTTATCTGTATACTAAATGAGGTTGTGAGGAATATCATTGCGCGAAGAATATTTTTTGTCTCAGTAACAGAAATCCTTTCTGAGGGTGCGGAAAATATAATATCGCGAGGATATTTGGTTTCTCTCCGACCGATTTCTGGCAATGAGTTATCATAATTTAACAATCGCGGTGTTGCTCGTCGAGCAGGACTGTTTAGGCGTACCTACTCGTTGCGTTATCAAACCTCCCCATTCGCGAGGGGGGTTGGGGATGGGGCGTGTGAATCGTCCGTAACTTCGCATCGACCGCGCTTATACATTCTGACGAGAGACAGGGAAAGGGAAGGATGGTAGGGGGGGGGGGAGGGCTTGAAACGCGCGAGGCGTGAAACGCAAACTAGCGCAACAACCACCCGCGAGTCACAAGGTGCGAGCGTGTCAAATTCGCGGGCCATATTGCGGTATTGCGGCCAAAGGCGCCGCACGCCGTCAGCGCTTATGCCTGTTCGTTATACAAATCTCTCGTTTGTATTCAATCCGCTGACGCTTATTTTATGACAGCGAACCCGATGCGATTTCCCGATAATCCGAGTCACTCGTACTCTCGCACGCGGCTGACGGATAATCCCTTAAGTGCTGCACAATTTTCTCACGCCTTGTAAGCTCTGTATGCTGTGAGATTTTTATCTGCCGTACGAGAACGCGGGCATGACGTGAATCTCATATCATTTTCGAACGATTTGGACGCTGAATTCGAAACTTGAGTTTCTCGGAACACGAATTTCATGACGTGTGTTTTAATTTCATGTAAACAAGGATACAAAAACCGAAAAAAATGAAAGAATCATGTTTGGATTGGAGGCTGGAAATTGAATTTTTCATTAAGTACTTCCTTTTCTCAAAATCGGTTACGTACCAAGGAAAAGCCAAACGATGCTGCGCGAGATTAGCGAGAGTTAACATATCGCGAAAGAATTCGCAGAGGAGAAAATACATGCTCGGTGACCACTCGACTCTTTCCAAGTTATAGTCGTTCCACGCCAATGTACGTAATTGGCTGCCGACGCCGCGAACTTTTAATTGGTTCTAGCCGTACGTCCGTTTTGGCTTCGGTCCGATGATTTTTCATCCTCGTTCAGCCGGAAATCGGCGTCAAAAATAATAAGTGATGTGCCGTGGCGGGTCGGCTCTCACGGCGAGATCAGGCTAATCAGATTTTCGTGCAAGAAATACGCACAGGGATGTATTACCGAGTTAATTAATGCCGCAGTACCAATTATACGCGCGCGCACGTAATTAATAACGAAATATTAATGACAATGGGCCGCGTAATAACAACTAGAAAATTTACAAATGCCACTCGTGGAGCATTAACGGATCACCGTCGATACGACGGCCGACGGACGAGACGATAATCATTACGAGGCTTTTGTTGTAATAACGGGATTATCATCTCGTTATCAAGTGGTGTTTTTCAATTCCCAATCGATGGATGGACGGGCGGAAATTAATGAGTTGGCGCGCTCGCGCGCGCGCTCTTATCTGTGCTACTCGTTGATTCAGGTAACCAAGGATCGGTCCTTGAATCCTCTCCAAAGCCGAGTATCTATCTGTAGATACCTCGAATTGGTCGATCGGATTGAAAGAAAATACCATGATATTATTTCAAGCATCATTTCGCACCTTCGATAGCTACTCCGTGCTTCCTTTGAGCTTTTTTCTCTTTTTCACGTGTATATAAAAGCACTTCTAAAAGATCGCTATATTTAACGCTAAAGTATAGAATCCGTCATATTTTGTTTAAACGAGCGAAGATCTTACATCCCGTACTTTTTGCAGATAAAAAAAATTTAAATAGAACGTACGACATGTATAATTTATTCATGGATATAGAAAATATTGAAATCGTGTAAATATGAAATACATGAGAGAACCGAAAATATCTTTTATAATATACATTCAATTAAGATGTTCTGGCTTATCCCATATTTTCTATGTATGCGATTTTTTTTCTTGATAGAATTCAGTTCATTTTGCCCTTTTACTGCCACCGTAGATATGATTTTATATCATAACTTTATGACTTTATTTTTACAGGAGTCATTTCGCCCTATGAGTACAGACTGTGTAAATCACCGTCGTACTATCGGTCATTCGCAAATACGTGCGATTGCTGCCCCCCCCTATATATATATATATATATATATATAACACATTTTCCACGCAGTATTTGCCATATAGTCGGTACAACGTAATTGAAGCATTCAAAAGTTTTTGGACCCTCGCTCGACGCGTTACATCTGTCGGCTGTGTCCGTGAGTTCATATTTATTTTGCAAAGTTACGCACGACGATATTGTTTCATCTATCCGGAATTGGAGCCCCGCTGGAATACGTTTCCGCTGCGAGTGTTTTAATTAAACCGTTTTAATTTTGGAAAACTTTTGGGATAAACGTAAACCTATAACTCGACATCAGTCGCGCCCACTGTCACTGCATTAGAAAATTCTGTTGGGTGCACCGATCACGTCCAATATGTAACGAAAATTAACGCGAGAAGCGCCGAAATTAACTACTCTCTAAAAATCAATCGGTGAATTATCACCGAAAACAGTGAACAGTCACTGCTTTACAGTTACAAGTATACCATTGAAAATCGCAGTGGTGTACTTATAACTGCAAATCAGTGACTATTCACTGTTTTCAGTGATAATCCACTCATTAACTTTTAGAGAGTAGCTATATTAAACTATCAATATACGCGCGCGCCATTTGTAGCGCACTATTGGATCCTTTTTACTCGGCGAAAGAACGCAGAGCAGGCGATATCTCCGATGCGGCTGAATTGCTACACAGTCTGTAACCTGTCGTAAATTTATGATTTAACAAGGAACTAAAATTAGCGGAGGCACGCGTTTCGCCGCTGCCGTCGTCGCCGACAATGCGAGTATTGCGGGACACATTTAACGGGATTAGCTTTCGGAGTACGCCCGTCTTCTGGCTCGCTGCCAACGCAAACGCGACTACTTTCACTTCTGTATTCGAGACTTCTTCGTGATTCTCTCTAGTTTTTGTCGCGCAACAAATCGAGCCCCGACCTCGGAGACCAATCTCAATATTCTATCGATATGGCACATCACAAAAATGACTCGCGTACCATTTTTTACAAAGTGAAACCCCGTTTGTACATTTAACACTAATAAGACTTGAAACGGTTTATCGAAATTTACTCGAAATATTCGATACTATTGGCATGCGTGAATATTATTTGAAATCTATTGTAAAACACTTGCGTACTTGGGCAAAATTGGAGAGGGACAATTTTTTTAATAATTTCTCATTGTACGTGGCAATAAGATGTTGAGTTTATCTGATTCAGAGGATTGCGTTTGATTGATAAATTCACTAAGAATTATCTACAGAGCGTGTAAGTCGACAAATAATAAACGCGAAGGGCGTTTACCCATCGATACTCCGGTGGCTTGCTTCCAAGTTAAACTCGACGGCTTTCCCGTGAATACGCGCGATGCTGGTAAA
>NW_011967239.1:2182675-2212147 GCF_000949405.1 Vollenhovia emeryi | reverse complement strand
TTATAATAGTCTCCGCGTCGTAGGAACTACGGACGTGAGGATGAACAAAATGTAATCTGGATCATGCACCGATCTCGCTTCATGTCTGATAACAAGCGTAAACGACATATGGTAATTGCCTCCATTTTACTTTAAACGAAGGCAATGCATTTAGAATTATATGTAAAGATATTTAACTAATATTGTTGCCTTCGGTAAACCCTCGATGAAATTCTACCATAAGGCTTCTTAGATCACCATTATTGTAAATACTGAAATTGTCAATTGATCGCGTTATTTGTTCATTGAAAATTTCATTGTCGGGCGCTTTTTTGCAATAAAAACGATAATACAAAAAATTGATATTTGTGGCTCAATTATTCTACACGTTAGACAGGTTTCTTCAATATAATTCGAGTACCTTATTCCGTTATTATCGGACTATCACGCGGTTGTGTATCGAATGACACAGCGCCGATAGTCGCCAAGCTCGCCTCACCAGAGCGTATCCAATTTCCCTAGTGGCGCGATTTCACGTCGGAAAATAGCGTACTTCGCAAACAGCGAATTTTTACGCGGCAAACCAGCCAGCCCAGCCAACCAGCCAGCCACCGTGCCGGGGAAACTCGAGAACTTGGCGGATAAACTCGCCGCACGCGCGACGTCGCGTGAAAGGACGCGGACCCAGCTCGGCAGTATCATCTCGACATAAAATATGGATTATTCCGGATATTTGCATTCGGCAAACAAGCCGACGACGACGAGTCGCGACGCAAGTTCGGCCAAGTTTGACGGGAAACTTTTTCCCCTCGCGGTTCCGGTAATTATCGAATTGTTTGGCGTCTCGAGTCGTCAATTCTGGGCCGGAATGGCACTTCTAATCGTCGAGCATCGATCGACCACGTCTTTAAGCTCTCGCGTAAATTTCCCGGCCCTCCTACCCGGCTAGCTCGTAATCGAATCATCAGTCGAATCATCAATCGAATCACCAATTGAGATACTTTCTTGAAAAGTATCCGGCGCACCGACAAATTATACCGAAATATTACCTTATGCGAAATATGAATTTTCAAACTAGATGTCCAAGCGTTGAATGACGCAAATTATTCGTCCGCCGGCGGCGGGCACGGAGCCGCGCTATTATTCTCGAAATTTTTCAACATTGAGCTGTCTATTCATTCGCACGAGCGCGAGTACGGGTCTCTGGTTGCCTGCTAATAGATCAGGATCGATTTGTCGGCGGCCGTTCTCCACGCGTCGATATTAATCATTTTAATCGAGCTATTGTTCGAGCGGCGGAGTAAAGAGCGATTACGTTAAGCCCTTAATCGATCGCGTTACCGTTATTCGAACGATCAGCATCATC
The DNA here is from genome assembly GCF_000949405.1 of Vollenhovia emeryi. Taxonomy (NCBI): domain Eukaryota; kingdom Metazoa; phylum Arthropoda; class Insecta; order Hymenoptera; family Formicidae; genus Vollenhovia; species Vollenhovia emeryi. The sequence continues at coordinate 2,210,802 of NW_011967239.1, read as the reverse complement.
GTCGCGATATTATTATCCGGAGCTCGATGGTGCGTGTGCGCGCGCGCGCGCGCACGGACGAGCGTGCGGATTGACGTTTCGTTGTTGACCGCGGAATCACGCGAAATTTATATCGGCGAACATATTGTCGGGCGGCACGGCGGGCCGATAGGCGATCGAGCATGTCGAGGAGGCACGGAAATAATTGTTATTGCCAGCGACAAGCCGCGTGCAACGTCGACGAGATTCCATTACACGCGAAGAGCGACGCATGATTTCGTCGCTTTTATTCGCTCGGATGGGAGGTTCGATCTTTAACCGCCGTAACAATCCATTTCCCTCCCATCGCTCTCTATTTTTGCATATGGCGACCCGTGGTCGGTCGCGGCGCATACCGCGCTCTCGTGCTCCCGGCGCGGTTTACGCGAGAGTAAAAGCGCGTATCGGGCTAAGCGGTGAGATTAGAATGCGAGTTCCCTAAAGCCGGAATTTACTAATAGTCCACGGAGAGAATCGTATATATCAGTGCCGTTAACTAGTTGCTATTACGAGACGTAATGCTATTTGCAATTTCTACATACATAGCCGGTACCGCGAGCGCCGTCCTAACCAGCATCGTCGATTTTCCAAACTTTGCGCGAATTTATAACGCGGTCAGTGGATTCCAATTAATTTCCCTCCTGACGAGTACACCATCTACGCCATGATATTCAGTAATAAACAGACGAAACTTTAAAAGGATGTCAATGTTACTGCAGTCGATTTTAATTAAATGTTGAGTATGTTATGCATGAGAATATGGATAAATGTCTTTCTAAAATATCCCAATAGAAATTATTTCGTATAAAGATGGGCCAAGTACGAGCGGCTGTGGCACCAATAATTTTTCTCTTGTCTGACTTTTATTATTGTTTTAATCAATTTTTCTAGTATCGAATACCTGAAACAGTTTCTATTCGTTCCACTCTTTCCTGGCCAGTGAAAACACATTTCCGACTTTCCTATGCCTTCGTCTGTGACATTCGTGGGAAAGACGTCAATATGCTGCAATCATGTGGGTACCGATTTAATTTGAACGTTTCGAAAATTGTCAGTCGAGACGTGTGCTTGAGTCGGAACAACGGAACAGGCCTCGGGTACGCCAAAGCGACAAACTATACCCTTGCCACGAGTACACAGTTTTTCCTTTGCCGTAGAATTAAATATTCATCACCCAAGACCTTACTATATATCTCAAGATATAGATGAAACCGGAAGAATCACAGCTACGTGCCGGCATACATACGACTCGATTACATTTTGCATGCAAATCGCACACGCGCAGTAATCATAAGCTCGAGCTAAAACATCCACCTGTTTCTCCAGCCTTCTTCAATCTTCTTCGAACCTATACACACATCCCCTGATACCATCCACATTCGTCTCTGTCTGTACGCACGTGATTGTTTCTTCCCTCTTGACGATATCTGTTACCGTCGGAATAAACCGTGAAAGAAAGGTCCGATGGTGGGTCGCAGATTTTTTTTCCCGGCTCGCTTGTGGTCGCACGCAGGGTTGCGCGCAAAAAGGACAGAGAGAAAGACCAGGGAAAAATGTGAAAGGTGGGCGCACGAGGACGAGAGGGACAAGGGGAGGCGTCTTCGCTCACAAATGGACTCGGATAGGCGCTTTGTGCGAAAATGAAAAAGTCACGAAGGCGGAAGGTAAGGACGTACATATATACGCACAGGCATAAATATGTGCGCCACGAGCGGGACGAAGGGGGAAGGGAAGGGGGGGGAGCAGAAATAAATTCGTTGCACTCCGAGGACCGATATGATACGCCAAGAAAATATATAGTACCGCTCTGGAAATCGATACCACTGTCAACCTGTCCGCATTCCCCGCCGCGTTGTAGAGGATACGCGAGGAGGCGGTCGCGAGGAGAACAAGTTCCATACTATCGTTATTCCGGCGCAAGATGATGACACGGAACTTGCGACGCCGAGCAGTACGGTTGCTTTCGAGATCTTCGTTTCTCGGGTCTGTCGGTGACGATAAAGTGATAGCGAGCCCCCCCCCAAAAAAGAGAGGGATAAAAGTAACAAAATTTGTTACAAATTTTATCAATTAAGATAATATTTACATATATAAAATTTGTGATTGTAATTCGAGTCGTTTCACTTGGCAGCAAAGGGAAATTAAACGACCCGACGATTTAAGTGATCGAAATAATGTAACGTATATCTCACGGTTACACGTCAGAAATTTCGATAAAACATTCCCATATGTTACACGCTGTCGTAGTCCGGCGCAATTCGACTAAATAAATCGGGGGAAACATTCGATCGTAAAGAAAATGGAGTTGTCGCGAGCTTCGCGCGCGGGAGAAAGGACAGGAAGAATTTGTCGCCACTCGAGTGCCATTTCCTCGGCGGTATCGGCACGACGGGCCGTTTGATAACCTACGTTATGCAATCGCCATTTTAGTATCCGTCCATATGTCGTAGGGCTTCACACACGGCCGTATGAATATGCAATATTTCTCAACTCCGTGGAGGAGTTACGCGTTGTATATTACAATGTGCCCGTGTATATAAATATACATATATATACACGTATAAATATATATATATATATGTACACTTCTGAATAAACCAGACCTTTCATCTCCCGTGGCATGACTGCATGTATGCATGTATCTTCCCTCTATGCCGCGCTTACTCACGGCGGAGTGCAAAGCGAGAAGCGCGGTGAGTTTTCGCCTGCGGAGGGATGACAATACGATTATTTATCTTGCACCCTTTGAAATCTTGATCCTAAATCACGCCTGAATTCTCGCCCCACTCCCCCATCCGTCCCGAGGCAGCTACGGACGCTCTGTCCGACGAGAGCCCTATCTTTATCGCGCATTTAGCGCTGAATGCGGCCGCATAATTCCAGATTTCGTTTCTCTAATGGGAGTAGCGCCATCAAGGTAAATCTGGGATGAACATTAGAAAACCGCGCTTGAACGTAGTTAACGTGCGGAATAGTTAGCTCCGTGTATACACGTCAATTGTAATATTCGCCCAGTAAAAATCCAATTTTACAATAAACTTTTTTCATCCGCTGTAAAATGTTTCTAAACATTTGGCTGTCTTTTGTGATGTGTATGTGTACCCGAATAAACATTTTCGCGCAAATGGGTCGAGCGTGTAACACTGTGGATGAAAAATGTACGCCAATTAAAAGAGTTTACCAACGAGCAACTACTAGAATAATCTGATAAAACTGTTTATCTCGACACGAGGATCGTCGGCCTTTGTGCTTGCGATTAAAGAGATCACAGTGGAAGAATCGAATTGAGCCTAGAACACACACTTCGCGTTTCACCTAGCAGCGGTACCTACTCCTAGAATTTCGACTGCCACAGAGAACGGGGTTCGCACTAGGTGTCTGCGCTTACGGAAAAACCCGGCCGACGGCATCACTCTCGGAGACTGCGCGCACTCGTCTTCCGTTTCGATGCACAGTCGCGTCACTACGTGCTTTCCCGCGTTTGATCAACTCCGGACTTTTTACACTCGCAACGATCGCGGATCGTACAAAGAGACGTTCTCTATTTATCCCCGTTTGCCACGTCCTCCTCCTTGCCGTCACAGAATTCTCTGTTTCTCACTCTCCTCCGCCGACGCACTCTCGAGCAGCAGGTCGGCGCGCCCCGTTCTGGAAATAAAGGGTCTCGCGAGGCAGGAAAACCTCAATCAGGAAACACACCGGGCGACTGAATATTGGAAAATTGGAAATCGGTTAACCCCCGACATCCGTCGGCTATGAACTCTTGCTTGGTACGAGCCCTCGGACCGGGGTCGCCCTTTCACAGTCCGAACGACGCGGAGTGAGCGTTGTAAAATTAATTCGTAATTAATGATACTCTCGCATCTCGAATCTTTATGATTTTCTCTTTATGATTTTGGACGAAAATCTCGTATCGCAAATCAGACAACGGAACTATTATTTCAACTGATTTCAAATAGTAGAGACTCAGTTTTGCATAAAGATAAAATCTGTTTAAGTCACATATCTATGTACTTTATTAAAATTATCATAGTCTTACGTGTAATTACATATTTCAGTTTTATTCTCGACTTTTATAGGATAAACTTTCATTTTTCGTGAATAGATATACATTGCGGGAATGATACGGCAAAGTTACGAGAGGCAAGACAGAGTGGCCATTAGCGAAGTTGTAAATAGATTCCATCTCGGGGTATGCCAATAGCACGAGCGAAATATCCACAAGCCCCGGCGAAAAATTCTCGGGTACTTCGTGGAGTTAAGGCGAAATCGCTCAAGATATTCCGAGATTTTTCTCCCGCCGCGCGCGGCGAAGATTCTGTTTCGTAAAAGCCCCCGGATGTATCCCGGTTTCGTAAGTGTATAAGTTTGCGTCCGATCGATAAAGCGGCTCCCCCGCTGTTGACGAAAATATACTGTAGAAAGTGGAAGTAAAATAAATGGGATAGGATCGCGACAGTGCGCGGCACCGATGGTGGTAGCCGAACGGGAAACGGGACGGAGCCGGATGCAAGATGCACAGGATCATTGCCGGGAAGAACAGGCTCCGTTAGATTTATTCCTCGTCCCTATCGAGACACGATCGTTTATATTCCCCGGAATAGATATTCGCATCGGGTCCCATCTCGAGTCGTACTTCTCAAATGCGTGTTCGCCGTATGCCACGATTCCCGAATACGACGCGTACGAGAAGGTGGATGGCACGGGAACGTCCTGGGAATTGGATGTTAACACTCGTCCTCGACGTTCCGTGATTTGTCGAATCGCTCGACTTTCGATTGCCTGCCGCATGGATGACTCATGCGGCGCGGACGGAGTTTTCGGTCTGATAATACCTCAGATTTGTTGATTTATGTGCTTTCGCAACATTCGTTTCTCCCGTAAAACTTAATACTCTGTGTTAAATGATACTTCATAATGCTAAACGTTCCTAAATATCAGGAAAATATTACTTCCCGTTATTATGTTACTCGATATAGAAATCTATATATGCAGAAAATTGTTTCTTCTTTTTCAACGAATTATGCATATTTAGTAGATGCAAATATTGAAAGCGCGAAATTGATAAGGATAAGGATTGCAGCGTCAACAGTAAATTACAGAGATGAATTAACATTTCAGACAATACTCTAGTCGCCTTTACATTACAATGTTTCATATTTCGCTTAAATCCAATTTCGGTCCAGGCGGATAGCCGCCTCATTATATATCCTTTACTCGCGGCCTTTCATACGCTTCAACTACAATACTACAAATATACATACGGAATACAATTGCGGCTTCAAGTAGCATTAGCATACCGTCTTAATTGAGATGCACGCAATTTTTCTGATTATACACTAAAACCATCGGATATCCTCTTAATCACAGATTTTTTAGAAAATTTCAAAACGAAAATTCTCTAACACAAAAATGTCGAGGCTATAATGTTAAAAATAAGTTTTTAAATAATAAGCGATTATATTTCACAAATGATAGGCCTGAGATTTCGCGCGCTCAGGCACGGCGACAGGTGATCAAGTAAAAATTTGCAACATGTTGTCACTCACAAGTTACAGCTGTCAAAGTGTCGATCAATATCAGTTACCATGTAGGTTGTTACTATGTTAAAAAGGGGGACATTCGTAGGAACACTTTTATCACTTGTCGTGTCACCGTACCTGAGCGCACGAAATCTCAGGCCTATTATTTGCGAAATATAATCGCTTATTACTTAAAAACTATTATAGCCTCGACATTTTTGTATTAGAATTTTCGTCTTGAATTTTTCTCAAGAATTTATGATTGAAAGGATATCCGGTGGTTTTAGTACACCCTGTATAAACAAGATTTTTAATTACGCAATGAATTAATTAACACTGCATAAAATCAGTTTTTTTAATAATAAATCCGCAGTTTGCGCTTTATATTCAGTCAATTATGAACGATTGGAGAGTTTGATCTTACGAGCCATAAAAACCAAATGCATTTATGGTGTAGTAAAGGACACGTGCGCCAGTGATACGAAAGGGCGAGAGACGATACGAAAGGCTCCCGCGGGTACGCATTATCATCCCGAAGCCTCGGGTAAAGGTACCTTGTTCGTGGAGTGCCCTTCTTGTGTGTGCACACATCGCTCACTATGCAGCACTGTACACGTGTACACGGGCCGCATAACGCGCGATTTCCATGGGAATGCGGCCAGCAGGGTTGAGTTTGCATCCGAAAGATAACCCTGGACGGGGCGCGGTCTTTGTGTGCGCTCGGTTTACATCGATCTACATACCGGTCATTGTATCGGAGCTCGAGCATCTTCGAGAGAAACTGTCATCGTTGTTAAGGGGACTCTAAGTGACGGTAATTACCTTGTTTAAAGATATTTTTCAATTGGCTTTACAGAATTGTTAAATTCTTTTGCACCCGTGCGAGTCGGTAAACGTAAAAATATTAGTTACTTGTGCGGGAGATAATTACATACTATATGTGAAGAGTGAGCGAGAGATCCGAAAGTGCACAGTGTTTGTCGACGAAAACAACACAGGTCACGTGTCGGTCCCGTTATCATTTTCCGAAAAATTTTCAACGCTTTCTGATATAGATTTTCGTGAAAATTTCAACGAACTTTGATACTGATTGCCTTGATTCGTAAGTGTGTTACGTCAATGGCGACGAAATGTCAGCAATTTCACGAGATGCCACGCGCCAGCCAAGTGAACGACTAGTAAAGAGACGCGGCTGATTAATTAAATTATGATGATTAATTTAAAATACACAATTAAAGTTAAATATTGCACGCACAATACTTCGAAAAGGATACATGTATTGCCAATACATGTTTATATTCTGAGTTAAACGATAATAAAGTAAGGAAACAGAATTGAAAATGTCGCTAATGATCGACATTTCTAATTTTATTTAGATTAAGGAGTTTTCCTGCTGGAGTTCTATAGGATCCTTAGCAAATGCGATGTTTTACACGTACGCTTCTGCATTCGTCTGTTTTGGCTTTCATTGCCGTAGCTATTTTAATTCTACAAAGCTTAAATCTTTCGGAATTGAACGCATTTACGCTGTATAAATTATTAATATTTAGCGTGTATAAATTCATAATATCGGCGTTCAAACACTGACGTGACAAGATATTTAAATATCCGGGGCGTTTAATATCAGCAGATATTTCACGCGCTTTATTTTATCGCGCATTAAAAAACCATTCGCAGCAACGTATGCACAGCCATTCTTCCCGGGCGTTATTGCCGGCGCGGCATTTTTTTTACCGAGCGTGGACGATGGTCAGAGATAAATACTCAGGATCGAAATTGAATCGTGCACACGTCGTTTTGTGCGCGAAATAGTTTTGCAAGCGCAAATGGTAATTGGTGTTTATTTGACGTTCGGTTTTCGTGCGCCCGAAGCGACGCGTGATGCGACGGCGCGTGAACTTATGAACGTTTTGGTTCGGTTCGCGGCACCGTGTAACGATATTGTGCTGCAGACGAGCTGTCACGGGACCGAGCTTGCAGCCCTGAAATACTGACAATGCGAAACTTTGTTGCCGCCGCGGCTGGGACGCGCTTAAACGCCGGGTGCTGCTCATTATGTTTACGAAGTGGAATTGACACTCGCGTAAGTAGATGCCATTCCGGGTCATAAGTTTTCCAACATTTCATGAAAAAGAAAAAAAAGGCAGTTACTGAGGAATGCAAAACCGTAAAAATTCACCGTAGAAGAATTTTGTTTTCGAAGAAGTTTAAAATCGATGTTTTCTCTGTTAACTTCTCATTTAATTTCTCTACTCTCATTTCTTACTTTTACTTTCAGTTTGCACATTCTCTTTGTGCGATGTTGTACGAAGGTTTAAGACGCTCACTGAAGAGCGAGCTGTTAGAGTCAGAGTATAGAGTATTTATTCCTGTGAGAAAATATTTTGTCGAAGAATATATTGACCGAGGATCGACTTAAGCCTGAACGCCGTGGCGCCACGCGTTCAAATGGGCGCCATCAAGCAACGGTGTTGATACCGCAATTACCGAGATGGCCATAAACTCAAGATAAATGGCATTTAGGACTTCATTCCTCCTAGAGAAAGTTAAGCGAGAAATGTGCCCGGAAGAAAACCGCGAAGAAACAAAATAGTAATGGACGAGAGAACTGGATGAAAGAAAAGATGGGCGTAATACTCGGGAGGGATACTTCGGCAGATGATTGAGAGAGAAAAGGTCTTTCCACCCCCGTTCCTAATGTCAGTTGAACGTTTCTTGGATTACACGCATTACCTCACAAATGCCACGTGTGACGAAGTTTTTATGCGCCCGTATCTATAATTTATTAAGAGAGCGAGCGAGAATAGTGCTCGCAAGCTTTAATACAGAAAATAATAAATTATTTTCTTGGCGATTTAAGTTGCCAATCCGTCACATACATGTACGAGAATATCCCTTCAACTTAATTATTAACGCCAGCTAAAATTAAATTAAGTTCTTTAATTAATTATAATAATTAGTAATTAGAAGTGCTAAAACTGAAAGGATCTATTGTAGTACTTCCGATTAATATTTTTTATTAGATTATTATTTAAAGTGAATTATTAGATTAATATTTTAAGTACTGTCGTCCCTAAATATTAAAATCTTTAAATAAATGTTGTATGTGTCGAGTACGAATAGCCTGGAATACTCAACAAGCGCGCACTATTTCTATTTTCGTGATAGTAAAATTGCCAAATTCGTAATCTTGGATTTCCTCGTTTAATTAACATCCAAGCGAAATTCCCAAAGTCATAAATTCCGCCGGGACCACCGCGATACACGTCACCTTTAATATCGAGACGCGGGCGTACTCGACGACGTATTCGTAAGGGAGGGTAGACGAGCGACGGGTGTGTGGCACAAGATGGATACCGGACCGGCATCTCGCAGTGAAACTTTTAGAATCTCCGGAGAACGAGGACGGGTATACGTCGGTACATTTCGCATTCCCTATTCCCGCGGGCTCTCACTCGCTCTTTCTCTTCTCTTGTCCGCCATTTCTCGTCCTTCTTCTTTTCCTCCTTCGTCTTCTTCTTCCTTTCGCCCCCTCTCGTCGTCGCTCGTATCCGGTTAGAAAGGAAGAAGCGCGATCTAAGATGCGCTATAGCCCGCGTGCAGCAAGCGATGCCCAGTGCTGTTGCTGTCGCTGTTGCTGTTGGCTAGCTGGCTAGCTGGCTGGCTGATGGTACCGATGCTGCTGATGGTGAAGCATACCGTGAAGAACGTGGAGCCCGAGCCAGAGAAAGAGAGGAGGGAGGAAAGAGAGGAAAAAAGTAAAGAGAAAAAATAAAGTTCGCGGCAGTATGCTGATACTTCAGCCTTGGCACCACAGGTGCAGTGTATAGGTCATGCGCTCTCTGTCTTCATCCCTTCCGACCTTCTCTCACGAGTGCGAGCTTGCGCTCGGCGCGCTCGCCGAACTTCCTGCCTAAATAAAGTGCAGCCCGATGCACGGAGCTACGGTTGCCGTCTGGTGGATGTTTAGCCTCACCGCCCTTTCGCTCGTCTAATCGAATAGAAAACGATTTCAAACGAATTTGATGTGGTTTTTCTTTAGCAGATGTTTTTTGCAATCTTCGTACACACTCTCCAAATTCAGTATCTCGGGAAATAAACTTCGCGTTCTAAAATCTGGTAACAAACCACGCGTAAAATTAAATGAAAAATAAAGTCTTGTTATTTATTCTTTTATAATTTAAAACCTATTGTTGTATCGATATTGGAATAAACAACGTTTTGTTTGATTTCATCTTTAATGTCTACAGCTGAAGCGAAAATATGTTTGATGCCCGAGGCACCCCGTATAACAAATTTTTCTACATCGATGCGCGAAATAAAGAGTTTTATGTAGCGTATCTGATTCAGGACCGACAGTTTCGCTCTCGTATCCCACCGCATCGTTCTTCCAATTGCTGAGTGGCACGATTTTATTTCCTCGTTAAGCGCAAGCCGGTAATTAGGTGGCGTGTACAAATTTGTTAACTCTTCGGAAGGTTAATGGCGTACCAGACACCGCCAAAGGGCGCTCTTCCGCGTCTTTGTCTCGTCCCGTCGACTCCGAATTATTCAACCTCGCAGAATCACTGTCGGGCACCAACAGTCGCGAATTAATTCAACTCTCGCGACTCGCGCGTAGAAATATCGTCCGTAGAATTCTCATCACGAAGATAAGGCTCAGTCAACCGGGCTGAATAATAAAATAAGACGGCAATGCTCGCGCGGAATATTATATGTCGTATTAAGCCAAGCGGATGAAGAAGAACGAAAACATGTTTCTTTGTCTATTGTCGAATTAATTCAGAATAAATAATTATTAAATTACTGGCAAGAGAAATGAATATATCTTTCTCTTATTTTTAATACCTAATAACCTAATTTTAGTGTGCAATAAAAATTCTGTGCTCTTCTATTCCAAAATCACGTCGCGAGTATTTCTTTATCTTTCACTTATACGGCGAGCATGAAAGTTTTGAACTTTAGCAGCGTTCAACAGAGAAATTTAGAGAGTATGTTATATTATAGGCAGACGACGTATGTGTTAGAGGGCCTATTTGCAATCCTTAGTATTGTGTACTGTTGGCAAGTTGCCACTAGAAATTCCTGCGGAAGCGGTTCGCCACTTGGTCGTAGCGACGACTAGATAAACCGAATTAAACGAGAAGTCTCTGTATTAGATGGAAGTTCGTTATTATCACGCGCCGCCGATCCGGTAATCTTACCGAGTGCTCGTTAACGGCGATTTTAGTATTGGCTCTTTGCAGAAACGAAAAATCAATACGCAAACACGCGCGCCAGTCGGAGATAATGAAATTCTTTGGCAAATTTGCGCGATTTTCTGGCCGGCGTCCCTCCATTGTATTTGCATTTTCTCGTTGAAAATTATCAACGAATACGACAGAGCTACATCCGAGGTAGCGGATACCGGGGCGGCTTAATAAATTTTAAATAGCATAGCATTGTCCGGTGATAACAAAATTCGCGCCGAATTTGTGATGACACGCTGATCTGTTGAATTATACCAGAGAACGCCGGCGACGCGATGACAAAATTATTACATATGGCGCGCGACTTCGTTTTCATTAAATTGGATTACATTTTATTGCGTACAACGAATGCGAAATTACATGTCCGCTCGCGCGAATGTGTTAATTACATCGCATCGCGAACAATGGATTCCCGTAATAGACAAACTGATTAAACGGCGCATATTTATAAATATTATTTAACCAGCGTAATTATTTGTTATATTAATGTGCCAAATAGATACCGCAACCATAAGTAACCCGTTAGAGACGGGATATTACGGTGTATTTAATTAATAATAACCGGGACGCTTCGTGTCCCGACGTCGAAAGAATTCACCTGCGCCGCACCGCAATCTACGTTACTCTCGCTGCAATATCTATTTTTTTATACGTTTACTCGCGAGATATTTTCCTGCGGTCGTGATGGTTCGTAATATTTTCGAAAATTCGAAAAATTTCGGCGGCTCTCGCGTAAGAGAGATCACGGGAATGGGAACCTTTGACCATGGCAATCCTAAAGAAATCTTGTAAAAATCGGCGAACGAACGAGAAGCGAACGAGGGGGGGGGGAGAGAGAGAGAGAGAGAGAGAGAGAGAGAGAGAGATGACCCACAAGATGGGCCACGATTTAAAGGCAAATACGTCAAGGTTGAGTAGCCAGTGGATAAGAGCACGGCCGAGGCACAAGATTCACAAAGCGCAGAGAATTTCTTTGGCGCTCCGTTGCGGCGGTGGTGGCGGCTGTCCGGCTACTAACCGTCCTCGTCTACTTGCCCGCGCCATCCTACGCTCTTTCTACCTCCGGCCCAACCTTTCTACCCTCCGGCATCGTCCATCTTTCTCGACGCATTTTATTAAATAAATACCTGAGCCTTTTGCGCTGCAGGCACGCGCACGTGCGCGTGGACTCCCGCTAATAGAAAAGCGGCTCTTTTACTCTGTACCGTCGCAAAGGGAAAACATGATGAGCTGTTGCGCTTTGTGGAACTTTTTCCACCCGCTCTTGTGCCCGCCGCGAAAGGAGAACAAGGAGAAAGGAACGCGGTTTGGGCCCTGGGATCCCCCAGCGATCGGCGCCCTCAGCGTCGTCGCCGTTGCATTTTAATCGTTCTTGCGCTTCACCGCACGGTCGCAATCTCAGTCTTGTCTAAGGGTCGAAGCGTTTTTTTTTTGGAAATACGGGCTTCAAAGCGCTCGAATTTCTGAAAGACAAACGAGTTTCCCCGGGAGACGATCGGATTTTCATTACAACAGAAATTCGAACTATTTTTAATTACAAGTAAAGCGTGGAAAATTTCTGCTAATAATAAATTAAGGAGCGATTATAAAATAATCAAGGGATTTGAATGTATTCTGATAGTAATCGGGAAGTGATAAAATTGTGAATTGAAGGCTAGTTGTGAAGCTACCATTAATTTTGGAATCGTGAAAAGCCGTGCACGGTAAACACCAATCTCGCAGATTAACTTATTGTCTAAACTTTTTTTTATCGAACAAGTTTATTGACATTGTCGACATGAAATGCATTCTCTCCGCAGTGCGAAATACTGATACGTCTTCCCCACTCGCGAACGGGAATTGCGTTAATTGAATTGTACATCGGCCGTCACGCGTATATGCCGCTAAAAGCGCGCTTGGCGAACATTTACAAACAATGTTGAACTAAACGCTGCATATATCGAGCATGATACACAACAGCGGGGCAGGTGCCGCGGTTTGTATTTTAGTATCACGAGTGCGCGAATATTAAGCATTTATTGGCCTGTCTACAAATAGCCGACAATACGATAATCGACGATACGTTCATTTATCGTGATATCGCGATGCTTGTTTATGCTTGTAAACGCACCGAAATGACAAACGGGGGTGGTTCGCCATTTAATTCAGCTAATCCGACGTAAATCCGACTAACCTCTTGATTCTGATCGAGGTGTCGAACAACTTGCGCCCATTTTTTGCTATATTTAAATTTTTAATAATTTGTGCGTCTTTTTTTTATACATTTCTCATCGTATCTATTTAAATAGCTAAATACTACTTGACTGTTCACAAAAAAACGAAGGCAAATGGCATACAACGTCACTAATAAAATAGATTCACGAAATTACGGAAATAAAATTGATCTATTATTCACAAAAACCCAGGATTATGCACGAGGACATCCTGGAAATCGAGACTTTATATTCTCCTAACTAATTTAAGATATCTTAGAACGTGATAGATAGAACATAATGTCTGATCATCGATTTATAATCATTACCATATTTTAACTGTTTAATTTATTAAAATTATGCCAAATTATTCTATATTGCCAAGCCATTAAGAGAGACAATAAAATTTTTATCTATAATAACAGCAATTATAGAAATTTGTACCACAAATTAAAAACAACTTGGAGAAATAAATCTTTTTCGAAGTCATAGAATTCAAACGAGTAGAATCGCGATTCATCCTGTGTCAATAATAAAATTCTCAAGTCGCGCAAGTTCCACTAACAAGTGCGAAAGATGTCTGTTCCCACCTTCTTTTCACCCGATTTCTTTTTGAAAAATATAATTACTATTTTTCTAAAAGGAGAAATAAAATCAATTATGAAAATTAACAAATTTATTTGAAAAAAAGCCTCCCAGTTTTACGTGTCGCATTACCGAGTTCGCATTTTGCAGGGTCTGAATTTTGTAATGAGGAAAGAACGCCGTCTACATGCAGCGAACGTCACAATATAGGATGTAGAAAATATTTACGTGTATTGAATGCACCTGCAACTAGACAAATCACTTTAATGCCCTCTACTATCTTTCACCATCGAAGTAGAAACTCAAATCGGGATGAAGAGCGGTCACGAACGAGAGCGGGAAAACGTCCCAGTAAAGACGGCACAGGGGAATATGGCGGAGGTAAGGGAAGGGGGAAAAACTTAGAACGACACCGCGCAGAAAGGAGGATAGTGATTGAATGCACGACCTCGGGAGTAAGAATCGTTTCTCGAAACTGTCATACGTAGAGCGAACTGCGGTGGCTTTGTCCGCGCGATGGCAAACGATCCGTTCCCTCCCTTTCTCTCTCTTGTCCTCTCCCTCTTTCACCCTTTATACGCGGGCTGGTAATAGCGAATCGGTACCATGACCACATCCGGTTCGGGGAAAGGGAGCGAATATACCGTTCCGGAGAATTTGTCCGTTTCATTTACCGCGAGATATTTTCGGGCCCGGCCGTACGAACAGAAAGGCGGCCGGAAGTTATATCGCGTTTATATTGCGAGATGAACTTCGACGACGCTCTTCGCCCGCGACTGAGACGCTCCGCCGACAAAGCTTCTTCCTTGGCTTTTTCCACTGGCCGGCGAGTTCGGCGACATGGGGCCCGCGGAAAGCGTTTTCAGGCTGAATTTCTGCAGGCGGAGAACTCCTTCCGCGCGCATACCCGTTGTCCTCGGAATCCGAGTTCCTTCTCCCCGTCATCTCCATCCCGATTCCTGCACGCCTATTGTCGTAGTTCTCATTGTACGCCGTACGAACGAATTCGTGGGACGAAGGGCTCTAACGAATTGCCCAACCGGAAGCTGCCCTCGGCCTGGTCAGCAAACGGATGCTACTTGCCCCTAAATAAACGTTCCGTCCTAATGCGCAAGAATCAAGAACGTTCCCCATTCTTTTATTTTCCCACCTATCTCGAGAAGCTATTTCTTTCCTACATTTATTTGCGATCGCTCAAAATTTTAACCCGTTATTACCACGTCGCTCCCTTTAACATTCGCTGTAAATTCGTAATCAACGATCAAGTTTACACACGGTTTGTTTATTATTGTACAAATACAGTACGTAGCGAATGTATATCTTTCTAAACATACAACCGCCAAATGGATTGAGTTAATATGATGATAAAGTAAATGGGATCAAGCTCGCCTCTGTATTCTGCGATTCATTGAAAATAGAACATTGTAACAAAAATAATCCAGTGAGCGATTATTAATCCCCTTAGCAGCGAAATGTACGATCTATTTCAGTGACACGGTGTTAATTTCCAAATTATTATTCTAAGAGCATTTCCGAGTTTAACCACGTAACTTATTTACTCGCTAACCGAATAAGCTCCGTAGTAAGTTAGGGGAGTACACAGGAAATTTAATAGGTTCGATTTCTTTGATCGTGTTATCACACACGCTGTATACACTTGATACTCGGTTATTTACTAGCGTCGTCCTCGTCCTCGTCATCGCCGCCGTCGCCGTCGCCGTCGCCGTCATAGTCGTCAGCGAACACGGAGCAGCTTTAGAAAGTTTCCAAGGAAAGAATATTAGTTTTTACCCTAGAACCGTAGGAGTTTGCCGGCGGGATGGTGAGGATTGAAAAAGCTGGACGAGGGCGAAAATTGAAACGTCGTATATCGGCTTTGCCGCGGCTCTTTCGAGGGATCCCTCCTCGGCTAAGAGTAGCTACATCGTGTACAAGCTTTCTACTTCGCGTCGCGTCTTGCCTCTCGTTTCGACGAGATAAAGGGGGAAAAAAAGGAAAGGGGGAAAAGGGAGGGAAGAAGGAAGAACGAAAATTTTGTCCTCCGGAGTAATTTTGGCCCTATCTCGCGCCACCACTCCTGCCGCCGTTGTGTATTACCGTCCTTTATGCGCGAGATTGCCTAATTTTCGCCACTGTCCCCCTTTGTCCTCGTTAAAGATTAACTTCGTTTGTCCACGAGGTTTTTCAGAATATTAAAGAACCATCAAGTGAAGATCTCGTTGTGAAAATTGAAATTCGTCAGTGAGCGGAATCGAGCAGAAACGATCGCTCGGCGGCCAATGCACAAACTATATATAACACGAACAATGCAAATAGCCAGGTAGAACTGTCAGTTCGTGCGATTGATTTTCGTATTTCGAGTTGAAATTCATACTGTCATTTTGGAAACACTACTCGAAAAATAGATTTACGTAATATATTTGACCGCTATCCAAAATGTTCTAGAAAACTTGTCCAGCGCTTCTGTAAAAAAAACTTTAAATATACATTGTATGTGTATTTCGACGGTTATAGCGATACAGGCAAACGGCAGAGAGACACCCCGGGGAACTGCCACGCGCACTTTGCAGAGCGGAATCGCTCGAGAAAGCTTTCGGTGAAACGTAAGCTTTAATAGGACCTCTCCCGAGCAGCAAAGTTCCGAGATGTTTGCGTGACGCGATTAATTAGCGACAAAACCAATCTGAGTGCCTCCTTCGCGCGGATCGACGATTCTGAGGAGGCGAGCAAAGCTGGAGAACGGGATTACCACGCGTAGGACGTTGAAAGAAGCAGAATATATCATGCACGCGGGAGAACGACGGGCGTTTAAACAACCCATACCGCTGTCAGACGAGAGAGACGACTGGGTGAATGAGCTAAAGTGAACGAGCTAAAGTTAAAGTGTACGTATACGTACGTATGTATACGTGCGCCGTCAGTTATCTCGAAAGTCTTCGTATTCCACGGGGGTGCTTCAGTAGAGAGAGAACGTTGCCTCTCGGCAGGATAATGGAATCAACACACCGCGCGTCCTGGTGGTACGAGACTGTAACGGGCGTTAAGGTTCCGTCGGAGCACCGACAAAGAAGGCGAAACAGAGAAAGAGAGACAGAGAGCGAGAGAGCGGGAGCAAAGGCTGGTTGGAATGACGAGATAGAGCGAAGGGACAGGAATAGCAGCGTGCGCGGTGACAAACAAAGTTTAGGTCGAATCCCGCTCGGAACCAAACTGTACTCACCTAGCCGAGTTAACCCGTCCTGTCGGTTTTATACACCGTCGTTACGTATCTTGCACTTTCTCAAACAAACTAGGTTTCGTTCTCCTCGGTGTTCTTTCTCTTTGTCTCTCTTTCCCCCTCATTTTCTCTCCGTCTCTCTCCCACCCTCTCTTTCGAATGAGCAACACCGATAGTCCGCTTGCGAAAACAACATCCCCCTACGACAGTCCTCGCGATGTGCACCGAGACGCTTTGTCTCATTACTTAGCTTAACTCGAGAAAGGGAGAGATAGACAGAGAAGGACGATACAAGCAGCTGTCGGCCGGCGAATTCCCAGACAGCTTTGGAGACGCGATTTCGATAACGGTTAGTCCAAGTTCGCGTCGTTATTTCCGAAATATATGTTGCTTCGGTGCACCGGCCGGCTGGCCGGCACGTAGCGAGAGTTGGAAAATTTCCGACGGCGAATAATAATTTAATACAGAAAATTCTCTCGGACGTATACGCAGTTTAATATCCTCCCCGCTTTGCAATGGGACAAACTGTTGTTCCGTTTCATGTTATTTTTATCAAATATCTGCGCTCGCGAGTCAGATTTGACTCCACTGCAATAGTTGTGCTAACGTTGAACCCGAAAGCGACAAAACCAAGGGTACATCGCGCTTTAAAGCACAAAAAAGCTAGGAAAAACGCGAAATAAACGGGATAAATAAATTGCATAAAAAAACAATGATAAAATAAGCTCGGCGCCGCGCGCGCAATAAATAACGTTTTATTAGCATTGTTTACATATTCTTCGTGCCGAACGTGCTTTACATCGAAACTCAGTGCGGGGTGCGTTGCGTAATCTGCCCGTTGCAATGACCGCACCAATACAATCCCGCCGTTACGTTTTTCTACCATCGTAGTACACGCGCTCGTGTCCGGAGACGTACATACGTTGAACGTTTGCAAAAGAAGGGGCAGCAAAAAAAGCAACCGAGATAAAACGGGACGGACACGGCGACACTTGTCGCGGTGGTTCTCGACGGTTTCTGTCTGGTTTTCTCGCAAGTAGAGCGACTGCATAATTTATCGTTCCGAGGGATTTTACGGAGACCGGGGAAACGTTTGGCTCTCAAATTCCACGTACAAGCCTCGTATTTATTTATCGAACTTCAGTAATTGCTACTCGATGGCGGTTACCTAACAGGTATTAACGAGTGACAAAATAATCCGTGTGCCGCTTACGTCGAATTAAAACGCTATGAATTGGAATACACGCTCTCGATTTACGTCCGTTATTTTCATACATCAAATTTATATCTCGCGCACCACACGGTTGCTTTTAATTTGATTTGGAGAGGTCGTTTATTTTTTTAAAGTTTTCATTTTTATTTCCTTGTTGTCTAAACAAGCAGATCCTTATTCGAGACGCTATTAAAATATTGTAACATTTCAATTAGAAATAAATAAACATACATATAAACAAACAAATATCTGTCAATACGTGTAAAAATTTCTCATAAGCGTCTGTGACTCAAGATTTAGTGAATTTTACAAGAGGCGGATTTGAGCACACTCAGCAATATTACGATTTGATCTGTGTAAAGACAAGTACAACAGATAAGCCGATTTCTGGCTACAAGAGCGGTGTAAAATTCGGACCGCAATCTACGAGCGAGTATCGTGAGAGTGGCTCGGGACCACCGAGACAGGGTCGACGTCACGTAGAGGGTAGGTGCCGCCGGCGCGACGAGGGAACGACGTCTACGAGGATTCCGGTACCCCGGATGAGAGAATCGTCCCGGTTACGAACGTTATCTCGGCGCGCGGATACGTGCCCGCCGGATTACGGAAGTTCCGCGGCAGCCAACTCGGACCTAAAACTCGCGCTCGTAGGCGAGCCGACGTACAAGGTAGCTAGAGATTACCGTATCTGCGAGGAGGGTGAGCTTTCTCGGGGCCTCGCCTCGGGATTCCAAACGCGCGCAGTCCACCGTACCTGTCTTAACAATCCCCCGCAGACGCTTACTCCGGATCGTAATTCGAGGTACGCGGGTCACCGCGCCTTGGCTTCAAACCTGATCTCCCGACGAATCTCCCAAAGATTCAATACGCGCGTACGACGAGAGGAGATGGCGCATCCGTGTGGACCGACAGTTATGGCAGACAGCTGATAACTCCTCGATAAGATTGCCGCTGGGCACGCTCAGGGCTAGCGCGAGAATAGTCGTCGTCGTTGACGGGGCGACCGTCCGACATACCGAGCGGCGCTTTGCAAACACCTTCGTCTCGGTAAAATCCGATTGCTACGATCGATCCGAGTTAAATGTCAAAGACGTATCTGACAGGGAAGCACACGCGGGGAAAAGCGTCAGCAATTCGGCAAATTTTTGGAGACTATTGGAAAGAAGCGAGATACGTGGAAATTCACATGTAGAAAGTTACAATCAATCTTGGAATGAAGCTAGTAGCAGTCTCGGAATCTCGATCGTAATTGACAGAATCCCGGTTTTTCCTCGAAGAGCACTGAGCTCGTGATTTGTTACCGCTGCACGCTACGTTGGCACAATAAATCATTTCTCGTCTATCCGCGTTACATCGATTACCGAGTGCAATGCGATGTCACGAAAAATACGGAATAAAGTTCCACTGCGTATATAAAGCTTCGTTGTTCACGGGCGACGAAAGCAGGAAAGAAAGGCGAACGATTCATAAAGCGAAGCGGCGTATATGGGACAATGTAGCGAAGGGTGTGAAAGAGGTGGTTCGAAGACCACGGAATCCGACCGCAGTTTATATGTTTGTTTGGCTAGTAAGCCTCACGGGTAACTGGATAATATAAGCTCGGTGACGGCACACAGAAACGGCATGGTTTGACTTTGCGGGCGGTACTCCCGCGCAAATGTGTGCCTAAGTGTGTGTATACAGGTAGCAGGGGTTAGATGGGTGGCACAGAAAGGAAGAGGGTGAGTCAGAGGATACACCAATGTTTGAGTTCCGTCTCGGATGTCGCTTTGCCTCCGTCTTTCTGCCTCGCTCTTTCTCGCGCTCTCTATCCCTTGTACTGTCTCCGACCTACCCTGCTCGTTCACCCGGCCATCCGACAGATCCGACCTTTGACCTTGCCGGAGAAAGTTTAGTCCTGCGATGAGTCCGGCGACGGTTTCTCGAAAAGATAAATCGTCTTGGGCAAGTGGCCGAAAGACCGCACGCTCGATTTCGAACGAAATAGCTTTTTCACTTGGAAAAATTTTGCGGGGAAAGTCATGTATTGACATTTATTACCTCGGGGCTGTGGCCATTTGAGTCTATTATAGACGTAATAAAAGAATTCCAAGCTTCAATTGTTGTTAATTATTCTCATATCCTGTTTGATAACTTTATCTACTGTGGCCGTTATCGCCTATGTGAGAACACTGTCACGTGTTTGTATAATTAAAAAAATAATTTCTGCTACCACTTTACCCGTAATTTCGCCATTTCGCCGGTAGTAGCGGAATTATCACCTCAATGTAACTAAATGACGATATATTGATTCGAATGTAAACATACTCGAGTCGATTTACGGCTATCAGTTTCGAATTTAAACCGACTATCCGTTTGCGGGAATGCATAACCGTAGTCCGAGGAGAGCATATCTTGCCACGGGGATTATTTCGACGGAGTTAGAAATGGGCTACTCAGTGGAGACGTGTCGAGTTGAGAGACGGGATACTGACCCCTCCCCCAACTCGCAGCACGGAATCACATTACCCCGTCAGTCCGCGATGCGTTAGCGCGCCAGAATTGTACGCGCATTGTACATCAGACCCTGCCACGCCGGCCGGACGACAATCCGTTTAGCCTAACTTTGCCGAATGCGAGCGTAAGCTCTTACGAAATTAATCAAGCGATATCAGAAGTCCACTGACCCGGAAGGCAGCTTCGCCCCAACGAAGCGCGCCTGACGGAAGTTTCTGTACTTCCGTGTAAATACTCGACTTCGGTACTTAAAACTATCGTTTTCATCTCCCTCTGTGTCCGTGTAAATTGGGTGACTGTTTGCGTTAGCTTTTACAACGCGCGCAAGAAGTAAAATAAGTATGCTTTCTTTCATATCGGTTTAATTAATGTCGGTCTTGACGCTGAGCCCCTATTAATATTTGCTTCCCTCGTAAATCTGCTTTAAATTCGCTCTACGGAGAAAAGACGGGGAACGTTCATGCGGGGGAAGTAAGAAAAAAAGGAGCGCGCTCGTATTTCCGCCTACCTCCCTACAATTCTTGGCTCCTTAATTGCTATTTTAGTCATATTATCTCGCTCTAATTCCACCGCTCATAATGAAAGAAAATTTGTAACGTATAATAATACCTAGTAATGTACTTTTCACTATTATCTGGTAGCTCTTAAAGAAATATGTGTTTAGTAAAAAAAGAGCTTGTATTCATTAATAAATTCTACAGACTCGTGGGGAAAAAATTTTTAATTTCGCAAAAAGATTTCACAAATGCGAGCACTGTGATGTGCAATATTCAAAGTATCAATTCTCGAATATCCTGCACACGGTTACATCCAATAGCAACTTTCCGTACATGTTCAGCGTGCACAGGCAAATGCACCAAAGAATCGACACTGCGGTCATACAGGAAGAACATTTAATATTTCCTTTACGAGCGAACGCGATTCCATTAGCAAAGTTTCGCGCCGCGGCCAAGAGGGACCCGAATTGTTCGTTAACACCCACTATTTTATTCATTCGATTAGTTTGGCCGAAGGGCGAGGGCATGACAGGGAGAGATATGTGAGAGTGTGGGGTGTGGGTTATGCGCGTGGCAGGCGTGACCATAGAGGGATTGCCATTTTCAGCTTTACGCGGAAATTAATATCGTATCGACTCCATTTTCCGCGAAGAGCACTGCAAGTTCTAGTGTTCACCATGGCGCAACCACAGCTCGTCGAGATTCTCTTGGAAAATATTGTATTGATATGATTGATACTTTATTTTCCATTCGTTTCTAGTCGAAATTACGTCTCTGTACCTTCCCTGTTACCTTTGATGCAATTATTAATTGATATATTAAGGGAACGCTAGATTGATTCTGCACTTTTGGAACCTTTTGCTCCTATAACTGTCAATTCATGAAAACATTTGTGTACAGACCGACAGTGTCCCACTATTCAGATTAAGTCAAAGAACAGCATGGTCATCATTGAAATTAAGTTTAGAAGCCTGACGAAAAATCTATTCACTCGAATAAGTTATCGATTAGGTAACTTATAACTTATTCGAGTGAATAGACTTCTTGTTAAGCTCCTAAACTTATTTTCAATGATACCATACTGTTCTCTGATTTAATCCGAATAGTGGAGCACTGTCGGTTCGTACACAAAAGCCACACAATTTGTATATTACACAAATGTTTTCACGAATTGACAGTTCTAGGAGCAAAAGGTGCCAAAAGTGCAGAATCACTCCAGCATCCCCTTATGCGTTTCGTTCTCTAATCTTTTCGTTCTTTCTATTTCTATTGTCTATTATCTATTTCTTTGTTACTTATCTATTTATATGAATAACGCAATACGTAAGAAATAAAAAGGATAATAAAATTTCGTAAAAACGTTGTGTTCGTTTTCCAGTTTTGGTGCGCAAACTATACTAAAGTTACACGTGGCGATAGTCGCAGAAACGTGGCACGAGGATGAGGGTACAGGTCCCAGACGTGAGGTAGAGTGAAGCCGGAACATAAAATATTGCTAACCACCTCGCGGCCGAATTTAATTCCCTAGACTGAATTCGAGCAGAACGTCACGCGGGGTGGGATTTTCGCGGGGAAGTGGCAGAAGGGGCGTGTGGCAGGACGATCGGGAGGAGGGCAATGGAGGAGTATGGCAGAAGGTGGTTGGCACCGCCAACCTCGTCGAGATAAATCTTCCTGTCGATGGCTCACCGCGGCCTCGGATTAGAGTCTACATTTGCACCTATTCTACCCTACTCCCTTCGAGCCCGCGCCCTACCCTCCGCTCCAACTTTCCATCGGTCCCGACAGTAACTCCTGCTAGTCTCGGCCCTCCCTCGCGCAACCCCGTTGGCTCGCACCCCGTTCGGGAAAAGACCGTCTCATAAATTCGGCAGCACTCGTTATAAATTCAATCCCCGTCAAGAGGGGGCGAGGGATCACCGCAGGATGCTGACTTTGGGAAGAAGACGGCGCGTTGACGGCTACGCCGGGATTTGCGTGGACTTTGCGGAATGATAAGGCGCGATTCAAAGCGGCGGCAGAAAAAATCATGTCAAAGTGAAAAACCGATCGACGATATGTTAACGATATCCTGTTTCAGTTATATGTGAAAAAATTATCTGTTTTTATTTCTCGAGTTTATTTGTATATGATAACGATAATTATGTTGCATTACGCGAAAGGTTGCAGGTTTAAAAGTGAATACCTATTCGAATTTGACAGTCTCTAAATGGACACATAATTACCATTGCTAAGCACAGTTAATATTACGCGAAAAGTGTAAAATCTTGTTTGCGTTGCGTACTCGCGAAAAAAATTTGTTGCCGTTAATTAGAGACGGGCTTGGGTGAACAACGTAGATAAACAAAGAATTTATCCCGCGGGCCCGACGCGACGGGGCATTTTTCACGGTTGCATGAGAAGCGTTATAAAGAAAACAAATGAGTCCGTTTATCCGGGAAAGTAGTGTACTTCTTAGAGCGGAAATTCTGAAGAGCCCAGGCAGCTTGACCGATCTTCTCTTACGTAACCGTTTTATTTGCAACACAGAGACCGGGATGTCCTGATCGATGTATCAGAATGTACGTAGTGATCGATGCAACACGTCATTTTCATTGATACCGAAACTCTGCGGGTCGGCGCAGGTGCGAGCGACTACGTGAGGAGAA
Source organism: Vollenhovia emeryi (assembly GCF_000949405.1). NCBI lineage: Eukaryota > Metazoa > Arthropoda > Insecta > Hymenoptera > Formicidae > Vollenhovia > Vollenhovia emeryi. Next base: position 2,187,165 of record NW_011967239.1, on the reverse strand, counting down.
AACAGGATGTAGGGGGCCCTAGGTCATAGAAAATCCCACGTGCATCGGCCCGAGGAAAACGTCCTTCCACTCTCTGCCCTCGGTTTCGCCTCGCCAGTTGCCGTCGTTGCCCACCTCTCTTAAGGGCTCCCGCAGGAACTCGAGCAGACCGTTACATAAAACACGTTTCATCGGGAAAATGAGGAAAATTAGTACTATCTGGGATAACTTGTGGCGTACAAACTACGTGGAGCCGAGGCCTAAAATATATACGACGTATACCCTCGGACGAACTCTCAATACCAATTTTTTTTTCTTCTCAAGAACAATTAATTATTAGCGGCGCGTTAACGCATTTTATGCAAGTGTAATCGGATTCCCTCCGCGCCTTCGCAATTTGCGGAAGGCATTTACTTAAGACGCATTATGTATTCGCACACCTTCGGGAAAGAGTTGTATTACGGCTGCGGCAGCCGCGAAAGGGCGGTAGGGTGTTATTTTAATACCCGGCAAGATAGAATGCGCGCGATGCGCCATAATAAAATGCACGATGGAAACCGCGGAAGTTTCGAGGTAACGCGTACAAGGCGGACCAATTGAAATGCAGCGTATGCGGCAAGAAATATGATCCTTCCGAGAAATAATTCAGCGGGATGGCGAGACCGTCCGCGGTGTTACAACGGCGAACCACCGATGATCGAGAACTATGATTAAAGGTATAAATTCTAACGGGAGAAAATTAATAAAACGCGCTCGCATGAAAAAGCGGCGACGTGCGTCACGCCATATCAAACTCGCAACCTGTTATTTGCGATAATGTAGACGTTCGATCACCACAAAACTGCGCTGTGCTGTTGAAATCGAGATAACACATCGAGAATAATGCAATTTCTATTCTTGTAACGATCAATAATTACTCGTTTTCAGTATCAATAAAATGTGTCCCCCCTTTTCTTGTCACATGAAAAAATCTATGCTGGTTTATTCATGGTTCCTTTAACTGACTTTAATGAATAACGTACAATCGCAGCTAAAAATATTTTCAACCATTCTTACGATTATCTCTTTGGAAACGAATGTTGCGCTATAAATCTTCTCCGTGCCCGGAGACTCTAATGTCGCGTACGCGAAAGTTAATTGAAATTTTAAGGATCCACGGAGGATACTGGGTGACTTATCTAGCGGCCTTAACTGCCGTATTGTACACGTGTTGGTTTATAGCCCGACATGCGGATGCAGTTCGCGATACGCGGCCGGAACTGATGCTGTTCTACGATTTCGGGATGCATTACGTCGCGGCTACACAAAGCCCGTACTGAAGTTTAATTATTACCACTATGTGCACGCATATATCCTATCTAACGTTCTTAACTTTATACGTGTGCATATGCGCCGTGACCGTATACTGTCCATTAGACTTGCTCAGATAACGTTTACGATGGAGATTCCGGGCGTATGCGAATCCAGACATTATACGAGATATTCTTCGAGAAGGAGTTAATCCTCGTCATCTCGCGCGAAAACGTAAATAACAAGGCTACGATTAATATATGTCCTGCGATAAGTTATATATTCGCGAGAATCAATATTTCGTTTCTGAAGTAATATTTCGGAAATATATATTGCGAGCCCGGCATGAATACAAATGCCCATTCTGATCGACATGTAGCATGAAAAATATTCTGCTGTTTTTCCATTCCACGTATTTTGGTGTACTGAAGAAAACGTGCGGCAGGAACGAGGTCGACCTGCGCGTTGAGCGAGATTTTTATTTCCACGTTTCAAATGAATTTAAAATCGATCGTAAAGCGATAGACGCGGTGGGCGAAGTGTGTTAGCCGCCGGAGTCCTGTACACAATAAGTGCGAAAATATTTTGATTACGAAATCGATACGCGAGAGAGAGAGATCGTGTATTCCTCAACTTTTGCAGACCTCACCGTTCCGTATAATTCGTCTCAGAATTCACATAGATCAGCGATTTACCCTCCTGCGAGATGACAATCCCTCGCTATTTGTCCCTCCCGTGTCGGCGATAAAAATCAATTAAATGGAAATATTTTAAATTCAATCCCGTGAAAAGAACTTGAATATTAATGCACTACGAAGTGCGTCATCTGTTTCATTTCAATATGTATATCTCAACACTCGCAGTGTGTTCCGGTGCGCGTTGGGTATCAAGTAGCGGCATACACTCGCGCATATAAAGTGAATGTCGAGGCGGGGTCGTTCGTTCGAAGATGCGCCTTTGCGGTCTCGGGGTAGAAATGCCAAGCCGCTGGCCCGATGGGAAATGTCAACGACACCAAAGGCAAAAGTCAGCGAAGATATCTTGCTGTCTCCGCCCGGAGACGTTGCCTTTCGTTTGTCAAATGCTGTAGACAGATGGCCTACGGTGGGATTTCGCGAATGTCCCCACCGTGAGAAATATAGCGTGAGCCGAAAATTCATTATATCGCCTGCAAACTTGTCCGAAATTCGCCCCTGTTTCTCGCGATAAGAAAATAATACGTCCCGAAAAGTAAAATATTTTTTTCCTATTAGAATAAAAACGCGTCGCCACGCGCGCTCCAAAGTTCTGTGTAACACGAAAACCTGTTCGGTGTTAAGACTGTTTCAGATAATCTATAATTCGCGATAAAATTTATAACGTAATTTTACCAATTTATTATTTTATGAAATTATAATAATATGAAAAACATTTAAAGAATTAAAATACGCACAAAATACATATTAATATACACATACGTAAAAATATATGATACAAAATAATTTAAATTTTATCTTGAAATTTAACGTAAATTATAAATTATTTATCATGTATTTTACTAATGAAGATATTTAAAAAGCTTGTATTAATATTTATTGCACGAAAAATCGAGTCAAATTCAGGAAGATTTGCCGCAAATCCTTTTACGAGGTAAGTCAAGCTGAGGGTTTTCTTGAGCCAGGTTAGGGTTGAAGTCGAAATATCGAGTTTGGAGAGAAGACCGTACACGGATAAGGGATGGGAAAGGAGATAAAAAGCGAAAAAGGGGAGAAGGAGATCGACTATAATCCGTGAGATCGAGCCGGTAACGCGATCAAAGCGGTTCCCTTCCGGTTTCTAAACCGATTTCCTCGGACTCGTAGAAACGTGCCGCTCTTGGATCAATAGCCTTTGCTCTGTTTTTATCCGGCGCGTGTTTTTTTCGCCAATTTTTTTAAGTATCTGCAAATCTCGTCGCGCAAATGTAATTTTAATTTAATGTAATTTATTCCGCACCCATGTTTAATTAACAAACTATAAATAAAATCTGTATTTTTCTACTTTCCATAACACTTTTACAAATTACGCTTTAGCATTTCACGTTTAATGATAATATGAGTTCTCAAATAAGTACGACGGTTGATATCATCAAGCAATTGATTTGCGAAAAAATAAAGGAAAGTCTTCTCTATTATGAGATAGAATTCTGCTGTGAGATAGTAGGTTTTCAACCTCCCAATTCAATCGCAAATCTTTTTTCGCAACGATCACACGATCTAACAATCAATTTTCCGCTAAACAGATTTCACCTCAAGGGCAATAAATTCATGATGGAACCAACAGATGATGCCTATTAATTTAGCAGAAATTTATCTATCTCATATCAGAAGCCTATTATATAGGCTAATAGTTAAATATAATTATTAAAGCTCTTGAATTTGAACCTCGCTATATCCTTTTATCGAAATAAAATCTTTTAATAACTTTAAAACGATGTTCTGTTGCAGTTAAACACATTTGAGTTCTAGCTTTCTATAGGGTTTGTCAAAAGTGTAGAAACACTTGTATTCCGATTCATATTTATAGTCCTATCTGTCCATTTTCTTACCTACCCGTTCAAACAAACTTACAAATTTTTAATTAAAATTTATTTATTTAAAATAAAACCGCGACGCGATTATTAAGGACATAATTTGGAGTTTTAATTCGCGCGCGATTGAGATTGATTTAATTTAGTTTTTTCCAACCTCGCATACAGGCGCGAGAAAATGTAGAAAAGAATATCCCACCCGACTTTTGGCACATAAAAAGATATATACAAGTAAATATAAATCAATTTTTATACATTTCACCATTGTGGTGAAGAAGGACCACTTATCTCGTTGAATTTTTTGCAACGTGCACGAAAATAGTAATTTTCATGTCGAAGCATTTTTAAAGACATTCCAAAAGAGTAATTTATTTTTCGATTATTATTTAATTTCCGCGTTTCACCTTTTTGTTAATAAACCTACGAGTCTTTCGTTAAAACCGCGAAATTTGGAGTTATATGCGCGCAATTTAATAGGGGTCTTTTTAATCTTGCACATATGCAAGAATAAGTAAAGAAGGAAAGAATATAACCCACCCGAATTTTTGCACATAAGAAGAAATCAACATATAGGTATCGTACAACACATTCACATAATACATCAAAGTGGCCAATATTGACCACTAACTCGGCGTATCCCTTCGTTGGGCCAGATTGGACATACCTTTCGTTT
>NW_011967239.1:2137275-2178519 GCF_000949405.1 Vollenhovia emeryi | reverse complement strand
GTTTTCAGTGATAATCCACTGATTGACTTTTAGAGAGTAACCCTTCAGGGTACTTAAGCCCCTCCACCACGGCAAGGTAGTACCCGAGGAGGGGATTATCAACAAGAAGCTGTGCAATTACATATGTGTATATTTAGAAAAATGAATATTGAGTGAACATAAATTAGTGTTGCTATTTAATGCACAATGTGAGAGAGATTCATCTAATCGAAAGATTAATTCACACTCTTGATCTTGGGACAAAATCAATTTTCTCAGAATTTATTAATAATGCCTCATGAACTAATAATCCGAGATGAGCCATTCTTATCTCGTTAGAAGCGCTGAAATCTTAGTTTTCCAACGAGACCAGGATCAACTTCCTACGATTTTTCTGTGCGAAGTTATTGACGATCATATCGACTCACGATCTTAATCCTCATTCAAAAGCAGCAGACGGCGCGTATATGCGGCGTCTCGCGCGGCGATGTGCCTCGAACTGTGCATCGTATGTTTTTTGGGGACGTTGTTCTGTGGCAGTTAAACACATTTGAGTTCTAGCTTTCTACAGGGTTTGTCAAAAGTATGGAAACACTTGTATTCCGATTCATATTTATAGTCCTATCTGTCCATGTTCTTACCTACCCGTTCAAACAAACTTACAAATTTTTAATTAAAATTTATTTATTTAAAATAAAACCGCGACGCGATTATTGGGAATACAATTTGGATGGAGGTATAATTCAGTTTGTTTCTAATCTCGCATATGTATAGTATATGCGAGAAAATATAGAAAAGAATAACCCACCCGAATTTTGGCAAATAAAAAAAATCTGTGCAAGTAGATATAATTTGTGTGTATTTCACCATCGTGGTCAACAAGGACCACTTCCCTCGTTGAATCTTTCGTTGGGCCAGATTGGACCTACCTCTCGTCGCCTCTGGCCATACAATCTGGTCACATTTCGACCAGACATCAGTAGGAAAGAGAGAAACTCTTTTCATTGTCGATTTATTATCATTATCGATGTTACGTACGATTCGAATTATAAGCGTATGCGAGCGTATATGAGCAGCGATTGAAACATACACGACAATGAAAGGTTAATTAAAAAAATATATATATCTGTAAAAATTTGTAAAATAGACCGCATAAAATTGACCGAATATATTTTAACTAATCCCGTTATTTAATTGAGAATATAGATTGATCGTTTTTTTGTGACCGTTTTTCAATTCGGAATTGTAAGTATAAAATATATGTATAGGAGAAAAAATTTTATTTCGCGTTACATGCGTACTGATTTTAATTATATCCCGTGAAAATTTGGAACTAATATTGTAAGTGAAATAAAAAAATTAATAATGAAAATTATTCGATGGAAAAACCGATCGCGAAAACCGACCGCGAAGAACGACCCGTTACACACGTTTAAGTTCGTCCTGAAGAAATTCGAACGTCGACAAAAATTTGTTCATATCAACTCCGCTCAGGTATATTGAGTCCATTCAATAATCAATTGAACCGAGAAAATCATATAAAAATACACTGATCGGGGAGATATGCTTCCTGTTTGAAACCTCGAGCGTATAAATTCCGTGAGGTACAAGTGTAATTGAACGATTGACACATCACATCATTCCGTTTACTTAAGTCACTTGATCTGCGCAATCCGACATCACAACACTCGCTGACGAATGTACACTTAATTATAATCACATTTTATGCAACATTTTTGACGTTATTTGTTTTACCGACAGTCTCCTGTGTTTCAAATAAATGATCAATAAACATTACGGATTGTAAAAGTATGTGATCAAAGTTTGGAAGTCTCGTCGCATTGAAAGTGTTCAATTCGCTATGTGCGAATAAATCGCGCGAAGTATCTATCCGTTTGACCGAGTATTCATCGATATCCGCGTGAATGATTACACACAGGAATTAAATAATCGTACGGGAGATAATTACGTATTGTATACGAAGAGCGATCGAGAAATCCTACTGCTACGACACACGAAATATTCGAGAATTGTCGAAGTATCGATAGGAATTAGAGGCATTGCTAAGTTTCCAAAAATGAGATTTCAGCGATGTAGTCTCATAAAAGAAAGAAGACTATAAAAATTTTAGAATGCTGAATCCACGAAATAAAGTTAATGCTAAGATGATAATTAAATAATAAAAAGACAAAGCTCCGAATGTAACAACGTGATAAAAACAAATCTCAAGAAATATCTTTACGTAGGCAACACCGTTATATTTAAAATGCGATGCTTGATCACTCGAAAAGAATTAGATAAGAAAATGATTTGACTTGGAGAATAAAATTATTTCAAACACATTTGTTTGTCTAACTAAAAGCTCTCGTGCGAATCAAGTAAACGGAAAGGCGAATAAAACCATCCGCGAAATAAGCCTATCTCATAATAGAGGACTTTACTTTAAATCAATCGCGTGTGTCTTACTTACAATGCAAACGTGGAGATATTAACGGAGGCAAATAGTGATGAATAGATAGCTGTGGGAGCCGAGAAGGCTATTAATGCTTTCGTTATCTTTCGATCTGTCAACGTTATCGACGTAAAGTCATTTTGAGCCATCCAGAACAAGAGCTTTCGCCCGCATGTCGGGGGATAAACGAGACAAGAACGAGAACTAATGCTCTTACCGACTTGAATGCGTGTACCTAATGCGATAATCTCGCGAAATAATTAAATATGTCGGGACAACCCGGAGAATGTATGTCGATAGAATCCTGAGCGAAATTTGACGCAAAAAATAATTTTCACCGTAAATAGCGGGATATACATACGGCATTGAATGGTGAAATATGTAACAGATAGCCATCAGTACCATTATCAACCTTCACAAAAACAACGGAGGAAGTCATGTTTTATTGAAGAAAAATTCTATTCGGATTATTTGATTAAACCAGAAAATATAACAATACACGTGCATTTTTATATAGGTAACATTAAATATTTCTCCGCTCTTCGTAGATGATCTAACTATTTCTGTGGCCGTGAGATTAAACTTTCACCAGCAAATATTTTTCACCTGTGGCGGATGAATTAATCCATCAAATATTTACTCGAAATTGTGGCATTCTGCGCAACTAAACTATTAAAAATAACTTGTCTGATGACGGATATTTTGTATTTTGGTTTTTAACGTGACAGGATTTATAAATCAAATATTCAAAATGGTTTTTTTTCAGAATGACAAAAGTGTTGTCTCGTAAAATTGGCAAAGCATCATTTACATATTTTACTTTAGAATATTGACAGTTAATGCAAATGAATTGAAATTAAAGACAGATTAGAAATGTAAAAGTATATTGCCGTCGCTTAAAATTGCTCGTGGCACTAAAATCTTTATCGGACTTTTGTTTATATCCACTCTATCTCGACCAGAAAAATAGGAGTAGCGGCTTATGGTCGTTGAGACTGTTGAACCGGAGCGGTACGAAAATACCAGGAGTCTCTCGAAGTGATTCTGGTAAGCAGCCAAAGTGAGGGTGTAATGGAGCCAGAAAGTGAGGGAGAAAGAAGAGAAACGACGGGAGAAGAAGCGGGGCGTCCGGAAACTCTTCTACTGGATGGCTTCGAAACGTTTTGCTAGTAACTGGGCTAATGTGGGATTACTTGGGACAGAGATAGCATCCGTAGACACAATTGAAGATTCTTTTGACTTTGCGCGGAAAAAGAGTCACGATGACGTTTGAGATATGAAACTCTCGAAAGAGATAATTCGTATTAATCATCTGCACGATAATTCACACTTTTCAATTAACCATATTCAATAATTTTATTTCTTCCAATATTTTATCGGAATAAAATATAACGCGAATGTCGTGCAAAGAAAAACGAAACCTGATACTTTCGTTTCGAACAACTTTCCATTGTTCCACGATGAAACAATAAATCCTTTTAATCTTGGCGAATCTACGTCCAGCGTAATATTAGGAAACGGATAATTGATAAATACCGGTCGTTATGTAGGATTTGCAAGCTACATAAGAAATATCACGGCAGCAAGCCGCGATATTATTTCGAGAGCATAGATTTGCAGTGTGGCGAGGTGCGTACAACGCCCGCAAGATGTTACGCGGTATTAATGCCGTGTCGTGTCTCATCAACGTCGTGTAACTGGGGGGTGAAACGCCAATGACGATGATTGATGTTAACGACATACATACAGCTAACTGTATTCAGCGAGACGCGGTAACGGGCGTTAATAATCGGCGCACCTGCTCTTTTAATTTACTTGGTCGGCCGTCGAGCGATAAATCGATGATTCCCGAATGATTAGCTCATAAATGCCTATCTGCGCATTAAGCGCAACGTTCCTGCTTTCGCCCTTTCGCACGTCAAATTTATTAACGCGCTGACCGCGTCGTGTCCCAGGCCGCGCGAGTGGAGGGTGCGAAGGCAGGTCGGCAAACGAAATAAAGTATTTATTTTCGTTGCAAATTACCACCGCTAATGGCCGCCGCGAGCGCAAATTACCAACATTACGTACTCCGCGGAATCTCTCACGCGTGCTTCATTACGATGCGCGGCCGCGCGCCGTGTCGGCTTTAATTAGCCGTAGGTAACCCGTAATCCGTTACTTCAATTACTTTTCTCGCAATCCGGCCCGATATCCCGAATTTTCGAAGCGGAATTTGCGGAAACGGAACTCGAATTGCGAATTCGCGAGATTCGCGTAACTACGAGGAAAAAAGCGGCGAGACTTTTCTCTCCAACAATTTTCCTCATTCCCTCGAAAGGAATTCCGCGGAAACGTGATTTGTCCTCCGACTCGGCACGAATTTGCGGCAACGTGTTTTGGAAATAGCGACGGATCAACGGAGGAGGCGGCCGTTATGATTTCCAAGTTATTCTCTATGTAAGGGTACGAGAGGGCCCTCGATGTTTGATCTTTTGATTGAATTGCGCGGCCAATAACTGACCTCCCTTAAGGGGTTTCGCGCGACCCTCGGGAAATATCGGACCTTTAATGTCCTGATTCGAGAACGTTATGCTCTCTTTTCCCGTCCGACCTCGATACGGTTTCTCTGTCTTTTCGTATCGAGTTGGTGCTTGAAATTTCCAACGTCCTCGTCCATCGGCGCTGACGCTCAGCGTTTGTGCAAATTATTGAAATTCTTATTTACTTTTATTATATATTCAACATTATGTATACTCAATCAAACATACATGTGCTGCATAATAAAATTATGCCCTGCACGATGGAAGAAATAAATAGCCGCAAAAACACGGCGAGAAGAGTAAAGCGACGCGTTCGCATGATATAGCACATAATAACAAGGCTTGAGACGAGATGCGCGCCACATCAGGAAATCACTTTTGCCTGACATGAAGCGAGAAATGACTCATTGTGCCGCGCTACGTCGGCCGATTCAATTTTATTCCAATGAACCGCGTGGCGCGGTAAAATCGAAAAGAGTCGGCAGAAAGGTTAATGGGGAGGGCTTGCAATTTCCGCGATGTACGTCCTAGTCACGTCATCATATAGTCAAAGGCGCTTGCGATATAACGCACCTCCATACACCTCCGACATTTTTCATGGAAATTGCCGAGCAATAGCGGAAGAAAAGAATGGGGAGAGCAATACGCCGAAGAATAGGGGCAGAGGGAGAAGAAGAGGGCTTGCACGCGTAAAAAAAGGCGACGCGTTCGGGTGCAGCGAGGGTCTATTAGTGGCCATCCGGGGTGAACTGTGTGTTTAGTTTGCGGGCTTGGCGCGGCCATCCGAGAGGATTATCAACGATGTAGAAGTCAAACCGTCCAATTAAACCCCCACTTGCTAAAAGACCGCAAGGGTGCGGTGATCGACTAACTACCCGATAAAGCCGTGGCTTCTCGACACGGATGCGCCGCGAGAAAATAATTAACTACGTCCGTTTCGACGGATCCTTCGATCAGCGTGCGCCTTGCGCTCGCGTAAACGGCTACGTGAATCTTAATCCTATCTAGATGGCTAATCCGCGTAGAGAGATGTCTTGATTTGATGTGGCAGGAGCAGGTCCTCTGTCATGTCAGGCTGTTCCGTCGTGTCCTCGTGCGCTATTGTGCGTGTTACCGCATGCATTAGCAGCTCTATGGTGTTTGAGAAGTGAAATGCAAGAGGACTGTTTCGCAAAGAACGCGTGAAAATTGGAGAAAAAGTTTCAGAAGAAAAGATCAGATGCTGCCCAGAACTAGGAGCACTTTGTAATTAATTATTTTCCATTGACGATATGTAAATATGAGTAGAAGTTTAATCATCGAACAAAGATAAAAGGGAGAACATCGAGTGAATTTAATTCGATTACAGAGAGTCGTAAAAAGCTTCGTATTAAAAGAATTAATAATTGCTACGTGAATTGTATAATTTCTCGTTCCTTTTAATTGCAGAAATTTCGACTCTACCTTTCGTACATTGTCTGTAATCGTCTTGTCAGTCATCATCGCAAAGTCAAATCTGCTTGCATTCACTCTTAGTTCGAAGAAGCTTGCAAAGAGATCAACATTTCGAGTCGAGTAGGCTATCGAACTTGGATTCATCGACAAATACATCTATCTGCTTTGCCTTTTCAAAGAAGGATTTAGCTTTCATTCGAACAGCCGACGTCTGCATATTTTTATTGTTGAGCATAAAAGAGGAAACGATTTTTCGTCCGATCGCTTTATTTCTCCTATTTTTACCTAGCTAAAGATTTCTGTAATAATTAAGTAGACCAGACAAAATTGTCCCATCTGTCCCCGTGCGTGTCGGGAAATTAGAAATAGACTAATACACAAATTTATTTCGGGCAAGTTGTAGATTTAATATTTATTTTTTAATCCCATTTAATGTGCACCTAATGTCACTCCTTGCGCCTTATTGGGACAGATAAAAAATTGGATAAAAGTCGCGATTACACGAGCGAGGTCTATCTATTAAAACAACGTGTTTGGCTTTTCGTATTACTGCTTGTTGCGTCCCGCAACCATGCGCGGCGCAAGAGCTGTCATCGGCGTCCTAGAAACAACTTCGGTAACACGGGAAGCGGGATATTAGTGAACAATGGTGGCCATAATGCTTCCTGCCGGTTATAACGCCGAGTTATACCTGCCTGCAACTTGAGTCAAGCGCAAACCTAGGATTGGATGGCAGACAATTTAAGCTCGGCTTACGATTTAAACAACGGTTGCTGTACAAGCGGGCCTCCATCCGCCACCCCCGGCTCCCGCCCCGTTTAAACACTCTTACAACCACCCAAATGTGGTATGGATTAATTCATTCAACGTCCCTATCTGCATCCGGGAAGGGGCTTTTAGGCGCTTAAAGCGGGAAATAAATCTATCCCGCGCGGCGAGCCTCACCGAGATCGCAGCAGCAAAGAATCTAAATTGCGGTTGCCGTTGTAATCCATCGTTGTCACCCGCGCGAAATAAATGATATCCGTAATTGTACGTACCGTACATTTTATTAAGCTGGCCATTGTTCGTCGTCGAAAGTAAACTGTCTAGTGGTGCGTATTTCCGCGTCGTATATTTTGCGCTGAATGTGGCTGTCCGACTTCCACTTCATGTTACATAAAAACACGTCCTTCGAATTGAAGAAATACGAGTCACTGTCTGACAATTATATCTCGCGTTAAAGCAGCAATGCTCGGGCATTGATATCAACCGATCTGGGTCTCGTATAGAAATTGTGAAGAGCGAGTCGTGAAACACACGTGCGAGCGGCGCGAATTCTCGAAATATTCTTGCGCTGCCCCGCATTACCGTAGGTAGGCAGTGGTAATTCCGTAACTTATAATGCATTTTCTGCTCCGGACTGCAAAATAATGGTCGCCGTGCTAACTTAGCATTACGTCAAAAGTTCCGGCGAACGTTTAACATACGTCCGACGCGCTATTTATGGCCCATGAAATATTTCCGCGTTATAATTGTGCCTTGAAGCCTGAATTCATAATGCTCATTTTCTGGCGCCGTATCCCCACCCTCATCGTGCCCCCGCGGGCACTTAAAAAGAAAGATATGCAAGGGGCATTAAATAAATTTACACTTTCGGTGCTCTCTCACTCGTTGCGTAAAAGAGCACATGACCTGATTATTCTCCCTCTTTTCTTCAAGTTAGTTTTATGGTATCGCGAAATTCATTTGTAATTTTCATGGCGGTTCTAACGAGAGAATTTCATGTCAAGGCAAGTCCAACATTAAACCGCTTTCTCGTCTTTTCTCACTCGGAAATAATCTTCTTCTCGCAAAAACTTATAAGGCCTAATGACGCGCGATCGAGAGATAACATTGTATAAATTATAAATGTTATAAATTTATCGTTGAACCAATTAATGGACAATATCCACTACTAATCGTAGTAAAAAGTGCAAAATCCAGAGAAACAGAAACGCGAAACGAGTGTGTCTCTTGGCAGGTAAAAAAAATTACTAAAATGCATCGAGAAGTGATCAGCTCAGTCGAGAGTCGGGCACGATCGTGTCGGGAAAATTGGAACAGTCAGCGACCGCGTGCCGCTCTTCTCGCGCTGGTTTATCTCCAGTGCTTTTAATTTCGAGCTACCGAGCTCTTTATACCAGCGAGGGGCATAATTATCCACAAGAGGATGGAAGGTCGGCATTGAATATTTTACCTCTCGCTCCTTGCAGCATCGCCGATCTCCCTCTTCCTCCATCTTCTCTCCCTACTCCTCTTTCGGCTTCATACTAACACTTCTCATTCCGTAACGAAAATAAAAACGGATAAGCAGAAAAGCGGAAGGAGGTTCGCGACTTGAAAAGCGAGAATGGGAAGGATCCTTCTCTCCAAAGTCTTACGACTCCGGGATTAGGTAGGAAAGTTACGTCAGGCATTTTGCGGCCAGCTTTGCATAAGTTCTGGTTCTATCTCATTCCCTTTCGTTCCCGTTGTTCCGTATTCCGTCTCTATGTTTCGTGATTCTCGTTTCGGACGTATGCCCGATAAAAATGCGGAATCGTATTAACTTCTATATCGTAATCCGGCAAGCTATTTCGCTTCTGAGCCATTATTATCTTACCACATGACTGATTCACGATTTAACGATGTCGCGAGCTTGCGCAAAGAGTGATCTAAAGAACGTGTAAGGCATGGTCTATACAAAATTCAATTCAATTATTTTACTAAAGTATATTCAGGACCTTTTCAAGATATAACTCAATACAAACGTAAACGCCATTTAGATCCTGGCCAGCTGGAGGTAGCCAATTAAATTAATATGTCAATTCATATACCTTATTTTTTCCAATCTGTCCTGCGCGCCGTTACTTCCGGACATATAACACGGGTTTTTCGTTAGGTGGAATCATTATCGTCAGTGAATTCACGTCTTATAAAATCGCTGAACGACTTTTCTAATTATTTAAAAATGCCATACTTAATTATCTGTGCTACTAGTATACTCTAGACTCTTTAAAATGCTATACCCTGACAGTCTCGGTGATCGTGTTGGTTAAGACGCCCGTCACGGATTGAGGGAGGTCCCAGATTCGAATCCTGACTGGGGTAATATTTTTCGCAATAAGAACTTTAATTTCAATAGGGTTAGGGGTTTATTGTAATGAATACTAAGTATAGCATTTTAAAATAATTAGAAAAGTCGTTCAGCGATTTTATAACACGTGAATTCACTGACGATGATTCCGCCTAACGAAAAACCTGTGTTATATGTCCGGAAGTAACGGCGCGCAGGACAGGTTGGAAAAAATACAGTATATGATTTCACATATTAATTTAATTGGCTACCTCCAGCTGCCCAGGACCTAAATGGCGTTTACGTTTGTATTGAGTCAAATTATTCTTCTAAATAATTGATGTTGCATGTAACAAATCTCGTCTCCAGTTTACAAGTTTTGAAACGATAAAATATATTTATATTTATAACAACGAAATATATTGAAAAATACATATCTTTGGATATATATTATATTCATATTCAAAACATGAAATTTTTGTTATCGATTTGTTAAAGTTAGCAAACCTATCTTCTTATAATCAATGCGAGAAGATATTAAAATATTAAGTCAAGTGCAAGAGAATCTTAAAATGAAAAGTATTTATCATTTTGACAGCTAACGAACCTAGTTTATCGTTATAATTAATACAAGCGACGATCGCGATATGACGTACGTGAGTGATTCGAGGTGTAATGTTGGTTTCGTCATGTTGTAAAAGTCAGCAGATTTATTTTATCGTTATAGTTAATACGAAGAGGGGGACGGCCGACGAAAATGGATTGCATCGATATGCAAATGTTCTCCGAGTGCATAATCAATTTGATATATACCGAATGCATTTTTCCACTGTAATATTATTATATACGAATATGAGTATCGATCGCATTTTTTCCATTAATTTAACTTGTAATATAAGGGAGCCTGGAAATTCTCGTAAAAAGTTGCCGTTAGTCGCGCGCGTTCGTTAGTTCGAATTGACGAAATTATCAGTTCGGCATCGAGGGAAGACTTCGCGAAGTGATCTTCGACGGAGTCCGTCTTTACAGGCCATGCACGTCTGATATAAAGTATCTCACGCTGTTGGAACGGAGAAAAAACCGGAAGATCTGTCTTTCGTGACGCGTTTCGCCTCCCTGAACACAATTCCGCGCAGCCGGTGTTCAAGAATGAGGTATAAACCGTTGATAAATGATCACGGCAGAAAGAACAGCCTCGTAATTGTAGTCTTATTAATGGCTCGCAACTGCACGGTGTAACGACCTGTAGCTATAACACGCATCTCGTTTGTATCTCGTAACCGTAATCTGCCAATTTACGGCGTGAAATCGCTTGTAGCACGAAAACGTGCATGAATTCATAGGGAGAGGGTGGAAAACAAAGCATCCAGAATAAATTCTCAATTGCCTCGGGAAAACTGATTGTTTCTGATAGATCCGATAAATTATATTCACTTGTCATCGTTTCCTCTAGTCGCAGCTCCTAAATTAATTTCTCTTCCAGATCAACGTAAAAATTAATTACTTCTTCATTTTAATTAAAATCAGTAAGCGTTAAGAATTTTTCTGCGTTGATATTAAATCTGGATTATATTCTTTTAGGATGTCCAGGGGCCAAGGAGGGTGGTCGGACGAGCCCTGCACTTCTAGCAGTGCAGGTCGACGCGGTGGAGCACGGCAAACGGCGGGATCGTCTTCGAGAACGGCAGCTTCCGTCTTGGAGGAGCGCGCTTCCGGTACCACGCCATGTAAAAGTGGCTTCAGATTAGGGGTCTACGGCTGGAGGAAAAAATGTCTCTATTCTCTCGTGTTAACCCTCATGGTCATCGTCATTCTCAACCTCGCCCTCACCGTCTGGCTTCTCAAAGTCATGGGATTTAGTCCCGTAAGTTTATAAATTAATGGAAGTCGTTTCTTATCGTGCGAATCATTAATGAATATTATGAGATCGTGAGCTCGCAAACGTTGTGCACAGTTCCCGTAATAAGAGTTCGAGAAGGCGGAAATATGCTAAACTTGGCCTATTCGATAATTCGAGAATATCCTCGTACGCCTTGTAATTTTCTTGATAGACGTATGAGAAATAATATATGTCGCGCACTACGAAAACGCCGAAACGCACTCCAGTCCAGAATGATTCCTTCCGGTTAGAGTCTCTTCCAAGTTTGATCTGGATAAGGACGTGTGTAACTTTCGACAGTCATTAAAGTCGACTTCCGTCTTGCGGCCTGGAATTAGTTTCGCACGAGTTCCCAAGCCCGAATAACAGGCCTCGACGAGGGTGCCGGATCGTACGAGGGCGGTGTGCGATCGGGGCACATCGCTTTGAGAGGATGGCGACGAAGAGAACGCGAGGCGCGAATGTGGTTAATATAATTCGCCGTAATTGCCGGAACTGTTACATCAGCGCCGTTGCTATATTCGTCGTGGAAAATTGTCGTTTGCACTTCATACTTCTTCTTCCTCCGGACTTAATTCGGACGCGTTACAATTACCCGTCCCCGGAATCGACCGGGGGGTTCATTAGTAAGTAAGTCGACGGCGTTCGAGCGTTCTCCTTCGCTCCTCGCAATCCCGGAGAAACGCGGCCCGTACCAACTTCTTGATTGCGATAATGGCTGTAATGTAAAGGTCGTTTCGATGTAAATGTCTGTGTCGCGCGCGAGAGCCAGGATACGACTTTCCTAAGTTAGCGGGACACGTTTGGCGATTTCGAATCGAACGAGAACCCGTACGCGTATATCGTGTTTAACGTGTTCATTTTGATATTACGAAATTTAGCATTTCACTTGAGATTTCTTTGGTAATTATATACTTGATGTTAAGCATCTTGACAACAAATAAATTAATCGGTCCATTTCATTTCTACAATTTGTTTGAAATTGGAAAATGAAAGAATTCATCTCATTCTTATATAATATATAAATCTGAAGCGGACAATGCACCTTACAATCGTCTCGTAACACTCGACTCGAGTTGCGCGCAGAAATCAAGAGATTCGCATAAATTTTTCCAATCCACTTTATCGCCCAATATTGACGCCTTCGCTTCTGCGAATCGTCATTCCTACCTATTCGAGAGGATGCAACAATGACATTGGGATTCGTCGATGCTAAGCTAACGCTCAGTCCGCTCGATTAAAGCAAAAACGTGAGATTGTCCAACCCTCGTCTCGCGCCTCCACCGAACTGCAGCTACCTATTCGCCATTATCGAATTTATTCGAAATCGAAAGGAGCTCCTGCGATCTGGCGCAATGATCCCTCGATGGGGGCTAAACTCGGTGGAAATTGAGTATCAATCCGTAAGTAAGAAGCCCGAGAGTAGCAGGGATACCCCGTGGGAAATGTAAGTCTCTGCCACTTCTTTCCCCATCCCTCGTCACCCTTCTAGTTCTCTCCTCTCTCTTCCTGTTTTTCGTACTCTCTCTCTCTCTCTCTGCTCTCTTTTCCGTTTTATTCCGCTTCCATTCCTTGTACGATCGACAACCCCTTGCCGCTGTCTCATCCCCATTCCACGTCCCATCCTCTCACAGTGATTCTCTCATTTCATCTCCCACCCGGTTTTTCTCTGGCTCTTCTTCGCTCTGTTTCTCTCTTTTTTCCCCGGGTATCCTTCAACCCCGTTAATACCGCTCGATTTGCCGATTCGCGCCAAAAACTTCCCCGGTGTGTCGGTGTGTCGCTTTCTCCCCCTTTCTCTCTTCTTCATCTATCGTAAGTCGTAATTAGCAGCGGTAATTAAACTCTCGTTTATCGGCCAGTACTCACACCGATAACTCATGTCCGATTAATTGTGCGACTCGGTAAATCAGCGAGACAATCAATTAGGAGTTCGGGCGCGTTAATTATTGCGCTCGGCCGCTGCGGGCTGTTGCGATCGACGATTTACGAGGATTTCGATTCACGGCGAGAAATTCGGGAATCGATGTATACTGACATATCTGCGGAAAGTCGGATGTAAAAGTCTTCGATGAATCCGCGAGTCGAGTGGCCGAGGAATATAAATATACGACTTGTGCGCGACGATACATTTCAAGTGCATTTTGCGAGAGCGTAAAAACATAATCTTATAGTACCGTATAGGTATATGGGATTTCATGTGAAAAATGAGTGATATAAACGGATTGACCAGACAAATCGAAACTACATAAAACGTAAAGCCGCGTACTAGGTATTTTCGTGCGGTTTAGACTAAACTTTTGGAAAAAGCACCAATTCGTAGAAAACCAGCCAGGAATTTTATTAGTACGACATTTTAAATATTAATTAATATATACGATTTTATAAATATTATTCTCCGAAGTATTTTGAACGGTTTTAAAATGTGCAATCTCCCGGGATGCGAAATGAAACGAGTGGAGTACGTTGCACTTATTGCATCTCGCGCTTTTCATAACGCGTGTAAAAAAATGGGAGGACTGGGAGGGAGTATCCGAAATTAAGGTATTCTTGTATTTTTTAATACAATAACTGCGACGCGGATACGAACGTAGTGGAAAACAATGTTCTGCAAGACAACCGGAGCTGACATAGTTACACGATGATATTTTACGACGTTTATACAAAGTGAACCGAAACTACTTTCGCAAACAGGACGAATTTTAAACGGTATGCAATTAGATCGCTAATCAAAACTGAAGATCTAAGCGAATTAAGATTTAAAATTTTATTTCCATCCGGTTTTCCTCGCTCCCCATGGAATGCCACGTGTATTATGCACATCGCGAGGTAGGTGAATGCAGTTTTTGGCAATATGTATCCATTATGACGTGTAAAAACCGACATAGCGGTGGTTACAAGCGCCGCTGAAACCACGAGTCACGGGGTGTTACGTAGAATTGAGAGCTGGAACTCGTCGGAACTCGGTTGATACCCATCTAGAAGTTTTCCGCTCCTATGCGAGCTGTTCCTAGGCGAGTGAAAGCGCGATGCACTCCCGGACCGGGAAATATTTCATGCTCACCGTACTTCTCCCCCATCTTTATCCACCCATCCTCTCCGACCATTCATATTTGATGAGAGTCTCGGTCTGCCTTCCACTGCCTCTTTTCACTCTCGAGTTACCCCGTCTCGGCCAACCCCCGACCGACGTTCTCTCCTTCTGCTCGTCCTCCACCGCAAACGATATCGCGAAGAAATTAAATCATTTTTCTCAATTAAGAAAACCGTCTTGTTCGTCGTGCGCCCTCGTAACTGCGAAACTTTCACCCCGGCGGAATTAATTAAGAGCTCCTCGATCGGTGCGCTTTATTAATGAAGTTTGGTACCGCCGCGATCGATGTTACCGGTTAATAATTATACGTATGGCTAACGATTTCCCAACATATTCATTCGCGCGTTGTACGAAACGATCTCTGGAAGCGCGCTTTGCCTCGAATAGTCTTCCCGACCAAGTTGGAATCAATTTTCTTTTCTAGTGGAAAATTAAACGTCTGATATCTTTTCGCAACTTTAAGTATCTCGACGGCTAAGCTTCTTATAATTTGAGAAACTTCCTTCATTTATCATTTACATTTTACACCATCCGAGGTTTTACTTCATCAATTTTTAATACTCTTGCGTTACGTATTCGCCGCGTTTTATTTGCAATCTTCGACTACGCGTACTATTTCGGTACGCTTTTATCGATTATGTTTGCATTTTTACGAGGGCACGAAAAGATTTTCCCTACGAGGCACTTTGTCGTTCACGAGTATCAATATTTCGGGTTCCTTTCGGGATTCCTATCAAGTGGAGAGGTCTTAGGAGAGATCTTCGATTACGGACAATATATAATACACCCTGAAACGTTATGTCGGACGGAGCGATATACAGACACTATATTGGCACTAACGGCTTACATACATGGCCATAGCGAACAGATGCCCCTTCCACCTAATATCGCTTGCGGGACCTTACCCTCTATAACCCTTGTATCCATAGAGAATTCACCTGTATACATTCCTTCCTACATCCTCCACGAAGATACATATTGCACACGCTCCCTCCGCACCCATACAAGGTGGCTCCTTTCGCAAGAGATCCCTTCCATATAGAATCAATTGAAATCCATGTCTCGAAATGAACACTTGGCCGCCCAAGTCATGTACACTCGCGTGTGTTTCCATTAATTTGCGCCGCGTATAAGATTGACGTTTTCCTTTTTAATTTCAATCATACAGTTTTGAGACAAAAGACACGTACGTACAGTGACGTCAACGAGAAGAGATTTTTATTATTACTGCATTATGCAGAAATTTTTTAATAATAAGAATAATTTCCGAGAAATCAAATTAGCAATCTATATGAGAAAAGATATTAAAAATGTAATCGATATTCTTTCCATAAATTATACTAAATACATTTAATATTCCCCAAGTCAGATACAGTTAATTGATAACGATAATCAATAATATAATATATCCATGTAATGTTCTCATTAATACATTTACACAAGGGAATAAATGTTGCATTGGAAAAATGTAAAATTAACAAATGTACATAAATTAAATGATCAGATCAAATATCATCATAATTCTATTTTACAGCAGATTCTGTTGTGCATACTTTACTCCAACGAGGAATAAAAATAGAAACGATAATCAACAATATGCGGCGTGAACTTTATGCAGCTACACGATTTCGCGACAAAAATTCGAACGCGGGTGTTTTGTGTACGTGAAAGCGCGAGTGGTCACCCCATATATACAGGTTACATATATACAATGTGTTAGTATTAAAGGATATCCATTATAACACCTAGCCACCAAGTGCAAGTGCAATATAGCGGGTATAGCGCCATGAATTTTGAACGTATAGCAGTGCCGTAGTACGTTAGTGGTAGCGGTTATAGCTTGGTTCGCGTGGAAGACCGAACAGACAAGTTTATTGTTTCCAGGGATTTCGCACCAAGCCGCGGGAGGGCATCGTACGAATCTCTTAGGATCCATATTTCATCAATCGGTGTTCCCTTAAATAATTATTTTTATCCGTCATCTTCGCGTCTTGCCTCGAGCTTTTCAACGGCAGGCGTGTCATTCGTCCCGTTTAAATTGCTATTTGGAAATGCGCGAGAAACTGTCTCCGCGAGAATCTAGCATATTGTTAGTTTGGGAGTGTCGCGAACTAAGTTGGATAAATCGTGAAAAATGTAATTTACGAAACAGACACATTTATTTTGCCAAAACGGTCCATTCCGTATATCCGTTTAAATCAGTTGCAATAGCTATAAATTTAGATCTCGCTCTCTATCGTCGTAACTCCGCTTTCCATATCTCCGATCGCGGACCGAGACCGCGCGCTGCTCGCTCGTCGCAAGCCAAAAGTCAACAAAACGATATTTGTCCCACAAAAATTGCCGTGGCGAAGATTTAAATTCGGCAGTCGCATTACGCCAGCCGTCGCGGCGTTTTTATCGATTTCCCATTTTGAACCACCGATCCCGCAGCCCTACGTCACATGCCAGATTGGGGTTATAGGTTCCCGCCTGTCCCCCCCCCCCCCCGCTGTCCTTCGGTATTGCATAATCCGTGGAAATGTGTGTCGTGTGACACGTACTCGACCCGGAGTGCACGCGGATTTTCTATCTGATGCGCGCTGCACCTCAGTGACGAAACGTTAATAGGAGGAGACGAAATACAATAAATTATATCAAAAACTGAAAAAAGTGCGATGTGAAAGGAGGTGGAGGCGACTCGCTCAGAACGGCTGGAATATTATAAGAGAGGATTCCGGAGGAGAGACGAGTGCGCGCCAGCATTAATGATGCCTCGAGGGTGTCTCATCTCCGGAATCCCCTTTATATAATTGTTACCATTACCGTAAAAAGAATATATGTCTATATATATTTTTTTTTTTTGTAAAGAAAACAGTCGTCCCACTGTGCATTGGATCTTTGCGCTCATTACCTTAGGAAAAAAAATAATCTACATAGGAAACTTTGCAATATGATTCGTTACGCGACATGATTTTTTGTACTTGTTAACACGCGTTATTATCCCTCCCTAGTAACATTTATTGCGCGAACGAATGCAGTTAAAAATCAGTCGACATTTCAACTCGATTGTGAGACAGAGAGAGAGAGAGCAAGATTCCTCGATTTCTCTTTGTTTTCTTAAGTATCAACTGCACAATTGTAATTTGCACTCGTACGCAGCGCATCGAATAGAACAAATTATCACGAGACACGGTAGTGTCTCGCGCCAAGTAAAGGCTAGATAGAACCGCACGTCGAAAAATCGGCAAACGAGAGTTGATGCGTTCTCAATGCCCGAATTTACGGCGTTAAGTGTGACCGCCCCGGACTGACATATCTCGACCAACGAATAATCCTCCCTGTCGATTCGCCGACGATGAGCCGGGCGAAGTCATTGCCGGGACAAGCGAGTTAATCTTCTGCTGCAAGGCGCATCAGGAGAGAAGTCCGCGATTTAATCCCCGCGCCGACGCGCGGTAAAATAACACGAAATTGCGATGTCGCGGGTGCAAGGAGGACGGGGTGGAAAGTGGCAGCCGGATTGGACCGGATTCGGTTATGGCCGACGAGGGGGTTCATCGAGGATCCCCCCAAAGGAAGAGGCGGTGACAGGGTTTCAGAGTCGGATTACTCGCGGCACGGCACAGAAGTTAGGCGAGACTACCTAGCCGTCGTCCGGCTCGGGATAATTACGTGAGGTGCATTAGCGCGGCCGCACGTAGTGGCACACGTGCACATGTGTAATCACAGACGGCGCGGACCGCGACGTACGTACGTACGTGTGAGAAGGCGAAACATACGGCTGCTTGTCATGGAAAGTGTACGTACATGTGGGTTAACCCATCAGCGGTGCGGTCGTGCGAACTCACGCGAATGCTATGCTCGCTCGTACACAGAAAGATCTAACGATTATTATTTTCGATAATAACTTCCGGCAATTGCGCATAATTAAGAGCAGAAGGCGCGACACCGCGGATACTAATTACTTTGTATTTATGAGTCTTCGTTAGCTGCTAGAATTTGTTTCCACAAATTAGTCTCAACGAGAAAGTACAATAAATAAACCTCGGGCGCACGAGGAAAAATAAATAAGTTTCGGAGAGCAGACAAGAGTTGGCACATTTTACTGTCTGAATGCCATTTTAGACTTTCTCGAAATGAAATGTGCACGCGAATCGGTTCGCCAAATGACGTAGCGCGCGCGTTCAACGCGCACCGACTTCTATTCATCTGCAGGAACGAAATTCATTGCAGTTAAAATCTGACTACGCCTTGGAGTGAATTTCATGCGGATGTAGATTTATGTTAAAACAATTAAGAAAATATTCTTGGATATTCGCTCTTGCTTTTCTCGCCGGGATTTATATAATAAATTGAGTATATTTTCAATGCTGAAATGTGTCTCACTCAAATTTTTACGAAACACTCGATTTTTACGAAACAAATACTTGGTCGGAAATGTAAGAATATCACGACAATTAATGTTAAAACATTAAGTTATAATAAATATACTGACTCTAATATAAAATGATATTTCAATTATAATGCTGATAGAAAGTTTTCCTATTATAATTAAATGCCTTTTTTTATACATTTAATCATAAAAATTGGGTCCGTTTAACTCGCAAAGTTATCTAAAAAAAAGGATCAATTTAAAGTAACTATGAAATAAAATATCGGAGTTCTATAAACGGTCTGCAAATTCTATAAGCGGTTTTCTCAAATACATTCATCCTTTCCATTTGTAAGTCTTTAAATTTAACTTGTTCGACCGAGCAAAAGAAAGTTATAATAGAAATCTAGACTATGATGAATTATATCGAACGATATTGAAAATAAATTGGTATACGCTAACAAAAATAGCGGGGAAATTAGGGAAATATTTACAGCGTAATCCAGAAAAAAATACATGAATAATACGAATAATAAAATACCCAATAGTTTTATCTCGGGCAAAGCTTATCTTGATAGAGGAGCAGCGGAAAAGTGACCGCGATTAGAACAAGCGGAGCGCGAAAATGGAACGCTTTTGTAATCCTTGTAAATATGACGCGCTTTACATTAATTTATGAACGAGGCGACCAGCCGAGTAACGTCAAGCCGAGGCGTCGTTACGATGATATACGCTTACTAGGGGTGTTATTTGGATTTCATTACATGCACCGACAAACGCCACCGCCCGCCCCTGGCTCACCCGCGTCGCGCAAATCGCGCGTCTCGACATGCTGAGCAATTCGGAGCGGAGCGCGCGAGATAACAACGCGACGCGCGGACAGTTCTTCTCGCGAAGGGGCAAAAACATAAATTCATTGAACTCGTCGCGCTGATTGATTTCAACGCGCCCGGAAATCTGTTAATCGGTCGCACCGCGCAATTTCCGCCACCGAGCGCGAGTCCGCAATTTTTCGGCGCGATAAATACTTGATGCTCGCGACGGCAGCCAATCGCGCCGATACGAAGGAAATACGGTCGGCTCGATTCACCGCCAGAAATTCAGCCGTTTAATTGCACGGATTTCCCCCCTTTTTTTCTGAACAGCTGCGGCGATCGGGATAGAGAGGTGGAAAAAGGCACGCGCCCGATCGCGCTGCGAGAGAGGGCTAAGGGTCGATATTTTTTATTGTCGCTTAAATCCCCTTATCAACGGCCGACAGACAACGAGATAAAAAGGGTATAAAGCCTCTCGGACTTAATGATAGCTGTCTGACGGTAGATTACTTTTACTACTGCCGCTCGTTCTCACCACCACGACTGGACGATCTTCTCGACTCCGGCGGTTTCCTTCAGACCGTCTGGCGATTCTAAAAAGCAGATGCAACCGCAGTTCCTTCTTCCTGTCTTTCTCTCTCTCTCTCTCTCTCTCTCTCTCTCCACTTCGCCCCTTCTTCCTCCCTCGTTTCCTTATACTTTTCTCTTTCCCGCCCCCACGTCTGCACTTTGTTCTTCTTATTGTGTACCTCATCTTTCTTTCTCGCCGTTACCGTATCTCTCGTTCTTATTCTTTCCGCATAATCCCGTCTCTCTCTATTTCTCCCTCACGCTCTCGCTCGCTCTCCGCGGACGCTATTGGGGTTTACGGTTACGGTTAAGTAGAGGGCAAAGAGATCGTATCGTTTTCCGAACGATTTGGCTAATCGAGTGCCGGTGGCTCGAGATCTCCCTTTCCGCCCGCCGATCCCTCGTCGCCGTTCGTGACTACGCGCGTCCAAAGTGATGCTGGGGTGAAACTCCATGGACGAGTATTTAAACCGCGATCTCGCAACCGGCACTTGGCAAAATCTGACGACCGGTCATTACCTTCGGAACGACAACGCTTATGGCTGCGCAACGGCGAGTTATGCATTTGGATCGGTTAACAAAAACGCGACGGTAATGTTAATGATAATATTAGTGATACGACATACATATGAAAGCAATCGAATACATATGCAAA
Organism: Vollenhovia emeryi; assembly: GCF_000949405.1. Taxonomy (NCBI): domain Eukaryota; kingdom Metazoa; phylum Arthropoda; class Insecta; order Hymenoptera; family Formicidae; genus Vollenhovia; species Vollenhovia emeryi. Next base: position 2,157,689 of record NW_011967239.1, on the reverse strand, counting down.
GTTCATTCGCTCGTCCACCGTCGTGATTATCTATACAGGATAATAATTTAATTTTGTCACCAATATCCGTCGCATATATTTATTATATATTGGAAAATGATATATTTATCTTCGTGCATGTAAAGGATATATCGGAACATAAAATAATTAAATTGGATATTTGACATTTACGATTTATTTAATCATGAAAGCATTATCGGCATGTAGGAATTTGAAACCCGGATATCTGAGCTCGTAGCAACCTTCTCAACTGACAAAAATATAAATAAAAGATCCCCTACGCTTTCAAGACGAAAATCGCCCTCATTTATTTCGGAGGTACTTCGATTATCTGTGTAGACGTGACATTTTATCCTCTTCACACGAAATAAATGCGGCTTTAAATTAGATATCGCTGTATTTGCGATAAGAGAGTTTGTCTCTCCGACGGTTCGGCTTTTCATATCTCGTTTAACGGGGGAAATTATCCTTATCGTTTCGAATCGACGTATCAAATTGCCGCGCCACATTCGGTAAATGTTCGGGCTCGGTCAGCGCGCGATGTCCGGTCGGAGGGGAAAAAAAAACACCTCCTCCCCCGAATGAAGTGGAATCCGCTGGATCGAAAGTTAAACCAGTTCGGGCAGAACTTGGGCCGGAGCCCTTCTTCTCCCCCGCAATTGTAATAATAAGCGGACCGAACGTGGCGATTGCTTTCGATCGAGCGGCCAATCATCGGAAACCAATGTGGACGGTAACACGAAGAACGAGCCATTTTACCGCAACGGTATTTTAAGGAAGACCCAACGACGATGGAGAGAATGACGAGCAGGAGATTCGCCAAGCGAGATCTCCGTTTCGAAACGTTTCAAACGTTTCACCCGCAATTCACGGTTTTCCCGCAGATACGCGCACCCGTCTAAGCGATATTAAAATACGTCGCATTCGTGTTAATATGAGGAATGTAATTGACAGTCTCTGGCTATGCCGAACTATGCTCATATCAGGGTTAAAGTGCGACGCAATCCATTTTCGCGCGCATATCGACGCGCGCGAGTAGAATCCACACGAATTTAATTCTAAACTGCCGCGTTTAAACGCGGCCAATATTCCTGCGGAAAATTTGTCGATTTAGTTTCCATTTCTTTTTCTTTTTACCCTTCCTAATTTTCCCCACAAACTCCTCTACATATATCTGTATGGTGTGCGCGCGTATACCCGTAATTATATTTTCTTCATTAATTTCGTGATTATCTCAGGAAAAAGTATAGACATTTTCACCCTTTCGACCAGACGTATATCCCCCAGCACCGCCGGGGGCAAAGTTCGATCGCAATTATACGCGGTAAGACTGTTTCATAAACGCCAAATTGCACTTTCTGCCCGGGATAAGTCCCAGGTGGGAGACTACCCAAAGTTTACGAGATGAATGCAAACGCGCAATGTGTCTACTTTATAGTGCGTTTCTCCTTTCCTCCCGCCGCCCCGGTGGCCGTCCGCTCTCCTCCGCTCGATACATCCCCGCGGTCGACGTGCGAGAGGGAGACGGGGACTGAATGAGGGAGAGAGGGAGCGAGAGAGATGGCGAGCTAAAATAAAATTCTGCCTACGCCACTGTTTCGGATATTACAGCAGATATTTCAAACGAACGGGCACAATGGATCACCGCGCGTAACCCGCAGCGTAGCTCATCGGCGCATTTATAATTCAACCGCCTGAAGTGGCAATAATGGCGGGCGCTGCCGATACTTAATACCGCCAACGCTGAAACTCAACGCAGTAATGGAGTATATTATTTTATTTTACGATACGAGCGCGACGGCGCGTTCACTCGATCTCCAAGATATCGATATTGCGAGGCTTCCCGACGTGCGCTTCGATTTTAATAAATTCCGGCTTTGCCCGCGACGATACAGCGCCCGGAAAGCATCTCAGACCGCCCCGGTTTAATGTAGGCTGTGCCAGCTCCTTCTATCTTAATATCATCGATAATGTCCACGCGTAATTTAGCGCTCGGCTCTCCCTCGGGAAACGTATACCGGATAAATCGAAAAATCAGTTGAAAGATTGTTAGAAATTGTATTTTGGCGACTGGCAAAATAGAATTTATAGGAAACAGAAAGCCTGAATCAGCTGTCAATTTGATAGAAAATAGAATGGGTGTACAGGGGGTACAATAAATCGTTGCGGCGAGACTCTGCTCTATTTTTATCGAACGTTATAGCCGCGGCCTAGAAAGTTTCGACGGTTTCGCCTCTCTGTCCTGACAGTCATTTCCTTTTCTTTCAGGACGGTATCGGCTCGCTAAAAGTGGTGCCTGGGGGAATCGAGCTAAGAGGTCAAGCCGCCGTGTTAGACGCCCTCGTGGCCTCCAGCCTGAGATCTCGGAGGGGCAAAAACTTGGTGCTGGAGTCATGGAGTAATTTTACGGCCTCGGCGAGATCTCACGATGGTCGGCTCCTCGCGCGATTAACAGTCGGTAAGTTAAATTAATGGTCGCGTAGAGCAGCCTGCATTTTTCATATTACACCCGACGTCAAGAAGTAATTAGAAAATTCCCCAGGGAAGGAAATAAAATTAGACAAACGGCCTGATTTAAAGCTGTACACGTACGGCGGGAATCTAGTTTTGTGTGAGAAATATTCTAAATTCAATTTCACATATCTCGTATTTGAATTCGTTGCAGGGGAGGACCGCGTCGACTGTGTGTCCAGAGGTTTCCGAATAACCGATCCACGGGGAGGCGTGCTGTTCTCCGCGGACAGGGAACAGGTTATCGTGGGGGCGGAAATGTTAAGGGTGACCGGCGACGGTGGTGCCGTTTTTCAAGGCAGCGTGCAGACCCCGCTGGTCAGAGGCGAATCGGGACGCGGTCTCAAGTAAGTATATATTACCAATTTTAACAACGTACGGGATATTTAATCTTGCGCCATCGAGTAAGAGCGGCGAGATATGTGCATCTCCCCCGCGAACCTGTCCAATTATCCGATATTGTTACACGTTATCTACAAATAGACGATTTCTAGATACTGTTACCAAATATTATGCAATTATTTGCGATCATTAATATTCGTATCAGCAATTTCATTGAAATTCAATATAAATGCCCGTACATAATTATATCGTACAGCAAGTAGTAATTACGCGAGTGGAGTCAGACGGAATCGAATCATAAACCGCGTATGTTGCGGTGTTGAAATCGGGCAGTCGCGAAAACAATCGGCCTTCTTGGCAAATTCCGCGAGATACATCAAGTTTATAGGTCGAGGATAAAGCGCGTTTATATTTAGGAAGTAGCGCATCGGCAGATATGAACTAATAATAAAGACGCCCAAGTAAATGGGATCAATCGATCGTCCTCGTTCGATCGTACGACCGAGTAACGCCGCGGCTGTAGCGGCGTCTCGTTTCTTCGCGAGCCAAGTCGTTTCGAAAATGGCAAACTCCCTCCCATCGACACCCTCAATCATCACACCTTCGGCCCGAATAAGCTCGTACAATCCCTTAACCCTTCTGGCCCCGTTTTCATCCCCGTCTCTCACCGAGCACCTTCGGTGTATTACGGCGGAGAGATCGAAGTCTGCGAACGGCGGCGACGGCAGAGAAACGGGAGGGTAGGTCGGAAAGATAGCAAAGAGGGGGGGACAAAGCGGAGTTGTACCGCCGCACCGCGGTTATTGATAGCGCCGGGCAATTTACAGACGGATTTACGATTACAATAAAACTTTGCTCGCGCGGAAAATTATATTCATAGGATTGGATTTGCGCCAGATATGAAATACCGCGGATCCTACGAGTTCCCGAGGAGGTAGGATGAACGGAGACGGAGACCGGGGTACGGGATGGTGACTGTGTGTATGGGGAGGAGGGGAGCGAGGTGGCGGAGTAGAGCGGTAAAAGAGCAGCTTCGCGGAGAACGGGTGGCGGCGAACGAGCGCGTGGACCATCTCCTCCGATGGGAGAATCGATTATTGCTCGAGTTCGACTTCGGGCCGCGGGAGTCAATACAGATATTACTTTGTTGCTGGAATACTTGGATATAATGCGACGGTTTACGGGCACGCGGAGATTTACGGTGTAATCCGCGTCATTGTTGGAACTTAATGCACAGAAATTGAGGTACGCGAGGTTGATGCGGTCGCTCATCGGACAATGATCGCGGCTGTTATCGGCTAGCAGCCGTGTTTTATTTTAAATTGCGGACTTAAGGGGAAACGTTTTCTACAAGAACGTTGCGAACTTCCCTTAGAAAAATTTAGGAGACCCACGAGATATTTGTATCAACGTGAGAATATTATATACGTGTCGGAACTATTTTCCATATTCTTGATATATATTATTATATTTTTCAAGGCACCATAGTTACCTTTTTATATATAATAGAAAACTATTCTAATATCACTGAGACATGTTGTACAAATTCTTTTCTGAGAAAATCTGTACGAAAATCTCTTTTGTTCGGCGGCGAAACGTCAATTGAATTGCATGTCAGTTTCTTGTCGAATAATATCAAATTAAACTACCAATAAATATATAAACTACCAATAAATATACAAACTACCAAAAAACTACCAAAAAAATAGATGGGTTATAACAGATTAGGATAAAAATAATACATTGTAAGAATAAATATACTTGACAACCATCGCACTTTTTTACTTGATACTAATCAAGTATAGGTATGTATTAAGTGCGACAAATATTTTCTATTTCTCTTTTATTTACTTCATTTGTAATACTTAATTTGTAAAACACGTGCATATTCAAGATTCTCTGAATATTGCTTTCTTATTTTCATATTATGCACATAACACTTAATCCTGGATAAGAATAATGTAAGCCTCAAATACTAATATAGATATTATCTGTTTTAGTATTTAAGGGAAGGAAACCAAATTACATGCACATCGAGAAACAAATCAATACTCACAGTTTTTTTTGTACTTGTACACAAGTACTTTTTTCAGACTTTCTCGTCTGACTTGCGCGTCGTCAACAACGAACACCATGAAGAAAAGATAGCTACATGTAAAAATTTTGTATTTCTGTAAAATTATCAACACTTTGTAATTATTGCTTTATGTAATTGCTTTCTGCTTCCTTTTATTTCTTGTTATTTTATTTAAGCAGTCAAATGATTCAATATAATTCAATTATAATAATTCAAATACAAACGTAAACGCCATTTAGGTCCTGGGCAGCTGGAGGTAGCCAATTAAATTAATATGTGAATTCATATACCATATTTTTTCCAACCTGTCCTGCGCGCCGTTACTTCCGGACATATAACGCGTGTTTTTCGTTAGGTGCAATCATTATCATCTGTGAATTCACGTGTTATGAAATCGCTCAACGACTTTTCTAATTATTTTTAAATGCTATACTTAGCATTCATTACGATAACCCCCCTCCCCTATTGAAATTAAAGTTCGTATTGCGAAAATATTCTCTGGCAGCCTCAATGGTCGTGTCGGTCAAGACGCCCGTCACGGATTGAGGGAGATCCCAGGTTCGAAGCCTTGCTGAGATAATATTTTTCGCAATAAGAACTTTAATTTCAATAGGGGAAGGGGGGTTATTGTAAAGAGTGCTAAGCATAGCATTTTAAAATAATTAGAAAAGTCGTTCGGCGATTTTATAACACGTGAATTCACAGGCGATAACGATTCTACCTAACGAAAAACCCGTGTTATATGTCCAGGTTGAAAAAAATACGGTATGTGAATTCACATATTAATTTAATTGGCTACCTCAAGCTGGCTAGGACCTAAATGGCGTTTACGTTTGTATTTGAGTTATATTTAAAAAAATTGGTCCGGATTCAACTTCAGCTGTTATAGTAATTCAATTCTAATACTTTTGATAATAAAATAAATATTCTAAGAACATTATTAATATATTTCATTTTCATGGTATTCGCCATTCCTGAAAATCCTCTCTGCTACAAATATTCTGCAAACTAATAAGAGCGATAGTGCTCTTGCTAAATTTTTCTTTCGCGAAAAATCTACCGTTGCTTATCTTTTACCGAGCGTTCTCCATTTGCGAAATACTTTCTCTTCCCGCTGTTATTCATATTTGCGAATTTCAAATATTTTTCACGATTGATAGAACTTGCAATATTATGTAATATATATTTTTAAATAAAACATTACGTATATTAATAACTGAATACGTTCTATTGAAACAAACGTTAACTAATATAACGAAGTAACATAACGAGATCTACCTCGTAATGTGTTCTGTATCGAATGCATTTTTGCATCCGAAATAAATCGATAACAATTTATATCCAGGATTCAACATCGATCTTAATCTGCTTAAACCCATCCATCTTAAAACAACGGATCTATGAAACGCCTTCTCGATAAATACATAAATCTAAGTTTAGATAATACTCGATAAATACATAAATCTAAATACATAAAGCATTAGATGCAACATACATATTTCGCACAAGTTTCATAGATCCGTCATTTCGATTTGAAATAAAAGACAATTCGTCACTTACAGGCACCGATGCGCAACGGCGGAGTTGTAGAGCTACGCTGATCTGTAACAAGACATTATCATTTATTAGACAAGCGTTCAAAGTAAATTAAATTAATATTTTAACAAGAAAATCGTTTTGAATATTTATTAAAATAAATATGCAACTTCCGTGAAAAGTTGCTTTTAATTATAGAATTGATACGAGATTGCAAATAAAAAATTCACTTCTTACATAAATATGAAATAAATATGAGAAATATAAGTAATGTCAAATTCGTTTTGACACCCAAAAAATTTTATAAAATATATCAAAGATTTTTCACGGGAATAAACGATAATTCCAGGTGAGAGAGAAAGAGAGAGAGGGATCAAATATAAAAATAAAATATTATTCACCTCAGGGTTGCTCCGCCGTCGCCTGATGCCACCCCGGGCCTCCTCCTCCTCTCAGAATCCTCTGCTGATCCAAGTCCCTCCTCAGCTTTCCACTTACACTCACACTCGCGCGAAGACACGCACTAAATTACGATCGCGCCCGAATTAATTGCCGGTGTGCTGCGGTCGCGATACTTTGCACGGCACTCCCGAAATTAGAGCTAATTGAGACGCGACGTCGCGCAATCCGGAAATGGCGCGAAACGAGCGGAGCGTTCGGTCTAGAGATCGCGCGGCAACTTCGCGTGACGTCACGGCGGCGGTGGCGGCGCCTACACCTGTTGCTCCCGGCGTCGAATCGGAAAACTGCCGCGACCGACGTACGACACATGCATTTCAGGCACGAGCGTAGCACGCACGACGAGCGGGACGAGACGGGAGTCGCGCGCGAGTCGAGAATGAGCGGCCGCGATATCCGGATACGCGATCGTCGCCGCGAAGGTTCTGGAAGGATCTGGAAGGATCCCCCCTCCCCCCCCCCGCGCGGTCGAGCGCGCCTCGCGCCACGCACGATTTCAGATGTCACCGGTCACGCGAGCTCGCGCCGCGTGAGATAACGAACACCGCGAACGAGAGCCCGTTCGTCGTCTACGTGAGCCTTCATTCGCACCGACACTCACCGAGTAAGCCCGCACACAGCACGGAGTCGATCCGTCACGCGTTCACGTCGCACCGCTGCCGGCCGGGAAGAAGGCAAGATGGCGGCGGCGACTACGCGAGTCAACATGGCGCCGGAGACCAGGCGAGTCGAGCTCACACCTGAGACGCGACACGGCCGTTTGAGAAGCAGAGGATCGACCGACGTTTTCACCCCCGCGTAAATCACGTCGAGTACGCGCGATATTAATGGACGGTCAAACACATCACTGGCTCTTCGCTGCTTTGAATCGGCGTCACCCGGCGACTCGTGATATCTCAATTCACGCACACCGCGCCGCGACGTTCGGCGCTTTCGATCCAAGAACAGGGAGCGAAGTACATTAAGTCCGATGCTAGCTAAACTTTGTGTCCTCGCTTCATCGTCGAGGGGAACAACCGTCGACTTAAACGTCGCCGTGAGACGATAACTTGCAGTCGTCGGCCGCTCGGCCGCCGTCGTTTCGTTGCTTTCAGCTCGGATCAACGAGCGAGCGCACTCGACAGCGTACAGCTCCGATACGTGCACGAGTAGCGGAATTGCGGGCGATCCGCGTTCGTAGGAGACGGCTGAGCGTCGTGGAATGGCGCGACTGCGTGCCGCTGCCTGCTCGCTCGAGTGTCGCCGCGCGAAAGACCTTGGCCGCGCGGTAAACAAGCGCCGTACACCCGGGTGCCGTTAACTCACGCGAAGTACGTATCGCGTCGAATAAAGGTCTGTTCGGCAATACTCGAGTGGAGATCGAAGTTGGACGCCGATGCAGTGAGAAATGATTCGTCGATCGATGTTGAATCGACGTCAATTTGACGGTATCCGTCGAATCGGCATCGTTTTGACATCGATCGACGAGTCATTTCTCACTGGGGAGTCGAAATGTAATATATATAGTAAATGCACGATATACACGCGAAATGTTCGGTATTTAAAATTCCTTTCGGCGGACGGATAATTGTCGCGCATTTTACGCATCGCCGTGTGACACTCAAGCGCCGTTTGACGATTAACAACGGACGACTGTGAGCATTTTGGAAGTTTAATATATCGAAAGTTTCAGCTGCTATTATTTAAATTTTAAGTTGGATATGCCGCAACTTGTTTCGCATTATGAAATAATCGCGTTCTTTAATTAAGTGTACCAAAAGATTATTATCTCGCATGAAATGATGATTAACAACGGAGGGCTGCGAGCGTTTTAGAAGCTTAACAATGAAAGTTGCAGCTACTGTTACTTGAATTTTTAGCTGAACATGCTACGTAATTCGCTCATATTTCATTATAAATTCATTAATTTCATATTTGAATATATATATACATTCATACACTACTTTGAAACACGAGGTAAGTGAATATAATATTCACTTATCTCGTGCTTCAAAGTAGTACGTGTATTTAAATCTCGGCGTTTAAATATTTAAAGCTCAATATATTCCAATTTAATTATTAAAGAAACGCTCATCGCCGTAATAATCAGAATAACAGTCATTTCTAATTTCCATCCTTCGTTACTTTTAATTCTCACATTGCACACGTAATAATGAAACCGCGTGAAATATTCTTTGATAAATTGCTGCGAGTCTTTTTTGATATAAATAACCATCGCTTCGATACATTCATCAGGTCGTAAATCATGGAGATCAATTAATCAGGCGTGTTGATAATCGCTGCTAATTCGTGAGATGTAATCATGTTTCGAAGGGGTACACACGGCGCAGTTCGCTGCTTTGAAAGTCTAATGACGATATTGTTACCTGAATCCTAAAGCCTAGTGCAGACTGCACGCAGCAAGCGGCAAGCGTCGAGCAGCGAGTATCCAACACTGCTGAATTTTGCGGAAGCGTCAGCAGTGGCGTAGAAAATCTCTTCGTTGATTGGCTGCTGCTCGACGCTTGCTGCTTGCTGCGTGCAGTCTGCACTAGGCTTAATTCGACGAGTATGTGATTTAATTGATGTTACTCGGTTACGTATTAAGGAACGTATATGCATAAACTAAGTACGTTGTATGTCTCGCGCTTTGTTCTCGACGACAAATTCTTTACTCGACATTCGGCGAAAACGCGAAAGATCGTTAATTATCGCTTAACTTTCCAATCTTCAGCATCGTGCATATCTTTAATTAAGTCAGATCTGCATAATTAGTTGGAAATTGAAATTCGATTAAAGTAAATTCCATCTGAGAAATTGGTTGAAGAGTTAACTTCTCGAAACTTAAAGAAGGAAGATGTTTGCGGAAAGGCCTGCCGCTTCGGTCGCTCGTATGTAACTCGAAAATTGCCAACTCGATATTTTCGCCGAGAAAAAATCGGGTCGACGAAAAAATTTGCCGTTGAAATACAAGGTGCGCGGGAGAGGTGAAAACGTAGAGCGTATATTTAAATGAATTCTGTTCGCTGTGCTGCAGGCTCGAATCGGCGACGAGGACCTTGAAGATAAACGCTCCTGAGCAGGTGGTGATCGAGTCCTGGGCGAACGAGATTTCAGCCTCCTGTCTGACGGATTTAAAACTGCAGAGCGTTCACGGGGCCATCCGGCTCGACGCCAAGTCCGTCTACATAAAGGGCTTGAAAACGGCGATTCCGGTGCAAGGGCACTCGTCCAGGGAGCAACAGCAGCAGCAGCAGCAGCAGCAGCAGCAGCAGCAGCAGCAACAGCACTCCGGCAGATCTTCGTCCGCGCATCAGAGCCAGAAGGAGACCACCATCTATCAGTTGTGTGCGTGTGCGAGCGGCAAGCTCTTCCTCGCCAGGCCGGACGGCAGCTGTCAGGCCGACAAATCGATTTGCTAATACAATTACGCGGCTCGACTTTCCGGTGTATCGCGAAAGCGCAGATGATTCGATAGGAATCGCGGGCGAGCTATGTGACTTTGTCAGTGACGTTAGCGATGAAGAGGAAAAAAAGAAAGAGCGAAAAATGCATTGTGATCGGCCATCAGCGCGATCGGGGACGAGGCCTTCATTGGAAACACTGCAAACGATATCAAAAACGAATCCACCGCGCCAAAACGGGCAAGAAAGCCCCCCGGAGTGCAACGTGTCGGCGGAGGAAGAGTTAAAGAGAGAGAAAGAGAACTCGGTAAATAGGTTTGAGGCTAATTAATTATTCCCAGCACGCGCGCTATTTTTCAAGGAACGCGGCGTATGCACGATACGCCTTCAAGTGCCGGGCGCCCTTCGAGAATCTCTGGTTTTACTTAGGGCCTAATCTGACGACCTGACGAGCGGCGTCGCGCCCCCTCCCCCCTCCCCAGTGCATACATGTCAATTAAATGGAATTGCATCGAGCGCTTTTCCTTTTTCCTTCCTTTCCTCCCTCCCGTATTTTACAGTTCAGCGTCAGTCACGGTTAATTGAGTTGTCGTATAAGGGCACAATCGGGCGTTGTTGCGGCTTCAATCCCGCGCTTAAGGCACACGTCAATCTTCCCTAGTCACGGTGCGAGCCAATCTTCGCCCCGTGAAATATCCGACCGATCCAACGGCGGCGGCGGCGACTGCGAGACGCGCGCAAATATAAACGCATCGGGCGTTTCCCTCGCAGCGGGGAACGTACGAGCGTCGCGCGGGTACAAAGGGAATTCTCGCGAGGTCTTGACCGGAAAAATTCTCTCGAATTCGCGGGCATTCGAGGAATTCTCTCTGAGGAATATTCTTCCCCGAGCGGCGTTCACCAAGAGGTCTTCCCTTTAACTTTTTCTCGCGCCAGCGCCCACCGGTCAATGCGATACGCGAGAGGGAAAGCGCGAGATTCTCGCCATCTTGTGTCGCAAAAGGCGTCTCGCGACGCGACATTTCCTCGCCGGGGTGCTCGCCTGCTCCGGCGTTTCCCCGGATCCGGCTCCAACTTGTATACTTCTTCCCTCCCGGCGGGGTGACATTTGTCGGGGGGCCTTGGAGATATCTATCGGGGATCCGAAGGGAATCAGATACGCGTGCTAAAACGTGTATAACTGTGTGTACATAGCACCGTCACCGATGTTACTCCGTGACGCGCGATGCCTGGACCGAATTCTCATCTCACGTTCGTCGTTAGAAGCGATCGCGAGATCCTAAAGGCCTGCGTCCACGATGCTAGAACTTGGTCCAAGTTCTAGTTTCGAGAAATGTGTAGCCAGTCAACTTGCAGCTATTCCATAAAAACTGCAAGTAGGACCAAGTTCTAGCATCGTGGACGCAGGCCTTAGGGCCTGAGCAGAAGATTGTCGTAATCGTTTGCGATTTTATCGTGAGGCTCAAGTCGACGCATAAAGAATCGTCGGATGTCCACAATTCGTTGTGCGTTTACACCGATTCAGGTTTTACGACGGAATCGTAAACGGTTCCGACGATCTTCCTGCACGGGCTCTTAATTTTAAGTTGAGCGCAATTTTTTTTTTAAATAAAAAGGAAAGAGAGATATGAAATTAGGTGGCTGCGTGCTGGACGCGACGTTTACCGCGCGAAACGATTGTCAGACGTGACGCTGGGGACGACGGGCGTGAAGACGGGACGCTTTGTATCGCCGGAACGAAACGCGCTTATCGCCGTCAGACAGTGCCCGATAAAATCGAATCGACGAATCCCCCGAGATCATCCCTCTTTCGTTCACCTGTCCCTTCGGTAGCACGTCCCTCCGTCATCCCCTTTGCGCGTTCGATACTTTATATCCTGTGTACCGGTTGTACGCCTCGCGCGGCGAAAACCACTTGTAGGCAAATCGTTCGTAGCTCTCCACAAGCCCGCGCGCTCTCGCACGGTGCTGATGGCGCGAGGCAACCCTTTCAGGGAGACTATTCCTCGCGAGTCGCTTATTTCTAACGCGGTGTCTGTTTAACCCGTGCTCCGATACAAAGTAGAAGCGTTGTTGTAAGTAGGGCGACGACTGCATCGGGCTGCGCGTGCCGCCGGAAGAGGCGAGAGAAAGAGGGTATATATGTGCGTGTGTGCGTGCGTGCGTGCGTGTGCGTGACAACGTGAGCGACTGCGACGGTAGTTTGACGCAATCGGATCGGATCGCGATCCAGCTTGTACGCTGTACATCGGCCATGTCCATTTATTTATGTATGTGGCAATAAAGTCGTTATTGTTACTATTATTATTAATCATCGCGGCCTATTATTCAACGCTGTTATTATTATTTACATTATTTTATTTGATTACATTGGACGACATTATTGTTACCCCGGAGAGAATCTCAAAATGTTGTATGCAACCATCTTTTTACGAGCCTGGAGCAAAGTCCTATCTTATGAGATAAGCTTCTAATATGAGATGGCAGGTGGTCAACATGAAAATTTAAACACAAATCTTGATTCACAACGATTACGCCATCTAACAATGAATTTTCCACTGAACAGATTTCACTCCAAGGGGAATAAATTCATGATGGAACCAGCAGATGATGTCTGCACTGAGAGAAAAGTCTTTGAAAACCAGCCACAAATAAATTTTCAAAGACTTTTTTCTCAGTGTATTAATTGAGCACAAAACCCTACTATCTCGTATTAGGAGCTTACCCCATAATAGGGGACTTCCTCTATATCATATTTGAGCGTGTACCGAACGTATATTTCGTCCAATGTACATTGGTCCATTAGACTTACCATTCTTTCTTCATTCAGCTGCCGGCGCTACCCCTCTCTCTTCAAGGGCGCAACTTTCAGCGTTACAGGTAGGTTTGTTATTTCCATAACATAAAACACCCACAAATGACCAAATGATATATGCACACGCGTCCGTATTCAATACGCGTTCTACAGTTTCCACCAATTATAACTCGTGTAACTAACAACTGCCGCGAGGGCTTTGTTTCGTTCGACAATAGAGGAAAGTTTTGTAACAAAATTACAATTAAAAATTTAACATCGGCTTCAATTCAAAAATACAAACGGCCCGTCCGATCACGCCTGTTTGTTTGCGAAAAACACACATGCGGGCGCTGTAAAATTTTCAAAGCCGCGTCGTCTCTAAAATTCATCTATCTCACCCTCGCTATTAAAACGCGGTCGTTTCCGCCTCGACGGCGGTGGCGGCGGCGCGGCGGCGGCGGTGGCGGCGGCGGTGCGAAAGGAAAATAGAAATTTAAATTAGAGAATAATCTCAAGACTAGTTCGAACAGCCCGCTGCATAATATACTATATGTCAAGCGGGCTGACAGGTAACAGAGGCAATCTCATCTAGTACCTCCTTAAACAGCTCTGACGGCAAGGTAATTTTCTTGGAATTCGGGATTAAAATTGCATCCAGCGGCGACGGGGAGGTGGATAAAGTGCATAGCCAAGTAGAGAGAGGTATTCTCGGGAAGGGTTCGGGGGCTGGAGCGATTTAACATAGGGATGCCGCGGGCCAATGAGCTGGTGTAAATTAGCAGCGACAGTCGGAAAAAAAATATCCTCGATGTACCGCGTTGATTCCCTTAAAGCGTGCCAAGTGCAAGGAAGAGACGAGGTAAAAGTGGATTGGACGCGATGGAATAATTGAAGAAAACGTAATTGCCTTTGAAAAATTATAATGCAATTACGGACGTCTTCCCGTGCTACTTTATTATTGAATTATTTCGCGTTTTTTTTCCAATTATGAGTAGAAATTTCCGCAAAAGTGATAAATTTAGCTTAATCCATTGTGCGTGACGCGATGAATTTTACGGAAAGTGAAAATTACATGTGTATATGTCGATAAAGAAATGGAAAATTGATGGCGGCTTGAGAGGAGCGTATTATAGACCACTTCGGGCAAGGGAAATATATAATCATTCGAGGAGATCCAAGTGTATCCACTGTATCGTCCAGACGAGAGTTCTTGTTCATTCATTATACAGAAGGTACCTGGGCGAAGTACTTATCTAAGTGACTGCTACCGCTGGTACTCGTAGCATGTACGTACTCGAGGAGCCTGAACGGCGCACGACTCTGCGATACAGGTACACGCCGACCACGCGGCAAGGATGGTGTTAGTGGCGGTGCGCTCCTAGATGCAGGATGGTTTCTGTGAACCGTGAAATTGTTGTGCGGGGCACGAGGCGCGTCCGATAAAGCTTTAAATACGAATTAGTAACACGCGCGGCCGACCGCCGGCGCACGTATATACATACATAAACGCGATCGCATCTCTTGTCGGTTGCAACAATCTGCGGCATTCTGGTGACGACGAACAACGCGGCTCGTAATACTTGGCGCCGCACGATCTTTTTCTCCCAAACGACTGGCGTGGTCGCAATGTCTTTTGTTAATACCATCAAGTATGTATAAGGAGTGCGAATGCAGCCTATCTACACGCATAGACATAGTAAATATAGACTGAGCGTCCCATTGAATAAGCTGATGCTTGTGAAGAGAGAGAGAGGAGACAGAGAAGATTTAAGAAGACTTTCTTTCTCTGTCTCACCATCGTGACAAGGGAGAATCACACCTGTGTAGTACTGCGCAGGCACGATTCTTCTCTTTTACGATGGTTTAAGACAGAGGAAGAAAGTCTTCTCGAATCTCCTCTCTCTCTTTTCACAAGCTTCAGCTTAGTCAATGGGACGCTCAGTCTATATTTACTGTGTCTACGTCTACACGTATAAGGGCCTGGGCAGAAAGATTGTGTCGTAAGACTGAAGTCGGTGTCGGAAGTCAACGCACAAAGAATTGTCGCAAACGTATGTCGCCTTGCGATGCGATGAATGCGACATACGTCTGCGACAATTCCTTGTGCGTTGACTTCCGACACCGACCTGCGTCTTACTGCGGAATCATTTCATCTCATAATTTTTTATCACTTTTCAACAGTATACTTTGACTTCCTTCATATTTTATATTTATATTACATTGAATTTCATAAGAAAAATTACGATTCATTTTGCAATATATTTAATAATTTTTCAACAACTTTCAATTCACTTTTCAGCGTCACTCTCAGCAAAATATTTCCGTCGGGGATTGTGCATAGAAATGAAGCTCTGAGCGTCTATACGTGCAAATTGCAGAATCGTAAACACTCAATCTTTCTGCTCAGGCCCAAATTTGCTTGAAGCTAAGAATGGTGAACAGCAAGGGTTCACTTTTTCGCTACTTGTGGTGTTGTCGTCGTATTGCTTCGGATAGTTGAACGGATTAAAGTGAGAAGGGACATAATAGTGCAAGCGAGAACAAAGATATAAACCTCAAAGCAATGCGATTGCCGCGACCCCTAAATTCCCACATTTTTGGGGCCTTCTTGAAAGGCTGTGTTCGTGAGTTCATACTCCTTACATACTTTATAGTTAATACGCGAATATAAACTAATGTCGCGGCAAGATAGCTGTTCTCGTATCATGTGCAGGCGGCACCGAGAAGACACTCGCGTGGAGATCGATCGATCGCGATCCATCAATTTCCATTATGCCCAGTCCGGGCTTATTATGTCGCATCTCAACAGCATACAGATCCGTGTCGGGTCAAATGTAATAAACTCGCGTGCGCGCGATTCCGAAGCGGAGGTATGTACGTAACGTCGGCGGCCGTAAATCTAATGATTTACACCGGCGGGAGGAAGACAAACGAATGGATCCACCTCGCGCAGGTATACGGACTTACGGCGCGACTTGAAGTAAACATTCATGAATCTTCACGGGAATAACTCCGATGGCGTCTGCTTCGACAAGTCCAATCTCCGTGAGCGCGCGTTAATCCCTTTGCAAGTCGCTCGATCGAGCCATCGCGCAAATTATGTTTCTCTCCGCCAATTAAGTTTGCCTCTCACCCTTCATCTTTAAATCCGCCTTCGTTCCCGTACGCATCCATTTTTTATGTCGCTCTTTGAGCGTGAACAACTCTGTAAAGGGTGCACAACCGTTTGCAAATAATTCGATTCGCAGTAAGAGTTTATTATTGGCAATTTTATAAATACGAGTGCGCAAATTTAGCAAGTGTTCGTAGTGTTGGTTGGCGCATTGACAATAAAAATATATTTTACATTATGTTTTTATCGGTTTAAATAATTAATCCATTATTATCTCTCAATTGAGACCGCAAATAACGAATAATTTAATAATGTAATGAATAATATATTCACCATTTATTAATAATATCTCGTACATTTTTAATGTACATTTTAATGCTTGACGTACGTTAGAAATAGCAAGCAAGTCGCAGGTATGATCGTCGTCTCATATCGAATATGTACATAACAGTAATTTATTAAAAACTTTTTATTTCAATTTAGAATTATAAGAATTATTGTCTTGAAGACAAATCGATCTCGGGACAAAACCAATTTCATTTTCGAAATGAATCAATGATATCTCATAAACTAATGATCCGAGAGAAACGATTCTTATCTCGCTAGAAGCGTTGAAACCTTAGTTTTCCAATGAGATCAAGATCATCTAGCTACAATTTTTCTGTGCGGACATACTGATGATTGTATCGACGCGTGATCTCGGAAGAAAATCAATATTATTTTTCTAATTGATCAATGATATCTCATAAACTAATCCGAGAGAAGCGATTCTTATCTCGTTAGAAGCACCGGAATCTTAGCTTTCCAATGACACCACGATCATTTCGCTGTGAATTTTCTGTGCCAAGATATTGATGATTATATCGACTCGTGATTCCAACGTAGAACAGAAACAGCAAAGCGCACGTGCATCTCCCGCGACGATGTTTATCTTCCGAGCACATGTGCTTCGCGTGTTTTTATGCCAGGTTTTTAGGGATTAGGAGGGATTAGAGAGCCTGCAGCCAAATTACGTACAAAAAACTGGCTAGACTTCTTTCGTGGTACTTATCTTAAAAACACATGTTTTCACACCAGTTTTTGGGGATTAAGAAGGATTAGCGCACCTTCGAAAGTCAAAAAACTCGCGGGTCCTTCTTTCATGAATGGGTGCGCGCGCGCCGGATTTTTAAAACGCTTTAACTCGGCGAAAAATCGACGGAACGACACGGGCCAAAAGCCAATCCTCTTCGTTTCGCATCCCGCAGATGTCTACGTATGTTGTTATCATGAAACTTACATACGCTAATGGAATAAAAAGTAAACTGCTGAAATATAAACTATACGTATAACTGCTAAATATAAAAATAACGTAAACTGCTCATAGAAAGAGTAAAAAGTATCTAAAAAGAATACCAGATGTATAAGAAAATGCCAAATATAGTTTTTAAATTTGAAAATTACATATAATTCGTCGACATTGTTTTTTTAATAACTTTTTAAGAAACGATTGACGACTGAAACCATCTAAGGGTCACTCAGGAGGGTGACCTTGACAATATATGTCAGAGTCCAGATCATTGGGGCTGGTTTCGTGTTTGTGCATTTTTACATTCGATTTTAATTTAGCCTTTGACTTCCTCGTGCAGTTAAATGTAATTTGCCATCAATTTCAGATGGAGAACAAGAAGTAAGATATGAATCATCAAATCAAATTCACGAAACGTAAGGTAAAATGTTGGTAACAATATATGTACATTATGCACGAATTATTTAACACATTTTTTAATAAAAGTGAGACTATGTGAGTAATAAATCTGAAAAATAGCTTTAAATTAAATATTAGAATTAATTTTAAAGAATAATATGCAACTTTGTTTTAATTAGAAAGTCGAAATTAATTTAATTCACATTTTGGTTCACACAAAAAATTATTGGGCTACCTGTATCTCGCTCGGACCTAAAAGCGCTCTCGCTTGTTTGAAATTGATTAGTAAAATACTTTTTTAAATTTCGAAAAAATTTAAGTTGCACGATTTTAATAAATAGATAAGAAAGTGGTTCGTTCCACTTTTCGAGATCAATTTCAATTTGGTCTCTCAATTTATAATTACATATACATACTGTAGGATTCGGGAAAGGATGGTGGGTGATCCTGGCAGGATAATGAAGTGGGAAATGTGCTCGGACAGGAACTATATGGGTTTATTCACAGCTTGTAATACTTAGACCGTCTCGCATGAGCCACTCCTGCTCGTCGCACACTCTCTATTTGACTGCTCCCAATATCTTGTCCACGTCGCAAATAACTGCACGCATCTTTAATTTTTCCGCGCGATCGTTTTCTGCGATTGTCTTCTTCGATTGTCGGGACTTGCGACTCATACTAAGCCGAACATACACCGCGCGAGAGCACACGATGTGACAAGGATAACACAATAGATATATAATACAAAGATATTCGCTCCACACACACAGCTTTCATACTATAATACAATACACATATAATATACATATTGCCTTTATTCTTCCAATTCTATACCCTTTAACAAAGCATATAAGAGATTTAATCCTTAGCACAAAGCGCGCGAAATAGTATGTCTATATAGTTTTTAAAATAAAATATTCCATATCAATCAACTTATATTATTATTAAAGCAAAGAATTAGATAATTCGCCCATAATAAATTAAGATTTGCGATTAAGAAATATACATTTGTGCTACACATCAACCAAATTGAGGCAAAATCTCTCGGTAATTACAATTTAAGTAACAATAATTTTCGCTTTAAAACATTTTCTCGATTGAACGGAGCCAATCGTCCTTAACTATCGCAGAATGATAGTAAAATGTATAGTAACAGTCGCGCAATGATAGTGAAATGTATAGTAACAGTCACTGAACAAAGTAATTTGAAATATTAGGTATAGAATCTTTATTTCAAATTCGTAGGCGAGACAATGAACGTTTAACATTTGTTTTTGCTTTCCGCCCGGTATCGTGCGACGTTCTGTTTTTACGCGCTGTTGTTCACGCGAAGGTCGCCGCGTATCATTCGCTCGCCGAGCCTCGAGCTGGCAGGCCGTGTCGAGAGTCTTTCCGCGTGTGTCGTATCACTTTTGCGTTGTCAGTTTTCGAGACGCGATCGCGATGAGTGTAGGAATAAAACACTATTAATTTACACACGTTTATCAGTATAACACGTTCGTTGATTAATTATTAAGTTTTCACAACTTGTAACGAGAAACGATT
This sequence comes from Vollenhovia emeryi, assembly GCF_000949405.1. Lineage (NCBI taxonomy): Eukaryota > Metazoa > Arthropoda > Insecta > Hymenoptera > Formicidae > Vollenhovia > Vollenhovia emeryi. The sequence continues at coordinate 2,138,240 of NW_011967239.1, read as the reverse complement.
TGCCTGTAGCGCGTCGGCGTTTTATCAACGTAGATATTTCACGAGACTAACTCATCTAAAATAAGAATCAGTTCCTTAAAATCTGATTGGCTACAAGCCACTTTCAGAGGCGTTTTGATCGATAAAGGGGATACAGAATACGGGCCTTAGTCTTTTTGATTATAAAACGATAAGTATTTTGGGAAATTGTTCGGGACTATAACAGCTTCGCCTTGGTATTGTTTTTCCATCGCTCTATCACATAAGATCGCTGCGTACATTAACGTTCAATCGACATGCAGATCGTAGACGTTTTCTCGAGACTATTCTCTGTGAATAATAAGCACAGTTATTACCGCTCGCGCAATTAACTAGCTCTTACGATTAATGATCTGTACGCGTATCGATAAATGCTTGTTCAAGCAGAACATATTTCACTATCTATTCACTCGTAGAAATCGAAGCGATACGTGACGGGAATGTCGAGTTTCAATTACATTGCATATTTTTACACGGTCTCTTGAATTTTAATCAATCGTTAATTCGCAATAAAATGTCGCTTACGTCGGGATTGTCGTGTCGCGCGATTGTAATTAACTGTGTTTTCGCGAGTGAGTGTTTGTGTGAGTGCGACGAGGGAATCTCAAAGGAATAGAAGGCGACCTCAAAGGAATAGAAAGCAGCAGAGAGAGTGAGTCTTTCATTACTTATTATTATAACATTTTCCAGTGGTTATTTGTGTAAAGATACTTTTTTCTTACCGTGATACACAGAAGTTTAATAACGGAAAAAGTGATCTCTTCACTGTTCTTCTCGCGATTTCACATAAATTCGTTCGCCGAAGGGCGACAAATTTCTCATTAATTGCGACTTTGTCAGTGACAACGTGAACACATTTTGAAGTGAATTTTTAACGACGCGCGAAGAAAGAAATGGTAATTATGTAGAATAGGGCCTTTTCCGAATTTTGATATTTTCTTGCGGTT
>NW_011967239.1:2111898-2135688 GCF_000949405.1 Vollenhovia emeryi | reverse complement strand
AAAGATTTTCACCAAGAAAACCGCAAGAAAATATCAAAATTCGGAAAAGGCCCTATTCTACATAATTACCTAAGAAATAATTAATCCATGTGGCAATTTTGATCGGTATAAACTTTCCAAAAGCACAAGTATGCTACACGAAATCTATATACGCTAATTTACATTTACGTGTTAATTTTAATTTTTACGCGACCGTCTTTAGAAAAATTTAACGCAGATTCAACAGTCACGAACCTTGCGAACTAAGAATCTTAAATTTACTTGTATCATGACAATCTTTCTTCCATGCGTGAGGTACAGCTATCGCGAAATAATAATTCTTCCGAGTAAATTGCGACGCTATAATGCTAACGTGACATAATTATATTACTATGCTATCACGTACATTATTATTAGGAGGAAAGGATTATTTCCTATTTATTTATTACGTAGCGTTATTAATATCTTGACATAGTCAATAAATAAGGACTAGAGCCCAGTTAATATTCGAGACCGACGTCGTCGGAACGTCTGACGAGCCGTTTGCACCCACGTCACCGTGTGTGGAAGAGGTGTGCAGAAAGTGGCAGGAAGGCGTACACACGGCGGGGGGGCTAGACGAGAGGGATGCCGTAATGGCGGCTAAATTCCTGCAACGGCCGGATGCAATTTAATGCCAGTCGTCGTGGCACTATCATCGCCTCGCTGATGCAATATCTTTCGAGTTTCCGGCGTCTAGTTAGTGCGGAACGAGCTGTTGATAAATCTCTCCCACCTTCAACGCCGTCCCTCCCCCCTACCTACTTGCACCCCTCATCCAACTATCCGTCCTCGCCCCCGCCGCGCGCGGTATGTGGAGGCCATTTCTCCGGGGCGGAATTACATCCCCCAAATTGTAATTTTGTCGGGCACCGCTTTCCAGCAGCACTCGCATTATTTCTCTCTACCCCTTACGCTCGCACTCTACCTCCTCTCGTGAGAGAGTCCCTCTTTCCCCTTTTAGCCTCGAGTAGGGGCTAACTTGTAACCGGCGTCGTCTTGTACGAGCGTCGTATCCCTCGTGCATACGGCATGTGTCTGCGAGCGTCGATTGCCGGCTCAGCGGAATCGACGAGTTATTGAAATGTGACTTCCGGGAAAATTAGATGCGAGTTTTACGCGTCCTCCGATCGCCGCGGCAGGCGGACTGTGGAAAATTTTGTAGCGAGTATTTCACTCAGTACCGAGTTGCTGATAAAAATAAAAATAGAGACGTATCGTGCGAATCGAATGTAACGCCGCGGTAGCATCGAATTGAGAGAGATATCGCGTGAAACGAATTGAAGTGCGGGCGGAAATGAAATTCCGAGATATTTTTCCGCGCCACAATTTTGCTTAAACTAGGAAAATCGCAGGCATATCTGTCGAAAAAATTTTTTTCACAACTATAGGCGCAACGGTATTTCATTACGGCGCCGTGAAAAAAACTTAAAGAGAGATGAATCGCGGCGATGACAATTATTCTCTATAAATACCGCGGGTTTCAAGGAGGAGGACGAGGGGCGAGAGACGCACGTCACGGCGGAGACGCGAAACTTTAGAAGGGTCGCAAAATTAAACTGATCTTTAAGCATCAACGACGAGCGGAACTTTAACGACGTCGTTATGAAATTAATTATTAAAACCGCTCGATAATCATCGTCGAGTGTAGAAAGTAGCCTTTATCCCTTTTCAGCCGGACTACCTTCAGAGGTTGCAGGACAAATTGCATCGAATTATCTTGAGAGTGCCACCCATACCACGCCATAGCTCGCTATGCGCCATGTAATTAACATTAAACGAGCCGGCGAGGCCGAGGCTTTCACTTCTGAATTGTAGCTCCCCTCTGTTTATGTGGCCCTTTCAAAATAGAAAGTTTTGCGAAAAATAAAACGGTAGAAATAATTAAAAACGTCGTGTGCTTTTTCGGTATGGCGCGGTCTTTAGAGGTGTAGTAAAATGTATAACAAAAAGAAGCGAAAAAAAGAGATTTACATGTGCATTCGATGAATTGAATAGAAATAATACAGGTAAAAGCTGCCATTTTCATCGGCTCGTACTTTTGCACTGCCAAAGGTTTCAATTTATATTAGTAATTGAATTTATTAAAAAAAAAACACCGCCAAGTTTTTCATTGACTGAGCAATCTTCTCTCTATTAAAAATAAATGTTAGTATTACTTTTTTCAACAATAATCTGTGTTCTCAAGCGATTTAAAGCTAATTTGTCAGTTATATGATTCATTACGATATATCCAGCATGTAATATCAATATGCATAATCGTTGCGACGCAACATTAATTATCGTATGCAAAATTATTAGTCCGCGGCATCATCGATTGCGTTGAATTAACAAGACGTGTCGCCTTCATAATCGGTCCGTAATGGTAACTTTGTGCGTGTTCTTATTCGTTTAATCCTGAATTAGAGGATCTGTCTTTGCGTTCGTTGAAGTTCACGAATAAGATATCGAATTTGAGATCCAACGAGCACTATCTCCGATTAAAGAACCCACCTTCATTAGTAAGATTGTAAGGTGGTGCGCCTCCGGTGATGCCTTCAGCATTTCGGAGCGATAACGGGTAGACGATACGCTCGCTCTCCATGCGCGAAATAATGCGTGCAGGCATTCAAGAAGCGAATTTACGAGGACTCTTCGTTGTTTGTATCGACGTCTGTATCGAAGCTAGATGCGCCTGCACGAAATACGCTTGCTCTAGCTAAGGTTTTATCGGCGAAGAAGATAGAAGATTGGCCGTACGTTCGGCGTCTTTGCCGGCGCGGTTTTCAAGCTCGCCGGATAATTAACTAAATTAATTAGGACGGGGGGAGAGGAGGAGCGAGAGCGGATATTTCGCAGGTTGACGGCGAAGACGCGGCCGGACGGGATAGAAGAAGAGGCGAGTCGCGCGCCTTCGGTGATAAGTTCACTGATAAAGTCTAAACTTCGTGCGAAGCGTGTGCCTTGGCACTATCAATCATGCCTTCTTGCTCCCTCACGAACACCGCTATCTAACATTCGTATACGAGCCGCGGCACGAAAGAACTCGGGAGTCACCATCGACATATAGATAAAAAGATTTTATTCGCGATAGCAAAAACTTTATTCCTTATTGCAATTGTTATCTTTTAATCGCATTATTTGTTCCGGCTTCAATTTTTTTCTTTATTTAAATTCCTAAACGTTCTAATGCTGCGATCCATTTCGTACCGCAACTAAATTACGTGCGCCAAATACGACCATCACCCTCGGTCCGGACACACCTGTGATAGTAAAACGAAAATTAACTGTGTAACATCCGCGTGTTGCAGCGGTATTCGCAATCGACTGCCACTGCAGTACTTTTGCTGTGATTGAAAAATTTTTATACTCAATCGTACGGTCGCTGACATCCGAATAATTCCCTCATCCGTCGTGTCAAGCCGGGTCGATCGTTAACTTTCCGCCGGAAAATCGACAGACCGGAGGAACGAGTGGCAACGCGAGGGGGGAACATTAGCGACAATTATGTGAACGTTAATACCGTTATTAGCACTGTCATTTGACAAGGAAGCAAACAAAAGGAGGAAGGGAGAGAGAGCGCGAAGGAAAGAGAAAAGTATTAGCAGGGGAAGAGCCGTTGTTATAGAAGAAGGAGAAGGACAGTGATGGAGATGCAGCTCGCTGAAATCGAGCTCGATCTAGCGCAATCAATCAAACGAAGGCAAATCGCAGGAAGAACAGTAGAAAGGGGTGGCGTCCGAAAGGAGAGGAATCGCCTTGGAAAAGAAGGGGGGAATAGATCGCATCAGCCGGGGAACGTGAAGGAAAAGAAAGAGTGAGAGCGAGGCGGCATAGCGCGACGCAGCGGCAGAGACATCACAAATCAAAGACGCGGTGACAGTTAATTCATAACTCGCAATCCCCATGACCGTCCCCGCTGTGCCCCGCCACACGTCGTTCCAACCCGCTTTGGTCCCCCCCGTTTCAATCTGTGCCCCCCGCGAGTGTTGTGCGTGCAACGTATGTACCTCATGGGAACGGACACCCCGCCGGCGCGCACGTATGTGCTGCGGCACTTTTGTTTCTTGCCGTTCGCCGCTTTTCCCTGCCGTTCGCAGTTTTTTCCGGTATATTACGACGATACGAATAATTCTCAAGCTTCAGTTACAGGCCTAAGGGCACGATTTTTTTTTTTACGTTAAATCTCACTTGCCTGCAATTTGAGGACCATTGGTCCAGGGAAATTCGTAAGCAAACTTTAGAGAGGATTTTAATTAATTTCCAGAATATTTAATGAAATATTTGCGATTGTTGTGCGCTGCAAATTGGAAGAACGATGTGAGCGAGTTAGTTAAATACAAGTTGAGTTAATTAAATACAATGTTTCTTTTCAAACGAAAGAGAGTTCTAATTATACATTTCTATAAAAAAATATTCTGTTTTAATAAACATTAATTTCGCGATCGAGCTTTGCAAAAAGATTCATGGAAATTAATTTAGACTGTCAAGTAAACGTCAATTTCTAATATTTTTAGATTTTATCTTTTCTCGCGTGACTTGTACGCTTGACTTATTTTGCTCTATCGTGTTAATTTCTTTCACACCGACGAAGAATCTCAAAATTTCACGCCGATAACGACGAGAAAATAAAAATTGCGACGTCAACAGTGATAATTGCATACCTGCGCATTTTCATTCTTTAACTGTTCGCTCGACGACGGATATCGGATTAATTATGATCCCAACGGGATTAGCTTTCATTAATTATATCGTTTCATCGTCATTCGGTGTCAGGCAACGGTTTCACCTTTATCTCCACCGTCGATCTGTTCAACCGCATTCACCACCCTTGCCCCGATAGCCACCCTTCCAAACCGACTCGCCGCCATGTTTCGTGCGACCGACGTACACTGAATGGGCGTTCATAGCTCATTTACATTAATACACGGGAAACACGAACGTCGTTTGCCATTTGCCGCGAAAAAGAAAATGACTCGCCGGCCAAATGGAAGCGGTCCTCGTTGCGTGTGACGAGCGCTCGACGCGTTTCTTTAAAACGGGACATTCCTGCTGCGACGCGAACGGCCATTTCTTCGTCCTTTTAATTATCCCTCGTCATAAGAGAGTTATCGAATGTTTCCGTCCAATTCTCATCAGAGATAGACATCCGTGCGGAATTTCCCTTTGACTTTCAATTGACGCGACTCGATCCAAGACGGGCCCCCCGAAATGGGGGTCGGAGTTGTCTGCCCCTCTCGGAAGAGCAAGGACCCGCGATGTGCGGGAAAGGGTTGCCGCGGGTAGCGGGAATGACTCTCGCCGAGCAAATTAGTCCTCTCGATGGGGATATAACTTTGGAAAGCTCGACTAACGTTGCGTTTCCATGAAACGGAAGTTTGCTAGGCCGGAGACCTGGTAAGTAGTCAGGCTCGGCAGGTATCGCTGAAATATTTAAGATCCACTTTACGTCGATATGGTAGACGTCGCTTCTGCTTAAGCCGCGAAGACGTGTCAGCGAGCAATAAATTTGAGTAATCGAGACCAAAGATTATAGAGTTGAGGTAGCTGTCATCGTTTGCCGCGTGGGGCATGAGTTTGAGGCTGCCGCCGCCTCGAAAAGCGAGCCGAAAGATCCTTCGCTAGCGAGGGCGTACACTTTGCGGTAGATAGATTCTGAGAAATCTCTGGTGTAACGTAGCTCGAAGGTATCGTTTAACAAAGCAACTATAGAGAGAAAAGTCTATCCGCTTCCGAAATATTGACATTCTTAAAATTACAAAGAAATTACTTCTCTCTTTGCGTGATAAAAATTGTCCGCGTTTGCAGCTATGTAGTTTATTCCTGTCGATCTTGTTCGAATACTTGTTAGATAAGAAACGCATAGTTTTTTAATCGGAAACGAACACAGAGATTGCGAGAACTTGTAACGGAATCGCGCGATAATTATTTCTCAATTTGTGCAATCGGGTTAATGAGGGGCAGCCGGCACTCGGCTCAGCCGGCGATGCTCGATTGCCGGTGCTTTAAAGGGCCTAATCGATGCCTGATAGGGCAACATTATTACCTAACGCCAGACCTACGGACCGTGCCATTATCTCGCCTACTACCATTACGCGTGGCTGACCGGCACCTTTCGATTCCGCGGATTATGCCGTCGAATCACGCCAGCTCGCTCGTAATTTGTGCCGAGTCCGCTGAAACTAATAAGAGAAATTAAACGTGCTTTATGTGAGAAGAAAGAATGGCAGCGCGGTCGGTCGAGTCGGTTCTAAGATTTTATTGTAACAAAGACAATGGCAGAATGAAAAATCATAAGAGTTAAGCGAGTGTCAAATGTAAAAATTAAAAAATTTGTGGTACGTCATAAAATCTTATTGCTTGCATTGCGTACATACTGCATGGACTTTGATATAATTTAATGATTAACAAGAATTATTTATGAGCCGAGCGATCAAAATGAATTAATTAGAACGACCGACCGTGTCTGACCTATAACGTCCGTCACCACTTCGCAGATTATTTCCATCTCATTATCAATTTTCGAATGGCATCGACATAAGGTCAATGATGTTCGTTATTTAGTTAACAAACTCAAGTAACTCTCGAGTCACATACGTAACGAGAGGTATTGGTCGATTTAAAATTAATATAAAACAAGATTTGATATCAATTCGATTCTCAGCAAGAACGAAATCTTCCCGCATCGACTTACACCTAGCCATGGTTTTCCTATTTCCGCCAAATTAATGGAACAATATCAAGTTAACGAATATCGAAGATATTAACTTAATAACCATTAGCGCGTGGTACGACAGTAAAATCGGTTGATTGCGTTTTGTTCAGCATTAAATAAAAACTTCCGCGTGCAGAAATTTAATATTGGTTTAATATGACCCGTCTGATGAATTGATTTATCTCATTTAATACGCATGCATTTATAAAGAGTAATCGGTACACGGAAAAGCTGTTACACGGCGAATCGATGCAAGCGGGAATTGTTCTATATCTATCTCATTCTCTCTCCCTCTCTCTCTCTCTCTCTTTCGTTCTTTTCTCTTTCTCGCTCCCTCACCCCCTTTTCCCTTGTCTATTTAATAATCTACCACCGCGTTGTAAATCCGCCGAAATTCTAGGCGAACGCGAACCGCCTCGAAGATTACACTGCCGCCGGTATTTGGATCAAGAATTCCCTTCTTTTTCTCTCCCTTTTGCCCCGATTTCTGTTTAATTAATACGCGTATGGAGGATAAAGCCGCGGAAACGTACGGGAGATATTGCCACTGCACCGACGAAAGCGACGACGATGAGAATTTTCCGTTGGACGTCGCGCCGGCTCCCATGAGGTGCTTTGCCGTGCACGGCGAGATCGAATGCTAATTCCTTTAGGTGCCTCGAGGCCGGAAATTTGAACGGGATTGAGTCCGGACGGGTGTGGCCCTTCCCGAAAATGTTCGCCGTGAATAACAAAAAGTGGACTATCGCAGGCGGCCTAACGAGAATTACCTATGCGTCGGGCACTCGAAACGAGACTCAATTAGATCGGCCAACGCCGTCTGACCCGTAATGCCCGCTACTACTTTGCGCGTCCAACCGTCGTCTATTAATTTCCATCTCATTGTCGCGTTTCGTAAAACGCTAACGCAAGATACTGCTAATGATATTTCTTAGGCAGTTTACACAGAGATCGAATAAAAATTAATTTACTTGATACATTTGAAGCGAATACCAAAATTAAATGATTGCTATACGCGTTTGCGTTGTCGTGACATTCGTCGATTAATTTTTTATCTCTTCGAGAATATTTTTAAGTGCTATAAATCCGATCTGATAAAATGTTTCCCCTTAGTATGCGTAATTAAAAATTCCGCGGAAAATCAACTCGCGCGCTTTATTCCGGAAAATCTCCCCTTCCCACGGTACAGGGATCTTTCGTGCATTGGCGGCGTTTCATAATGCATAGGGCGAACAACGTACCGTACGCACAACGTAGGTATTAAAGCGAGGGCACGAACAGGCGCGCACCTCGAAGCGCCGCAAATTACCTGAACGCGCGGCGTCAAATCCTTCGATCTCGGTGCGAGAGGCGCCGAACGGCTGCGGGCGCGAGCACCGATATCGAAATTACCTGCGAAAAAGCAAGGCGAGGCAGACGTACGTGCGAGAGAAAGGCAGAGGGGGGGGGGGGGAGAGAGAGAGAGAGAGAGCGAAAGAGTCGGGTAAACGAACCGCAGGCACGGGTAAAAGGATGCTGACGCGAACCCTGACGAGACCGACGTCGCGTCGTGTCTTACGCGGAAGTAGGGGGTTGAGTCTTGGAAACGCACGTGCCGCGGATTGCGGCGGCGGACTTAGCAGGCTCGCGAAACCTCCGTGCGCGCGCGGCAACCCCGTCGTCGGGGGTGCAAAAAGCACCCCGCGGGAACACGTGCTTCACCCTTTTCAGTTAAGGCGTCGACACGGCGCGGCGGAGGCGGGCTGAAAGGAGAGAAGACGATCCAGGCTGGGCGAGGACGGCAACAGGCTTTGCCTAATGGCCTGGGTCGCCTACCGCAGATCGGTTGATACTCAGTCAGAATAGGGTAGGTATAGGTGGGAGCCGCGTCTTCCTCGACTGAGTCTTACCCTCTCGTCTACCCTCCCGGCATCCCCCCGAGCCCGTCGTTCACGCGAGCGACACCGGAGGATCCTTCAATACCGCGAAGCTCCTGACGTTTCACGGAGGAGGTGATTTGAATAATCGTTATATGCGCGGCGGTAGCTCGCAAACGAATTCGTTATCGGTGGCCGGATGCTCTTTCCCGAGACGGGCTGCTGCTTGGGAAAATTGAGAGTGCCACAGTAGCTAAGCGATTCTAGCAGTGGCGCAGTCCCGGATCCCGTCCCGAATGCGAAAGCCCCGGATGGTCAGCGCGGAATAATACGCGTGCATTACGGGCTTTTTAAAAGCCTTAGCGAAGGAAGAGCGATGCGAATGGGAGCTTGGGTGGATGTTGGTGAACGTGTAAAACGTGCTCGTCAGGAAATGGAGCTCTTAGCAGTAGTATTTTTGCTACGCGCTGAAATTATCGCGCGAATCTCGTCGAGTATCTTCAAATTAAGGACACGGCGCGCAACATTTTTTTCTACGAAAATTCTAATCGCGTCTGTCCCCTGCGGCGAATATTTCCACGGTAAATATATCCCGCGTAAAAATTAATTAGCATGCCGCGAGAGAGGAAAAAGCTGACTTTCACCCCCGGCGAATCAATTTGTCGGCTTTATCGGCGGGTGCCTTATCAAAAGTGCGACGAAAAGCGCCGGCCGCGCGTTCTGCCAATTTAATTTGGCTGTCAAGCCCGAAGGAAAAGCGGGGAAAACGACAGCCGTGGCGCGCCGCTGACGCTTCGAGCGGCCGGGGCAACGGGCGCGTTAATTTCTCGGCGAATTTATTAAACGTCATTGCCGCACCTGTACCTCAAAGCGAATCGACGCCGAATTTGGCGCGCTTTTACGGCGGAAACCCGATACGCCGACAAAGCTGATTTCCCGCGGCCCCGCTTGCATATACCACCGCATTCTGTAACCGATCGCGAGCAAACAACCTCTGGCCTCTTCCCTTTTTTATTTTTAATTTGCGCCGCCGCCCTTTTTACTTGGCAAACAACGCCCAGCGACGAGCGATTTATGCGCGTAAACGCCACGAGGAGGAAAACGCTAATGCGGCTAATGAATATGTGAGAGAGACCGTGTTACACACCGATGAACGACTTTATCATCCCGGTTGTACATACATATGTTCGTCACGCTTTTAACATCATCGCCATGCATTCTGCGAACGCGGGAGTGTTGATTTTTCCCTCGCGCGGAAAGTGCTGATTGTTTGGCACGTGTATGAGAGAGGGATGCAAGACCGCAAGAGAGATACCGGATTTACGTGCGCTCCAGTAAATCTCCTAAATTGATTCAAACATCTACATCCCATTACGAAGACATTTACATGCCGTCACCCGAGTCGAAATTTTCGTACTATTTGATACTTTTAAGGATAATTTACGCCTACTTAGCTGATCTAGACACCTACATAGACCAGCAATAACCTGCTTTGAAGACATTATATTTTCTTACTCCTCCTTTGAATCTTTAATTCTAAAAAATTACTCTAGCTCCTACTTAAAAGGACCTACTTTAATGCTAAATTGGCAAAAGTAGGAATTTTCAACACTGTCAGTTTTAACGTAAGAGTAAATTTTGTACTTGCAGTTCAACCTCCTTTACTGTCTTAGGTCCTACTACAGACGTCTTAAAGATGTCTTTTAGACATGCGTGCTGTATGGGATTAAAGGTTCAACACAGGGCCAAAATTTCGACTCGGGTATTCATCCGCGTTTCTCAATTAATAAATAAGAATGAAAACGAAACAATTTAGTTTAGTCCATTAATATCTAAGGGACGGATAAGGATTAAGAGCGGAATCACATCCGTGGAATCTATCTAGTTTTAATTTCCGGTCTCGTAAATGATATATCGAGCAAGTACTTCGTAATTGCCGGCTTTATCTCCTACGTTCAATTTTAATTGCCGCGAGCTGTCATTGGAGGACGATCCACGGTGTGCAAGGTAAAACGTTTATTTCGACAGATAATCTGAGTCGGAAATAAGAAGATACCTCGAGAACCTCGCTATCCGCGGATCGTTCGGCGCGGGAAGAACGGCATCTTTCGGACTTTTTTCCCCTTGTCTCCATTATTAATATACAAGCAAGGGAAGTGGGACCGTCGCGCTTTCCGTTCCACGAGAAACGTTGTCTTTTCCGCAGCATTGTCATCGAGATAAGCTTCTCCAAATCTTTTAAACCTCCAATGTATTTTCCCTTAAAACGGTAACTACCCCTTGTACAAACGGCTCGCTTTTAATCGGCAAATTAGACGTCATGCTTTATCTCCCCGAAGAAATTCCCGCGGATCCTTACGGCCGCCGCGCGATACCAGCGGAGCAAAACAATCCGTCGAAAATACGTATTTTTCATTGAAAATATTTTTCTTTCATTTTCAATAATTCTTTTTCATTCCACTTCGTTGCAGATGCGCAAACTGGGACGTACACGGAAAGACCGGCTAAGGCAAAAATAACTAACAATAAAATGTTGCCGTATAAATAGTAGGGGCATCTGCATTGTTTTATGTTGCAACATTCTCTAAGATTGCTGCACAAAGCGCATATAGTTGTCCCCGCTACTTATCATACCAATGTGGGTATGACAATCGCAGATATAGCTGTCCCAAGTATTACTATTTATTGGAGTTGTGCCAACCCTAATTAGACATGTGGTAACCATATCGGTCTCCCCGTGTACCGTTCCAACGGTAACGCGAAGAAAAGTTCCGTGGAACGTATATGTTTCATTAATACGGGAATTAAAGTGGAAAGGAAAAAGAGAGAATGGAGCTCGCATATGACTCCGCATACGAAAATGATTGCGCCGTTTCGATGACGCCGAGATATGATGCGCAAATTGTTTTGATAGTCAAAGTTAATAGCTTCGCCGGCGTACGGGACAACAATCGAGGGGGAAAGCGCGCGGGGTGGGACACGATGTTTCCCTCCCCCGAAATAAAGACCTCGTCGATCGAGCGGCGATTTTCGATTATCGTCGCGGCACAGGTAGACACACGCTCATGGATCGCGGAGGATCTACTACGGCCGAGATTATTCGCGGTCGCCGGCAACTGACTCGTTCCTCGTTTCGCGGCTAAATTGCCGTTCCACGATTGGCAGCTCGTCATCGATTCGACCCGCCGGACGCGTCCGCCGTGCGCTATTATTGCACGCGTGTGTGCACACACGACGGTGGGATTGTGGTCACCGGCGCGTACAACGACGACTACTCCCTGACTGACGTATGTATTTTTGTCGTCGACGCCACCGACGTTCATGATTTCCATCTGGAATGAGGTTTCACAATCAGAGAAAGATGTGGCTGGTGCAAATTGAAAGTGAAAGACAGAAATAGACAGGGAGAGATGTAATGAGGGATGCAAAAAGAGATTCTACCAGCTCCTCCGTAAATCGACCGAATAAATGTCCACGAATGATTATTTTTCATCATTTTTATATCTCAACTTTCGACGTGACTAAAAAACATATAGAAAACGACTAATGCGGGTCTAAGGCAAGATGTAGTTAGCCTATACTTGCAATTTATTAAAATGTGAATTCAATATACCGTTTCTTTCCGACGTAACGTTCAATTACTCTCGTAAAGTAAACGATAACATCATATTTTATGGCAAAGCGATTAATTTTTACACGATTTGAAAATATATAGATAGGTAAGTGATTGTCTCCAACGAGATAGCATTGCCTTTATGTAAAACGATGCTCCATTAAGCTTGAACTGGAAGAGGAGAAACGAGCGATCGTGCGATTGTGCAAAAGTCAGCCTGAATTAAAGGTAAACCGAAGACCGGGGGAGCGGAAAAATTCGCCGACTCCATAAGTAACTCGAAGAAAGAAAGAAAAAAGGAGAGATTCACCCTCTTCACTTCGCGATCGAACCATATCGTGCGTTTCTCCTCCTTTTACTCGAGAGCTGAGGGGAAGGGGGGCGCGATGAAAAAGATTCATGAAAATTCTTGTGCATCTCGTTCCCGGTCACGCCCCTCGCGTCGACCCCCCGCGAACCACTCGCTGGCGAAACTCGCTTTCTTTCTGCGCGGCACCGTCGCGGTGATAAGTCAACCACCGTGCGCGAGATCGACGAGAGATACGACTAACAGAGAAAAAGGGGGGCGGGAGGGGGGGGATCGGAGGTGCTCCCAGAATTTAATAACCATAGGTTCTTCCGCTCAACGGGGAAGGCGCGGCCTGGATGTAAGGCATGGATGTAATCTTGGCGGGTAACTCATACGTTAAGAACCGAGGGGGCAGGGGGACACATTCCGGCGCCGCTAACAAACGCTATCAACCCCCCGGCGGCTGTCAGCGCGCTCGCCGCCCGTACGGAGTTGTCTGGCCGTGAAAGGGGGAGAGAGGACGGCGCGCGCGAGCCGCCGCGACATAATTCTAATTTTATTGCCGGTCCCGGGCGCTGGGGATGCGCGCCCGCGAAGGAGACGTCGAATTTATGGGCAATTTTTCTTATTAATTTTCATAACTTCGACATGTGAGCGAGGCAGCGCGACAAAGCGACCGACCCCGCTCTCCCCGCGCATTCTCTCAACCCCCCGGCCTTCCTCCCCTCTCAGCGCGAGGACCGAGGGTTGCGATCGTCGCTCCGCTGCACGTGGAACGGTATACTTTCTTCACCATCTCGCGAGCCTTATCATGTCAAACTAGGTACGTGGGCCATGTCCGGGGGAAGATTGCGCGGATTTTCGAGGGAACTCGTGGAATAAACGTCTGTCAATCTAAATAAAATAACAACTATAGGGCTATAATAATCATGATAGGAATGAGATGAAACAGTTGTAAACTATGATATAATTATTATCATCTTCTTCTTCTTTCTCGTGTACCAGGCTTAAAGCCTGTTTTATCCAATTCTCGTTCTGGTGCTTTGAGCATTTGGTTTTACTTCATCTTCGGTAGGCTGCTAACCTTGCCGAAGAAAACCTCCCATCTGGACCGTTATATAATACCCTTAAAGGGGTGGCAAGATATTCTCGGTGGTTGCCACTTCCCTTCGAGAGATTCCGAAAAACACCGGCGGTGTCCGTGGATTTTAACTCGGATCTTTTCGTTCATTTGTTTACTAAGCGGCGCACATTTCTCTGCGTCATACTCGCCACTAATTATTACCTGTTTATTATTAATTATTTTAATAAAACTTTGACATGTAGAGAAGAGACTGCGCTTTTGTTGAAGAGATAAGTTTCCCTACTTCGGGAAGGAACTTGCATTTGCTCGGTTCATCCAGTGTCGACCGTACCACGAGATTTGCAATACGATTCACAGCGCGAATCGCGAATCGTCGGCAGGACAGTCGGAAAATTTCCGAACGCGTCGCAGCAATTTAAGATCGTCGCCGAATTTCATGAACCGGGCTCTTGTGCCGGGACTGGAGAGACTGCGGATGAAATTTTTCGAGCACCGGAGTGGAAAGAAGCATCTTCGACGTTTCGAAGTGGTAAATAATGGAGGGTGACGGACGGGAGTGTTGCTGCAGGCTGTTGCGACGAGGGTGGATGGGCGAAAGAAGGGGGCAGTGGCGGATGGTGAGACGACAGTGGAGAAAAGGATCGAAAATTGCACGGTAAACTCGTGCCACGATTTCCACCTCTCGGCGCGGTAAATTGAGAATAAACAGGCATAGACGAGGCCGATGGAGTATTTCGCGTCTGCGAGATTCACGAAGGAATCCGATGAAAACCGGTGTTTGATTTCACTCTGTTGCGAATGATCGATGCGAGAGGAGGAGGGCGTCTTTTTTTCGGTAACGGGACTGCAAAATCTCCCCCATATTCCGAGATAAATTGAATCGCAGTAGATTAATAAATATAATAACAAACACGACTATTATAGGAGCCAATGTAGAAGTTTATTTGTTACGTAAGGTACAAGTGCATACATACATACTATTTGCATGTAAATATAAAATTGTATTGAATATTGCACATAACATATATTGATTAGTTTTGTCTACGCTTCTGCAAAGGACAGAATCACAAGAACGTCACTGTCACACCAAAGGTTCTCTGCCTCGGAGATAACAGGCAATCGCGGTAGGATACCTTTTCTCCCGAGATAGGCCCCAAAGAAATCTTATCTTCGCGCGCGTATTTACAAGCCGCTTTCTTCCTAGCCTTTACGTATTACCTGCCGCTATCTCATTCCACTCGGTGCGGCAATATCGCGCGGTGGAAACGTATATACGAAAACGTATAACGTTTCGAATTGCACATGTTGCGTCCATGTCTTCCCTTACTCCGATACGGTATTGCGCTGTCGGCAAAGTCTGCGTCCTCTCATCCATCACCGCGCTAAGGTCGCCGGTAGTCAGGAAAAGACGAGAAAGGCCTGCAGGCCGACAGGAGCTTCCTCCGATATCTCGACACGACGTTACGATTTGTCCGTGAACGGTGTTCCGTCATCCCGAAACAAAACTCCCGTCGTGCCCGGTCGAGCGTCCTGAGAAAAGTCGTTGCAACTCGCCAGCCGAGTAATTTCGATATTTCTCCGCAGCACGATCAATCGCCCAATGATCTCTCGATACGTTATCGCGAATCCTTGCTTGCATTTCTCATCGAAATGTGAATTGCTAAATTTATTACCAACGATTAATTTAATGCATTATCATAGTCTGAATTTTTCAGATAAGGAAGCTATTATATATTCTACATTGTTCCCGTCATTCCAGTCAGCGATGATCATGAATATATTTGGACAAACGCATGGAGTCACAGTTGATCACAGTGAATGAAGTAAGTTGAAACCAACATCTTTTGCGGCGTTTATGCTCTCATTGCGATACGATTGCGCCGAAAAGGCGGGGGAGCTCGCTTTATCGCTCGGGCGAGAACTGCGAAGGGCGGTTATTATTAATTGCTTCCAGAGGGTTTTACAACCGGGCGGTTAAAGCCACGGTCTTTTTTACGAGCATCGAACGGGCCGGTTTGGCCTCCCTTTTCCACCGCACCGGCGCTCTCCATCCACTCTTTTCCCGCTCCGGACACTCGACCGGAAACTTCATTTACATCGTCAGCATCTATAAAATGGATTAATTGCAGCTGGCTGTGCGACGAGTGCTGGCATGCACAGCCGACGAACGTTCGACAGATGGAATTTATCCGCGAGTGAATCCTCCACGAAACTGCTTTTTATATTCTTTTCTACTCTAAACATTTACTTCCAGATCTTCTCTCGAAATGCTCCAATTTTATTTAATGTTATTAAAATTATCCAATTTTATACTTTAAAAGCTTTCTGAAAAATTGACGATATGGCGGAAGAATAGAACTGTCAGCTAAAAAGATGATTAATTCTTTATACTCTATAAATTTGACGATTGTAAAAAATTCAAGACTTTTAAGTTTAAAAACTACAAGCTAGAAACTTAAAGTCTCAAATATTGACGAACTGTCATAGATATATCTACGTTCTACGAGACTATGATTTTAAATGGAATGTAATAATTTTATTTAAAATTTAAACTACTACTTCCTTATTGTTATAAATAATTAATGTACGATATTAAATACATAGGTTTTTCTTCTTGCATTTTTTAATAAATATTTTAATATGAAATATTAATAAATTAAAATTAATATTACATGTAAGATCTGTCATATAATAATTTAAATCTTTTTTATTTTAATACTAATGCATGAATTAAAAATAATATTGCTTTGAGGAATAAGAACAGTTTTTGGTTGATATAAAAAAAGAAGTAACATTATTACCGGACATAAGTCAACGAGTTTTAAATGGAACGACGCAGGAAAATGGAAATACACAAAAGTTGTGGATCATTTAACGAATTAACAATTATAATCTGCGATTAGAATTCCCGTCATTAGCATAAGCCCGCGTCAGTGGGGCCGAAAAGTTTCCGGCGTTTGTTCGCCAGTGCCAAAATAACCAGGAGGGAAGGAGTAATTTTATGCGATCGTGCTGGGAGATTATGAGGGAAAAGTAGCCGACGAAGTAGTTGAAGAATGTTAAGTCAGAGAACCTTATTATCTTACCAAGATAAATCACGAAGGAATTGAGATTCTTGTTTAATCGTAGTAATTATAGTGGCAAACTAAAATTAAAATTAGACACAGCAAAGTTTGTTTAATATATCTTCTTGATACAATTCGGTATTATTTCCAAGAAATATTTACATCAACCAGTATTAAAATAATATTGATAAGTAAATGAAAAAGACATAAGTATTGGATAAACTTACACCATCTGTACGTTTTATCATTTTACCTGTTATGCGAGTTCAAATTGGTAATATCTTTGTTATATTATACAATAATGCAAAAAATTATAGAAGAAGAGAGAAAAGGAAAAAGAAAAGAAGAAAAATTAAATAGAATCATTTAAACGTCTTTGAAAATTGTAGCTATTTTAATAGTACTTGTTTTATGTTTATTACAAAGAAAAATTGTATTTTATTTTCTTATAAAATAGTGATAATGATAAGTTAAAAATAACAGAGATATAGAATAGTTTGAATAGTTCCCATTAGAAGAATTAAAGTACGCAGAGAGATATTTTTTAATTAATTTCTAACTTCGAGATAAAGAGGGGGAATTTCTTATTTTATATAGCGTGCGGATTTTTATTTGTTCCTTTACTCATGTGCGTAAGGCAAATATATTCAAATTTATAACGAACACTAAAGTGTCACGCAAAATATATTTGATCAATCTTTTTTGCTACTTTTCATTTCTTCTACT
This sequence comes from Vollenhovia emeryi, assembly GCF_000949405.1. Lineage (NCBI taxonomy): Eukaryota > Metazoa > Arthropoda > Insecta > Hymenoptera > Formicidae > Vollenhovia > Vollenhovia emeryi. The sequence goes on along the minus strand of NW_011967239.1, from coordinate 2,118,343 downwards.
GAGAACGGTAGATATTGAATTTTAGATATTGTCCCTCTTAAAATCAATAAGAAGAACTCTGCGAGTATCAAGCGTCGGTTATTCTCGTACCTTCTTTGTAGCCCTAGCTACATCAGAAATCAATGTTCTTGACGGTAATAGCAATATACGGTATACTGCCGACTAAGTACGTTTAAATCGATAAGGGAACCTTGAAGATAATGTATCTACTGTACAATAATACGGATTATTGATAAGACGAACGGAGTTCGTATTCGTTGTTCACTGCTACAGATGCCCTTACTTGTACCTATTTTAGGCCGGTATTCATATTCAAATCTTATATTCAAGACTGTTTTAAGACAGAAAGAAACCTGAGAGCGGCTACGCCGGCGTTTTATTTGTTATCGTTTCACTAGGCTGTTTTCAGCGCCTTACGTCCACTTTCATTTTTTGAATTACTCCGTCCACTTAGTGCGTATTAGTGCTACGCTCATTTTCAAGTGGATAACGCAGCGCACAATTTTGGTTGCGTTCCGTGCTACGTGCGTGCAGAGAGAAACCTGAGAGCGGCCACGCCGGCGATTGTAGACATTGAAACGTGCACGTTGAACTACGTAGCCAATGTCCACCTTTGGGCAAGCGTACGTATGGATAAGTAGATCTATAGATCGGTGTACGGGTAGGTAGAGATTCGGATAGTCAGGGACACCCTGTATAATGTCGAGAGAAATATTGTAGTTATTGTACATATGTTATATTTTTAATTTTATAATGTAATTATTTCTTTTATAATGTTCTATGCATTATAATGTTCTATGCATTGTAAAGTATATTATAAGTAAAATAACATAAATAATAAACACGATAAAACTAAATTGTAATGAAAAGAGGACCGCCGATCAAAATCGGCGGGGATGATGGAGGGCCTCTACAAGTTAGTCTATTTTTATTGGATAAAAATTTAATTCAAATAAAAAGTATTAGTTTATTTTTAACAAAAATAGAACAATGCAAAGTTTAATTTGATCAGAGTGCAATTGTATTGATTGTCCGATATAAACGGAGCAATCTTGTATGTACAAAAGAAAGTTTAAATAATTTTCTAGTGAAAATCCAGAACAGTGTGTGCTACAAATTTTGTCGGCAAAAAGTATACAAGTTTGATACAAAACTTGACACATTTAATTATTCCAAAGTGCTAGTAGAAATAAAGCATGTCAATAAAATGGGATGATTAATGATAAAAAATCAAACTTTAATTTACTTGCTGTACAGTCTAACATAGTTTGTCAGCTAATTGTTATATTTAGCAGTTATACGTATAATTTATATTTCAGCATTTTATTTTTTATTACATTGCTGTGTGTAAGTTTCATGATAGGGGCATACATATTCAGTGTAGATATCTGCGGGATGCGAAACGAAGAAGATTGGTTTTTGGTTCGTGTCTCTACGTCGATTTTTCGCCAAGTTATAGCGTTTTAAAAATCCTGCGCGCGCGCACCATTCATGAAAAAAGGCCGCGCGAATTTTACGCAAGTAGTACGCGGGCGTACTACGTCCCTAAAAAAACTGGGATTAAAACACACGAGGCACATGTGTTCGGTAGTAAACACCGCTGCGCCAGACACCGCGCGAGACGCCGCGTATATGCGACGTCTGCTGCTTCTGAATGAGAATTAAGAGATCGCGAGTCGATATAATTGTCAAGAATTTCGCACAGAAAAATCGTAGGAAGATGATTCTGGTCTCGTTGGAAAGCTAAGATTTCAGCGCTTCTAACGAGATAAGAATGGCTCATCTCGGATTATTAGTTTATGAGTTATCGTTTAATATTTCTGAAAATAGAATTAATTTTCTTCCGAGATCGAGATCGCGAGCCGATATAATCGTCAAAATCGTCGCACAGAAAAATCGTAGCAAGATGATTTTGGTCTCGTTGGAAGGCTAAGATTTCAGCGCTTCTAGCGAGATAAGAATGGCTTATTTCGGATTATTTGTTTATGAGGCATTATTAATAAATTTTGAGAAAATTGATTTTGTCCCAAGATCGAGAGTGCGAATTAATCTTTCGATTGGATGAATCTCTCTCACGTCGTACATTAAATAGTAACACTAATTTATGTTCACTCAATATTCATTTTTCTAAATATACACATATGTAATTGCACGGTTTCTTGTCAATAATCTCCTCCTCCTAATTTTATATTGTGATTTGTGTACTAGTGTAAATACGTCGGGGAAATGGCGTGTATGATCAATTGGTATAATTTACATCACAAAACTGCAATTGGTCTCGTTTTAATAATTGCACGATCAAGTAACGTGATTAAAATTACCGCAAGAAAGTTATTCCATTTATCTATCGCAACGTTTGATGATGTAAGTTATAAGGCAGATATAGCGTTATATTTTGTTACTAAAAGTTTTGATCTTTTTTCTATACTTTTTAATTGCAAATTATGATCATCTTATAGGAGAATTGAATTGTTCAATTAGATTATCCATTATATTTAAAACATTCTTATATACAATTATATGCGTGTGTGTGATTTAAGATTTCAAATTTTAATATATCAAATTGGCATCTATAACTCTTAGAATATAGCATACATTATATATTTTAACATATGTTTGCATTGTGTAGGAACAAATATGGTTGTTGTTTCAGGTAATTAAAACTTCCATGGCATATTTAAATCTCTTGCGACAATTGACTGTGTGAAACATAACAATTTCAGAAACGTGAAAAATATATTTTGTACAGAATAAGAATATATACAGGGTGTTACTAAATTCATGTTACAACGCTTGAGGGGTGAAAGTACAAATCAAAACAAACATTTTTTACCAATACACATGGGGGCGGAAACGAACCCCTAACCCGCTGGAACGTGCGAAAAGTTCAGAGTAGGCAACCCGTTGTGCACATCTTTTACTACGCTGGCCGCTACGTTTAAGAACAAATGTTGGAATTTTGTTTAAAACAACAACAGTTCCATTAAACGACGGTTTATTAACAGTTCTGTAAACCGATAACACATTTTAGAGCAAGGGCTCGAAATGACGACCACCTTGATCGACGCACAAGTGGCAACGGCGAATCATGTTTTCTTTTATCCTTTGCAACTTGCCTGGGGAAGCTCGTATATCATCAAACGCTTGGATAATTCTTTCGGTGAACTCTTCAACGGTTTGCACTGGCCGTAAACCACGGCTTTTAGGAGTCAACGGGTTGCCTACCCTGAACTTATCGCGCATTCCAACGGGTTAGGGGTTCGTTTCCGTCCCCATGTGTATTGGTAAAAAATGTTAGTTTTGATTTGTATTTTCACCCCTCAAGCGTTGTAACATGAATTTAGTAACACCCTGTATATACATATGTGTGTATATAAACCTTTGATCAATTTTGAATAAATTTTTCTTGTGATTGCATACAAGTTTAGCGTCCATCTTGTGGTGGCGCGCCGAACTACGTAATGTTTGAGAAAAATTGGAAACAAAACGCAATTTAACTTAAAAACAATAAAAATAGAAAAACTAGACATAATTATTAAGGTAATTGATGCATTTATTTGTATAATTTCTATTTGTACAAATTTAATATTGAATTGTTATACTTTAAGTAATTCTACAGTAAGTTGTAGAGTAAGTTATATAAATAATCTAAAATTATTTCAATGACACAAGTTTGTTGGGAATAATTTGATTTTTATGCAAAGACTCGGTAATTTCATGTTTAAACGGTTATGTAAATTAACAAACGATAGATTTAATTTTATTTTCGGCAGGTTCTTCGCTAAGATTTTTGTCATCCATTCTTAACATTTTACCGTTTGTAGATATTTTCAAGTCTCTGAATATGTTTTGTAGTTTGGCATAAACTTGATTTTCATAATACATATTTGAATGAATAGAATTTTGCATAGCAATTTTGTTCCTAAGATTTCTCAGTCTGGGTTGCATTTTATGATACGCCTCTTCCGCACTCAAACGGTGATCTCTTTCCTTCAATAGAAAATTTGTGCTGTTTTCCAAGTTTCTCATCAAAGTCTGATTGTGTTCAATCATAAGAGATAGCCGATTTCTTAACTCGTCTGCGTTGGTCCAATTGACACGAGGTTTCGTTGCATTATGTGATTTACATTTCCTACCACCTTTTCTTCTCATTTTCCGTACCTGTGTTGTTTGCTGCACTTGTAAACTGTGATCTTTTTGCGTTTTAATTTGAGCATGCTAACAGAGAAAAATTATGACATAAGACAAAAGTTATAAATAATATCACTAAAAGTCTAATTGTCCGATTTTCACTGATACTAAATTTCAATAACTTACAGCTTGAGCCTTGAGAAATTTGTTCCCTTTCGATATACGCTGAGAAGATTTGTCCTTTGAAATCATATCTTGTACAAAGATTTGCTTGTGGGTCAGCAACCTTTTCTTCATCGATATTCTTTCACCTTTGCTTTTCCTTTTTTTCAAAAACTTGCGAATAATCTGCAGTATATCCGCCGACACTTCATTATCCCTGAGATCAATCTGTGTAAGTACGCTATTGGTTTGTAAAAGCTCCAACACAATTTCTCCTCCATGTTGAGTAATTCCGCAACACCGTAAGCACAGTGTCTTCAGCCAAAAGTCATTTCTCAGCATACGTGTCAATTGCCTCAAGCCAATATCGCTAAGATAATTTCCATCAAGTATTAGTACTCGCAATCCTTCCTCCTGAAATGCGAATGAAAACAATATTAAGTAATTTGGGTAAGAACGTGACATTTTAATTAGAATAATATTTATCTCGTATTACATACCACTATTGTGTGAGCGTCTTGAGATAATGTTGACTCCTTCCAAACACTTTGTAGTAAATCCGCTTTTCTCTTTTTGAAGAATGATGACAAGTATGTAGTGCTTCTATTGGTGAGACAACATAACGATAGATTCAGAACATGAAGACTTGAATTACATTGCAAATTTTCCAATAATATATTACATCCTGGAAACAGATACAAACACAAATATGCTGCCATTAACTTCATCTTTCTTTCACATTAGTCTTTGATATTTATTAAAAAACCTTGTCAAAAGGATTGTAAGCGGGAGAAAGTTTTACTTAAAATATAGATATAAATGATGTACTGACTACTTAAAAATTCGAATGTTTCGGAACTTCAACCAACCTGCATCGCCTATTCGACATCTGGCCAATGACAAGCTTCGTAGATTACGATTGTTTGCCAATCCATCGCTGAGAATTCTGAGATACTTGGGTGACAGAGGGATACCATCAAGTGTGAGACTGGTAACCATCAACGAGTTCTTCAGACATACTGCGATGGCATGAACGAAGCAACGTAGCAAGCAATTCGTGTACAAAACTGGTTGTCGTCGATCCTTCCGCGCGCATCTCCTGAACGTGCGAGCAGAATGCCTTTTATATCATTATTTCTTGCCTTTATTGTATCTTTTAATTCTCCTTTCGACTGTCCTTTTATCACGATGTCACCTACAAGCTTAAACTTACGGGGAGTAGTATCCAAAAGAAAAAAATAATCATAGCATTTAATTTTACTTTTCAAATATTATCTATAACGCTAAAAATTTTGGAGAAGTATTAGAATCATTAAAAAGAAGATTTGTTTTAAATCTCTATATGTTAATTTCTGTAAATGCTTTCCGTTACTTTTGAGTATACAAAATTTGCAAAAAGTTATTTCTTTATCCTCCTAGATATAACGATCTTGCTTTAGGTTTCAAATGTTTTGCATGAAAAATAACTTTAAAAATAAAATTGATTTAATTTACAAAAATTAAATTAGAAAGGATGCAGAAATGGTTCTTTTTTAAGTTATAGTTAAAACCGGATACCGGAGAATAATTGAAATATTATTATTTAATATATTTCCATTTAAGTATTAAAGTCATTTAAAAAGTTCCATGTTAAAAATGGCATTTGCCAAATCAAGTTTTCAACATATTTTTACCGTAATTTCATGAGTTTTTCTTCTGTGTCTATTTTCTCTCTAATCTTTTTGCAGCGGCATCGACTGTACACATAAATTTTCGACAGACTTTGATCTTGCACTATACTGTCCAACAGTGGTGACCAATCTTCCAAATTTAAATGATCAGCGCAAAATTGCAAACAGTTTTTTTGTAAATACATTTCCATTGTTGGCAAGGGCTTTACGTTTTTTTCGCGACATAGTACCTTCGTTACAAATATAACACATGTCTTATCGAAAAAATTAAAGATTATGATGTATAACAATAGGTTATTAAACACAAAAATCTCTATTTATTTAAATATACAAATATTTGTATGAATTTTTAAGAATTATTTTAACAATTATCTTACTTTTTATAAATAAATAATGAAATAAATTCTTTATTTATGACATAGTCAAAGTAGAGTTATCAAAGTCAAATCATGAACTACAAATTTTACATTTGAACGCATTAA